>NC_136503.1:111485794-111800794 GCF_053919585.1 Euprymna scolopes
GGGAAACAAAACCAATTCAAGAGACAGACTGGGTAGCATTGTTTAAAATGTGGTTCTGTTAGGCATTTTGCCAGAGACTGTACGGGTTTTAGTCCCAGAAATATTAACACTATTATGGATTCAGATCATGTACACTTCTCTTTAATTAATTCCGAGTTATTGAACATTGATAAATGATTCTAATTAGTCTTCGTGCAGGACACAAAATGTTTTAAGTAATAATAATAATAATAATAATAATAATAGTAATAATAATAATAATAATAGTAATAATAATAATAGTAATAATAATAGTAATAATAGTAATAATAATAGTAATAATGATTATAACAATAACAATAATAATAGTAATAATAACAATAATAATAGTAATAATAATAGTAATAATAATAGTAGTAATAATAATAATAATAATAGTAATAATAATAGTAACAATAATAATAATAATAATAATAACAAGAATAGTAATAATAATAGTAATAATAACAATAATAATAATAATAATAGAATAATAATAGTAATAATAATAACAGACTTTCGCTGACGAGGATTACTATTGACTGTAACCAGTTATACAGTCCTTTTGAAATTTTCATCTCTATTTTTCTTATTATGCACTGAATATTTAATGAAACCTATATGTAATATGTTCCTTATTAAATTTGAAAGATTTTCTAATCTGAAAGAGATTTACAAAAAATTTAATCTAAAAAAGTTATTTCAAAGTTTTTGTTAAAAAAATTAAGATTTTCTCATTATTCAGACCTGTATTACAAAGAGGTGATTGCAAAAAAATGAGTTGTGGTGTGAGGAGAAATACAAACTGAAACAGAATATTCAGACCTGTAATAATACAAAGAGGGGGTTGCAAAAATGAGTTGTTGTGTGAGAAGAAATACAAACTGAAATAGAGAGTTGTAAAATATAATCCTAAAAAGATAAGATACAAGTTAAAAAAGCATTTCATCCAAGGCATGAAAATTGTTAAACAAATGTTTTTACTATAGGTTTTAAAAATAAAAGATTCAATTTGAAATTTATTTATCTTCAAAGTGCACTTTTATAAATTTTACAAAGTAAGGTATAAAAATTTAATTTAAATTGAATAAAAAAATTACCTTGGATTGTATGTAATGTACATTCTGTTGCACTTTAAAAAAAAATCATTGAAAATTTTATATCTATATCATTAATTGCTAGATGAAAGATAATATTTTTAAATTGCAACAAAATATACATTACATAAAATTTATTGGTGAGTTACCATCGCCTCTGTCAAGTTTTTGCTATACATACAAACACACACACATTTTGCCTTGTATATATACATTTTTTTCTATATGTCGGCCAAAGGCTTTTTTCGGGGTGGTTCTTGGGTTGGTCGCTCATTCTTATAACTTTTTATATACTATCTAGATTATAATATGTACGAATTACGAAAGAGGGTGATGTGTATCTTTTATTTGGGCAACTTTTACACGTTATTTTCACAATATTTTTTACTCTCCGCATGTTTCTTTGGCTTTGTTGTATATAAGCAAAACTGAACGTAGCAAAATTAGCCTCCCTGGCACTTGTGCTCGGGACGTCCAGAAAGCAATGAAGTTTGATCAATGCGGCCAAAATTCGTCATATCAGACAATTGCTATTCATTACAACACTCCCCTCTAAATGGGGAGCTGGTTTTCCCAAACATCTTGGAGGAAGCAAACAACATACAAAGAAACTGGCTTGCAGCCAAAGTTAAGTGTGTTTCATTCCCTATGGCGTGATGGTTGACCTCATTTAATTCACGCACCTGTCACATCACTTTTTAATAGTTTCATTTCACACATTTTCAGTTCTCTGCCAGCATAGCATGACGGCAAGTCATCAGCCTATTAACCTCAAGGGTTCGGGTTCGAGCCTACCTACCTACCAAAACTCTTTTTTCTTTTACACATCCAAACACCTGGGCAATGCCAGGTACCCCCGCTAGTTTATATATATATATATATATATATATATATATATATATATAGTCTGTGACTTATGTTCAGTTTGTTTAAGGCTTGGAAGACCCCCTCTTCATGTAGTGATTGGATTAAAACCAGTTTAATGATACTGTATGTATTTACTTAACAGAATTCAGAAATAACCCATGCTGAATTTTACACCTAATTGACACATCCACTAGGTACTCTGCTGCCAAGAAGAGTGAAGAAATTATTTGTAGCATAGTTTTAATGTGGATTGCATGTTTTGAAGTTCCGAAACACTTGAGTGATAATGGGGGAGAATTCAGTAACGATGGTTACAGAGATGAATGAAAAAAATGAATATTGGAACCTGCACTACAGCCACTGAAAGTCCGTTCAGTAATGTCACTGTGGAATGTCACAACCTAATATTGGTTGAAGCAATGGAAAAACATTGGAAGATGAGAAATATGAACCAAAAATAGCTTTGGCTTTGGCTGTTAGTGCCAGAAATGCTCTTCAGAATTATGAGCTTGTTTTTGGATCCAACATAAATACGCCGTCAGTTTTGACAGACCAGTTACCTGCAAAATACCTTACATTCTGCGAGAAAAAGGTTCATGGAAACCAAATCAAGCAAAAAAAAAATCAGAACACAGTGATTTAATTTAATATAAAATATTATGCGGATGAAGGATTTGTGGCAGGACACTGTTTAATGCACTTGCCTGCTAACGTTTTAAGTAAAGAAGGTCAATGTGTATTGATCTGACATGAAGGAGCATTCTACAGGCTGCATCCATGTCACTTGATGAAGATAAACAAGGACCTTGGAAGGCCAAGGAATAAAGAAAATGCAATTCCCTTAAATGAGATGAATGAAGTATTGGAAGAGGAAGTTGAAAGATCAACATGATGAAAATTCCAATAATAACAGGGACGAACGAAGTAAAGGGAAAATAGTGGAATATAAAATTATTGGAAATAATGAGTGGAAAAAAGCAAAGATTATGAATACACAACCAAAATCGACTGGAAATTATGGCCATTAATGGAATATAGAACCAGTTGCAGAAAATGAACATCAAGTGGGATAAAGTTGATCAGTGGCGAGAAATTCCCCAAGTAACAGGAGATCATGAAGAATATGTTTTCCTCACAACTGAACAAGAACAAGCAAAAGATGATGATGCAAAGGATAAAGAAATAAAAAAACATGAAAACTCATGAAGTGTATAACCCTTATCCCCGAGTGGCTTCCGGGCCTTGATAAGTGGTGACCTCCATTTTAAAAAAGAAGTGTCTCTAACATAGGTCAAAAATGCATATCAACAAGATGATTGATAACCAGGACAACACCATATCTTTTCATGGTTTTGACTCTCGAGTATGTATCTGTCAATATCTTGTATGCTTTTATATAGATTGATGTGGTTCTCAGTTGATTATTTGTGTCTAACTGTGTCAGATATATACTCGAGAGTGAAAACAGTGAAAAGAATGTTCTGTTGTCCTAGTTAAGAATAATAAAAAAAATAATGAAGACTCATCTTGTAGCAGACATGGATATGAAGAAAATTCACACAACCTAAAACAAACTCTTCAACATGCAGTTGTGAAGCTATGCCTCTTGTAATGTTAACGGCCTCCATTAAGAATTGGCAGGTGGAGACCATTGATTTCATCTCAGCATTTTTGCAAGGTGAGATGCTAGAGAAAGAAGTATTTCTCAGACCACCATCTGAGGCATGTCCAGAGTCACAAGTGTGGAAGCTGAAAAGATGTATTTATGGATTTACTAAACTAAAAGGAAGGGTAAGTGCATTTTTTTGGCATGATTTATCCGAGAACTTGATAGGTATTCTGGTAATGCATGTAAATGACTTTGTATTTTGTGGAAATGATTCTTTAAAAAAAAATGTGATTTCAGAATTAAAGAAAATATTCAAGGTTGGAATGAATGAAAATGGAACCTTCAAATTTCTGGAATTGTGCGTTAGACAAACGGAAGATAGGATCATTATAAACCAAAACAATAATGCGTCCTCTATTTCTTTAATAGAAATGAAGATTCTTAAGGAAAAATTGATAAACTGAGTGAAGAGGAGAAGACAGATTTAAAAAGATTAACAGTGTCGAAATTATTATCACTTCCAATGAAGGTCACTTCAGCGTGTAACAAGTGAAGCATGCATGGTCCCATGTGAATGCACAGTGAATGAGGCATAAAATAATGACTAAGTTCAACCCCCCCCCTCCCCCATTTAACCCCAAAAGTCTCCAGGGGACGTCAAATCCTGGTGAAAATCAACAAATGGTGCAGTTTTAGGCCTTAACATATGTAAATTTGAGTTCTATCCCATGCAAAAAAAAGAAATGACTAAGTCCATCATTTACTCCCCCCTCCTAATTTAGCCCCAAAAGTCCCCAAGGCCTTAACATACTTAAATTTGAGTTCAGCACCATGCAAAACTGCTAATAAATAGACATACACAGAAAATTTTGGACAAATACGGTAAAATACTCAACAGCATAAACTTCACCAGGTAACTTAGACAAGTTCACTTCAACATTTTAACATCCTTTTTAAACGGAGTGAAGATAATGTCAACACATTTCCAGTGTGAGGTTTGAACTGCCAACTATGCAATCCTGATTTTCTGCATCGGTGTAGATATGTTTTTGTACTTATGCTGAATACGAACTGTGGTATTTTTACTATGATGTTCAACTTAAATCTAAAATAATAAAATGATTTGACAGAGCGCGATTCGGTTCTCGCTTACCGAAGTTGGCGTTAATGCTGAAAGAAAGAGGTATAGAATACACAAGACTGAGGGTGATATTTGTATTGATTTAAATGGAACAATAACAAAGCAAGTCCTTGCAAAACTGATTTTGTTTGCAGCTTTTGAAATCCAAGTATAATTACAAAAAGTTCTTTTCTGTTCAAGAATAGACGGCTCTTAGAATGTTCAAATAGGTATTAATAGTCGCATTCAGTAAAAATAAAGAAGGTTCTTACTGACAGCTTGGCGTCCCATTTGAAAAAGGGGAAGAACAGGTTTTTCGCATTCAGTGAAACAAGGTGTCCACTGATTGGTCAAGGAGGAACACCTTAGCCAATCCAGCAGGGCCTTTCTTTTAGAATAGGAGAGAGAGCAAAAAGAGACTTATTTATGGGAGGAAGAGCAGTAACCCTTATTTTTTCTAACAAGTACCTATTTGAACATTCTAAAATAAGCAACAATAATGATGACTGCTACGATATTGTTTTATTAAATTGTTAGGTGAAAATACAGAATGAGTTAAATTCTATTGTTTTATTAAATTGTTAGATAAAAATACAGAATGAGTTAAATTCTATTGTTTTATTAAATTGTTAGGTAAAAATACAGAATAGGTTAAATTCTATTGTTTTATTAAATTGTTAGGTAAAAATACAGAATAAGTTAAATTCTATTGTTTTATTAAATTGTTAAGTAAAAATACAGAATAAGTTAAATTCTATTGTTTTATTAAATTGTTAGATAAAAATACAGAATGAGTTAAATTCTATTGTTTTATTAAATTGTTAGGTAAAAATACAGAATGAGTTAAATTCTATTGTTTTATTAAATTGTTAGGTAAAAATACAGAATGAGTTAAATTCTATTGTTTTATTAAATTGTTAGGTAAAAATACAGAATGAGTTAAATTCTATTGTTTTATTAAATTGTTAGGTAAAAATACAGAATAAGTTAAATTCTATTGTTTTATTAAATTGTTAAGTAAAAATACAAAATAAGTAAAATTCTATTGTTTTATTAAATTGTTAGGTAAAAATACAGAATGAGTTAAATTCTATTGTTTTATTAAATTGTTAGGTAAAAATACAGAATAAGTAAAATTCTATTGTTTTATTAAATTGTTAGGTAAAAATACAGAATAAGTTAAATTCTATTGTTTTATTAAATTGTTAGGTAAAAATACAAAATAAGTAAAATTCTATTGTTTTATTAAATTGTTAAGTGAAAATACAGAATAAGTTAAATTCTATTGTTTTATTAAATTGTTAGGTAAAAATACAAAATAAGTAAAATTCTATTGTTTTATTAAATTGTTAGGTGAAAATACAGAATAGGTTAAATTCTATTGTTTTATTAAATTGTTAGGTAAAAATACAGAATAGGTTAAATTCTATTGTTTTATTAAATTGTTAGGTAAAAATACAGAATAAGTTAAATTCTATTGTTTTATTAAATTGTTAGGTGAAAATACAGAATAAGTTAAATTCTATTGTTTTATTAAATTGTTAGGTAAAAATACAGAATAAGTTAAATTCTATTGTTTTATTAAATTGTTAGGTAAAAATACAGAATAGGTTAAATTCTATTGTTTTATTAAATTGTTAGGTAAAAATACAGAATAAGTTAAATTCTATTGTTTTATTAAATTGTTAAGTGAAAATACAGAATGAGTTAAATTCTATTGTTTTATTAAATTGTTAGGTAAAAATACAGAATAGGTTAAATTCTATTGTTTTATTAAATTGTTAGGTAAAAATACAGAATAAGTTAAATTCTATTGTTTTATTAAATTGTTAGGTGAAACTACAGAATAAGTTAAATTCTATTGTTTTATTAAATTGTTAGGTAAAAATACAGAATAAGTTAAATTCTATTGTTTTATTAAATTGTTAGGTAAAAATACAGAATAGGTTAAATTCTATTGTTTTATTAAATTGTTAGGTGAAAATACAGAATAAGTTTAATTCACAGTGTGTAAATAAAAGATGTTGATTTTGTGTCTGTGTTTTTTTTTTTTTTTTTTTTAATTATGAATTTCTATGTGAAAAAAAAGTCTAATTAAAAGTATGAAAGGTTAGAATAAGAGTGATTTGTTGGTTTAAAACATTCGAAAGCTACACTGAAAAGTTTTTTCCATAGAGTCGGTTTTAAAAAGTACAGGATTGAGCGATAAAATTGTTGCCATAGAAAAGACAAAATGATTCCATTTCCATTTGATGAAAACCAATTTTTTTTTGCAGACCATCTACTAGCTGGCCAGTTGGGTACAAATCCCAAAAGCAATAGGAGCCTTTTATCGTGTCTGAAAGTGGCACCATGTTAACTGAGCAAGATAGGAGATACGACATTGTACAACTCCTGCTCTATACCAATCAAAGTTATAACAACACGACCATTGCCAGCACCTTCAAAATGCATCGTATGATTGCCACGAATAACAGGAACATGACTGTTATAAAAACATGTTTTTGGCCATGGTTATGGTCTTTGGTGTTGTTTCAAGTGAGGGCCACATCATACCACCTCACATTTTCAAAGTCGGCTTGAAGGTCAACATCAAAATTTACCTAGATGTGTTGAAGAGTGTGGTGACCCCTTGGTGCAAACAGGTGGCTGCTGTTAGACCCTGGGTGTGGCAGCAGGACTCTGTGCGGCCCACAATTCCAAAGAGACTCGGGCTTGACTTCAGAAGGAGTGCTATGACTTTGTACCTTTTCCTAACCTGAACCCACTGGACTACTTTGTTTGGTCACATGTCAAGAATATCACCAACATAACCTCCCACAACACCAAAGTCACTGATCACTGCCATACGCCAAGTATTCGCCAAGCTCCCGCTAACACTTGTGGAAAAGGCATACTCCCAGTTCCGAACTTGTATCAAAGCAGTGATTGAGGCTGAAGGCAACTACATTGAATAGATGTCAGCTCTTCTACAAAATCAAGTTACCTGAATTGATTTTTTTTAAATAAATTTTTAAATAAAGGTGTAGTGTTGTTTTCTTTAGGGCAACAAATTTATTGGTCCACCCTGTATATCTGGTTAGGTTCAAGTTCTGTAAACGCATGTTTTTTAATCTGTTCTGAAGAGAGTTGCTTTCACAAAATTTTAATTGGACTTTTCTGTTTTAACTGCAAATGTAAACTAAGTGAAGTTTAGGTTATTTGGAAGAAAAGTTAATCCAATTATCCGATTGTTTGTTGTTGGATGAGGCCATTTTTTTTTTTTTTTTAAATTTTTTTTTATAGTGTGTGAAAGGTGTTTTAAACCGTTCAAAATTCTGTTATTCTGATATTCCCTTAATCTGATGAACGTGTGTGAACAGCCATTGAAATTGATCAGAACTTGTGAAAGAATTTCAATTATTGTAAATGAAAAAAACTCATGGTAAATTTATCAGAATAAAAAGTAAACACAAACAAAAAAAAAAATGTGACAAAGAAGTTCGCAGTTTCCTTGGAGAAAATAATTAGTGAGTATCGTGTTCTTACTGCTAAATATGATTTGTTTTGGAATGTGACTCTCCTGGGAATTATAAGAATTTATAAAATATGAAATAATTGCAAACCCTACATCAGATATTGGCTGGTAGACATATTGAATTTATGTGGCATCTGCCATAATGGTCTTCCTAGATGGGAATAATGGACTTAATTTTATTATATATATATAGACAGAGACATTGTATTTTAAAATATTGGTTTAACAACATAGTTACATACAAACCTGAACAGAGCTGAAAGAGAGACCAAATAGCAAGGTCTCATGTATGATATGAAAAGAAACTGGAATCTTAAGGAAGATATCAATCATATCAGTTATTATAGATGCCACAGGGCTTATGAAGAAGAATCTGAAGTCTGCGCGAGCCTTTTCTAGTCTCACACAAAAACACGCGTTCACATTTCAAGCTATATTTCTTGTCATATACGTACGCGCACACAAACATACACGCCCACGTCCACACACGTACATATATTCATGTTCGCGTACATACACTCACATTCATGTGTATATACACACACACTAACGTACACACATGTAGTCACACACGCGCACACGTACGCACACAAGGACGACGTCACTTCCCCTTTCAAAGGAAATCCACACATGCGCAAAAGACCACCGGAAGCACCTATAAAAGAAAGAGCAATAAGCGGCTTCTTCCTTTTCAGACTAGCCTCTAAGGTGAGTGGTCGGCGCACCAGCCGCCGCCGTTTCGGCAGGCGCGCGCATGTGCGTACCTCACGCCATTTACTACTATGTGGGACAAAAGGCCAACAGACAGTACGTACACTCTTTCTCTCTCTATCTACTACTTGTGCCAGAGAACACCACTGCATAGCTGACGGCTAACATGGCGCACAGTTTAACTGATGTCAACCCTCTATCCTTTGTCTTTGTTTACACGCTGGACTATCATTCTCATTTCTACTATATTACTCACTTCGCTTCCCACGCGCGAACAAACGATTGTGAGATGAACACACATTTCCTTTTCTTTCTACAACACCAGTCCCGCAACAAATGATGGTTACACCCGTGCGGACTTGAACACATGTTATATCTAAAACATTCATTCTTTCAATAGTAAATAAACGACATGTTTATCTTATCCATCAATTGCGTTTTTGTTTCCTTCATTCCATTCGTTTCATTATTTTCTTTTGCAACAGGATTAGGATTTATATGTCCTAGTCCTCTACAAGTCCTACCTAACTAATATTCCTGGAGAACCAAGTGCAAAAGAGATCCAGACAATTGCACTTAAGGGAACAACGAGGATACTAAAAAGAGCTCTCGGTTGGTTTCAATAAAAAGCAGAGCAATGTTAGCAGCTGGTTTGGCTGTCCCATACCCAGCATTACAATCTTCAAAGGAAGAAACTGAAAAACTTCATTCATGTCAAGTGTGTGGTAAAGCATTTTCTCTTAAATCCAATGAAAAGAAACTGGAATCTTAGGGAGATACCAATCATACCAGTTACTATAGGTGCCACAGGGATTATGAAGAAGAACTTGAAGTCCTATCTAACTAATATTCCTGGTGAACCAAGTGCAAAAGAGATTCAGACAATTGCACTTAAGAAAATAGGAGGTTAAATCGACCAAAGCGTGAAAATAACACTCAAAATAACAATAATATTCATATTATTTGGGTTCATCAGATTACTGTTTTCATCTCAAGTGTGATTTTTTTCATGTTTCGATCGATGTAACCTCCGACCTTCTACACATGTATCTTGTTGAGCTTGGGAATGTTTCTGTCGAATTCGGGAATTTGGATAGAATTTCGAACAGAACCCTTTATTTACGAACTTGGGAATTCGGATAGAATTTTCAATGGAACCCTTTATTTATGGGGTAGCATGCTTTCATTTCATCCACCATGACTTGATAGAGGTCCTAAGTAATTTGTAATTGTATTTTTTTTATATACATTTTTTTTTTTATATACATTTTTTTAAAACATTTTTTTATATATTTATTTTATATAAAAATGTAATTGTGAATCGAAACAGCTGTCACCGAATAAAAAGCTCCAGTGACAATACCGTCCCACAGTGTCATTTGAGGCTACAAATTATTATATAATAACAATGTGAAAGTGATATTAGAAGTTGGTTAGCGTTGTAGTATCAGTAAAAACAACCACAACAACAGGGAATGACCAAACAAAGGTAGAGCTGGAGAAGAACAAAGAAGAAACAAAAAAGTCGTATCACCGAAAGGATAGCCATCAACACACACAGTTACATACCGGTCAACAGGTTCATATTCAGGACAAAAGAACCAGACTCTGGCAACTCGGAAAGATTGTGCAAATTGCTGCCGAGCCAAAGTCATACCTGGTAAAACGTGTAATCCATCGCAGAAACCAGTAGTCATTAAGGCCAACAAAGGGCAAGGCAGACAACACAAAGTGCCAGCAACAACTGAAAACTTGTTGCGGCACACACCGAGTTCTTTACTTTCATAACACTATCCCAGCATAAAACACAAGGTCAGCCACCAGCTCCATCGACACTGATTAACCTTAACCCTAACCCTAACCTGCCAAACTGCGTAGATCGAGCACTCTAACCACTGCATCACAACTCCTTGTGGAAGGTCGGAGGTTACATCAATCAAAATGTTGTGAAAATGACACTCAAGAAGAGAACAGTAGTCCAAAAAATCCAAATAATACAAACTACTTGACTAATACACCGTGGATCAAGTGCAAGAGAGATACAATCAATTATTCTTAAAGGGATTGTTAGAATTGTTTTTCTTGCATTGCATCTTCAGTGATTGAGTAATTCCATCGTTTAAAAAAATTGGGTGAAGAGTGATGACGTACGTACAGACATAAAATGTATTATTAATTTATTATTAGGTTATGACAATAGAATATTCTTTTCATTATTTTGACTCTCGAGTATATATCAGTTAATATCTTATGTCTTTTTAGATAGAGTGATGTGGTTCTAGATTGATTAACTGTGTCAGATATATACTCGAGAGTCAAAACAATGAAAAGAATATGCTGTTGTCATAGCTCTAATGATTATTATACATTCTGATTCTTCAACACGATTTGCAATGTATTTTCGCTTTTATCTCTATGGACTAGCTGGGCTATCCGGCATTGCACGGATCCATAAAAAAACTAAATAGAAGTTAAATAGTGTGTACAACCTCTTCATATTGAAAATTCTACCCCTCTCTCTCACTCTCTCTCTCTAGCTGCCCCCCTTTCCTCTTTCTACTCCTCCATTAACCCCTCATTAACATCTGCTGCCCATTCCTCTCTCTTGTTTTAATGCATTGAAAACATCTACTTTATTCACCTATCCATTTCTTGATTGTCAAAAATGTGATTATCCAAGAAATAATAATAATCTTTATTATTTCTTTGTGATATGTTGTGTCTTCTTTTTTATATAAATTGTCTATGTGACCGTCGCTATGCGCACCTTGCTCTAACGTGTGTGCGTTGTATATTGAAAGGGGACAGCTCCTGGTTCGAGCCTGCCTACCTACTACCACTTTTTTTTTTTTTTTTTTGCTCAACATACACCCGGGCAACGCCAGGCACCCAGGCTAGTGCATATATATAAAAGCGAAAGTGCGTGTGTGTGTGTGTGCATTTTTTTTCTGTATGTCCGGCAAAGGTTTTTTACCGCTTCTTCTCGGCTTGCTTGCTCATTCTTATAACTTTTTGTATGCTACACAGATGATAATATCTTGCGCTTACGAAAACATGGCGCCGATTTTCTGGAAAGGATCTCTTTATTTCATCTATGAGTGAACCTGGAGGGACCCCTCGCATTGTAAACTCAAACTTTCTTACCTTCTTTTCTGTCGATGCATCTTTTCTCTGACTCTTCTGATCTCAAAACTAACCTAAGTCTGACTTCAATCAATTGTCTCCTCTTTCTGACTATACTAACTCCCCATGTGCGGTTTTTCTTTTTATGTGGGTGTATGTGTGTGTGGGTGGGGGTAACCGCTGTTAACCAGACTACACCTAAAACGCACTTTTTAGCACACAGATGCATGCTTTGTCAATGGAAGTCACTGAGTTTGATGTGTCAACCCTTGACCTTTCTGCATCTACCCTAACCCTAACCCCTTGACCTTTCTGCATCTACCCTAACCTTAACCCCTTGACCTTTCTGCATCTACCCTAACCCTAACCCCTTGACCTTTCTGCATCTACCCTAACCCTAACCCCTTGACCTTTCTGCATCTACCCTAACCCTAACCCCTTGACCTTTCTGCATCTACCCTAACCCTAACCCCTTGACCTTTCTGCATCTACGCAACACAATTAAGCTGAGTTCCTCAGTACTGCGTTAACCGCATTACTGACACACAACATCCCTTTCCCCTTTTTTATCAAAAATGTATCGTACATTTTTTTCTTTACTCTCTATCCTATGACATTTATGGGGAAGGTCTTTTTTTTTTCTTTTTTTTTTTTACATAGGCATCACCACATTATCAAGGCCAAGAGGCCACTCAAGGATAAGGGTTAAAGAGTGTACAGTAGAAATTGGACAATATAGTAATCATTAGTAATGAAAATTTGGTAAATTTGATAACTTATATGGAACGGCTCATCAAGAACTTATTTACGTTAGACTTGAAGACAACCATATTGTAGTCAGCCACAGGTCTCGAGGTCTCCACAGCCCATTGAGCACGAAAAAGGTCAGAAAATCACCATCATTGTTTCCATATTTTCTCCAAATAATTCCTCTTGGTCAGACATCTCCACTAGCCACTCCCATCATAATCCTCAAAACCGCTCGCCTCATACCTTTGTGGGAAACTGTCTGCCTTTTTTGCCATGTGGAGCATACCATCGCTCTCCACCGGTGACCGTGGTTGCCTACATTGGCCCATAGCATCACAGAAAACAGATTTTCATGCAGGAATGTCCTACCTTCGTGTTAGTTCCACTCAATGCCGAAGAAAAATCTCCAAAAGATAAACACAAAGGTCTTCAACACCTCTTGATCTTTGGACCTGAAGACAACTTCTTTGTCCACCAGATTTTTCTGACTCTTCTCTCCCCGGTTGTTTAGACTAAGTCCTTATATCTCTGTCACAAATTCACTTCAAATCAAACATACTATAATTCAGAGGAGAAAAACAAGAAAATCCCTATCCATAAAATCTACAAATGTCAGCATTCTAATACACATATCTTGTTTTATCTTGTTATACAATCACTCCCGCTCATGAGCCATATAAGACATTATGTATTTCGGCCTTCATCCATTCTATCACCTCTTGACCTTTCGTGATCATGTTTCATAGCTTTATTTGCCATACTAATATCCACTAACCGTGTTTGGGTGCTTCTTTTTTTGCCCTCCAAAAATCGCACTATTTTCCAACTTGCCAAAACGCACCTGAGCAACTCCGCCCTCGTGTATCGCTATGTAGAGCGACCTCTGACTCAAAGTTAAAGCAATAATCTGTGAGTGCAGGGAGCACAAAATCTCTCCTGCCGATCATGTATGTGCCAAAGAGATTAAATGAAAGCAAAATATTTTGACTGCTGTTTCTACTGATAAATAAATAAATAAATATATATATATATATATATATATATATATATATAATTATTTTTTTTACTATAGTAATTAAATACCTACAGACACTAGTGTTTCATCCTTTGGGGATTCTTCAGTGCAGGGTGTCACGATTAACACCAGCCAAACGATTCGAACCCCGCACCACGAGACATCTCTGGCTCGATTACCGGAGACCGTATCCATTCGGCTACCATTAACCGTGTGAAATAGCGTTGAATTTGAAACATTTTAATTTTAAATGTTCATTACGTCAGTCAGAAAGTGATCTAATCGTTATACGATGATCTATGTATAAGAGCTAAATTGACCGATTTTAATTCAACTGAAAGTGCTCAACAGTAAGAAATGAATTTCTTAAAGGGGCTGTCATAATTATTTTTTTACTATAATAATTAAATATATATATATATATATATATATTGTCTTGGTGTGATAGCTAACCACTCCCATATTTATGAACAAAAACACGCCATTAACTGAAATTTGACACTCCTGAAAATACACCACGACTATGTGTGTTAGAAATAGCAATAACTTATTCTTTAGCAACAAAGAAAAAAAATGCAAAACTCAATTTTTTGCTACAAAATAACAAACATTTTATTTTTAGCCAAAAATTTAAATATATTCTGGCAATAAGTGCCACATATGTATTTGCTGGGGAGAAATTCAGCCTAAAATGAATGATTTTCATTCGATGTTTAGTGAAACCATCACTGGCTGTGAAGCCTGTAACACAAACTGCTCTCCATAAAGTCAACAAATCCTTCAGTTCATCCCGGGAGTTAGGAGCACTCCCATATTGATGACTCATCAAATTAGCATTCCCAGTTACTGTGGGGACCAGGAGCAGCAAAATGCAATGCACACTCTACTCTCTACTGCTTCCTAGGACTCCCCCTCAGCCTTCACTCAGTTCTTGAACTTGCTTCAACTCAGGCTCAGTTTCAGCGACTCCAGCTCACTCCTGGAGCTTCCAGCAACACCAGCTTACTCCTGCAGCAACTTTAGTGACTTCAGCTTAATCCTGCAATGACTTCCTCACCCCAGCAGCTCTCCACCAACTCACTCCTGCAATTCCAGCGCCTCCAGCCACCAACTACCAGTTCCAGTCCTTACTGACGTCCTTCTACCTGCTCCAGTGCCCATTGACATTCAGCTATCCATTTCTAATGACCATTGATGCTTGGTTACCCTTACCAGTGCCCATTGACAGTCTAGTTTTCACTGACGCCTAGCTAACTGAATCAGTTCCCACTGACGGCCAGCTACCCATACCAGTGCCCACTGACGCCCAGCTACATGTACTACTTCCCACTGACGTCCAACTACTAGTTCCTACCTCAAGGACCCAAGAATCTAAACCTCACAAGATACCTGTTCTCACTCTAACTGATCCTGAATTCATTGCACTACATTTTACCTTTTTCTTGGTAAGCAAAGAAATATGATATCAATAACGATGAGCAATAAAATATGATATCGATAACGATGAGCAATAAAATATGATATCAATAACGATGAGCAATAAAATATGATATCAATAACGATGAGCAATAAAATATGATATCAATAACGATGAGCAATTAAATATGATATCAATAACGATGAGCAATAAAATATGATATCAATAACGATGAGCAATTAAATATGATATCAATAACGATGAGCAATAAAATATGATATCGATAACGATGAGCAATTAAATATGATATCGATAACGATGAGCAATTAAATATGATATCGATAACGATGAGCAATTAAATATGATATCAATAACGATGAGCAATAAAATATGATATCAATAACGATGAGCAATAAAATATGATATCAATAACGATGATATGATATCAATAACGATGAGCAATTAAATATGATATCAATAACGATGAGCAATTAAATATGATATCAATAACGATGAGCAATAAAATATGATATCAATAACGATGAGCAATAAAATATATCAATAACGATGATATGATATCAATGACGATGAGCAATAGAATATGATATCAATGACGATGAGCAATAAAATATATCAATAACGATGAGCAATAAAATATGATATCAATAACGATGAGCAATAAAATATGATATCAATAACGATGAGCAATTAAATATGATATCAATAACGATGAGCAATAAAATATGATATCAATAACGATGATCAATAAAATATGATATCAATAACGATGAGCAATAAAATATGATATCAATAACGATGAGCAATAAAATATGATATCAATAACGATGAGCAATAAAATATGATATCAATAACGATGAGCAATAAAATATGATATCAATAACGATGAGCAATTAAATATGATATCAATAACGATGAGCAATTAAATATGATATCAATAACGATGAGCAATTAAATATGATATCAATAACGATGAGCAATTAAATATGATATCAATAACGATGAGCAATTAAATATGATATCAATAACGATGAGCAATTAAATATGATATCAATAACGATGAGCAATAAAATATATCAATAACGATGAGCAATAAAATATATCAATAACGATGAGCAATAAAATATGATATCGATAACGATGAGCAATTAAATATGATATCGATAACGATGAGCAATTAAATATGATATCAATAACGATGAGCAATAAAATATGATATCAATAAGGATGAGCAATTAAATATGATATCAATAACGATGAGCAATAAAATATGATATCAATAACGATGAGCAATAAAATATGATATCAATAACGATGAGCAATAAAATATATCAATAACGATGAGCAATAAAATATGATATCAATGACGATGAGCAATAAAATATGATATCAATGACGATGAGCAATAAAATATGATATCAATGACGATGAGCAATAAAATATATCAATAACGATGAGCAATAAAATATGATATCAATAACGATGAGCAATTAAATATGATATCAATAACGATGAGCAATAAAATATGATATCAATAACGATGAGCAATAAAATATGATATCAATAACGATGAGCAATTAAATATGATATCAATAACGATGAGCAATAAAATATGATATCAATAACGATGAGCAATTAAATATGATATCAATAACGATGAGCAATTAAATATGATAGCAATAACGATGAGCAATTAAATATGATATCAATAACGATGAGCAATAAAATATGATATCGATAACGATGAGCAATTAAATATGATATCAATAACGATGAGCAATTAAATATGATATCAATAACGATGAGCAATAAAATATGATATCAATAACGATGAGCAATAAAATATGATATCAATAACGATGAGCAATTAAATATGATATCAATAACGATGAGCAATAAAATATGATATCAATAACGATGAGCAATAAAATATGATATCAATAACGATGAGCAATAAAATATGATATCAATAACGATGAGCAATTAAATATGATATCGATAACGATGAGCAATTAAATATGATATCGATAACGATGAGCAATAAAATATGATATCAATAACGATGAGCAATAAAATATGATATCAATAACGATGAGCAATTAAATATGATATCAATAACGATGAGCAATTAAATATGATATCAATAACGATGAGCAATAAAATATATCAATAACGATGATATGATATCAATAACGATGAGCAATAAAATATATCAATAACGATGAGCAATAAAATATGATATCAATAACGATGAGCAATAAAATATGATATCAATAACGATGAGCAATTAAATATGATATCAATAACGATGAGCAATTAAATATGATATCAATAACGATGAGCAATTAAATATGATATCAATAACGATGAGCAATTAAATATGATATCAATAACGATGAGCAATTAAATATGATATCAATAACGATGAGCAATAAAATATGATATCAATAACGATGAGCAATAAAATATGATATCAATAACGATGAGCAATTAAATATGATATCAATAACGATGAGCAATAAAATATGATATCAATGACGATGAGCAATAAAATATGATATCAATGACGATGAGCAATTAAATATGATATCAATGACGATGAGCAATAAAATATGATATCAATAACGATGAGCAATAAAATATATCAATAACGATGAGCAATAAAATATGATATCAATAACGATGAGCAATTAAATATGATATCAATAACGATGAGCAATAAAATATGATATCAATAACGAGGAGCAATAAAATATGATATCAATAACGAGGAGCAATTAAATATGATATCAATAACGATGAGCAATAAAATATGATATCAATAACGATGAGCAATTAAATATGATATCAATAACGATGAGCAATAAAATATGATATCAATAACGATGAGCAATAAAATATGATATCAATAACGATGAGCAATTAAATATGATATCAATAACGATGAGCAATAAAATATGATATCAATAACGATGAGCAATTAAATATGATATCAATAACGATGAGCAATAAAATATGATATCAATAACGATGAGCAATTAAATATGATATCAATAACGATGAGCATTAAAATATGATATCAATAACGATGAGCAATAAAATATGATATCAATAACGATGAGCAATTAAATATGATATCAATAACGATGAGCAATTAAATATGATATCAATAACGATGAGCAATTAAATATGATATCAATAACGATGAGCAATTAAATATGATATCAATAACGATGAGCAATTAAATATGATATCAATAACGATGAGCAATTAAATATGATATCAATAACGATGAGCAATTAAATATGATATCAATAACGATGAGCATTAAAATATGATATCAATAACGATGAGCAATTAAATATGATATCAATAACGATGAGCAATAAAATATGATATCAATAACGATGAGCAATAAAATATGATATCAATAACGATGAGCAATAAAATATGATATCAATAACGATGAGCAATTAAATATGATATCAATAACGATGAGCAATTAAATATGATATCAATAACGATGAGCAATAAAATATGATATCAATAACGATGAGCAATTAAATATGATATCAATAACGATGAGCAATAAAATATGATATCAATAACGATGAGCAATTAAATATGATATCAATAACGATGAGCAATAAAATATGATATCGATAACGATGAGCAATTAAATATGATATCGATAACGATGAGCAATTAAATATGATATCGATAACGATGAGCAATTAAATATGATATCAATAACGATGAGCAATTAAATATGATATCAATAACGATGAGCAATAAAATATGATATCAATAACGATGAGCAATAAAATATGATATCAATAACGATGAGCAATAAAATATGATATCAATAACGATGATATGATATCAATAACGATGAGCAATTAAATATGATATCAATAACGATGAGCAATTAAATATGATATCAATAACGATGAGCAATTAAATATGATATCAATAACGATGAGCAATTAAATATGATATCAATAACGATGAGCATTAAAATATGATATCAATAACGATGAGCAATTAAATATGATATCAATAACGATGAGCAATAAAATATTATATCAATAACGATGAGCAATAAAATATGATATCAATAACGATGAGCAATAAAATATGATATCAATAACGATGAGCAATTAAATATGATATCAATAACGATGAGCAATTAAATATGATATCAATAACGATGAGCAATTAAATATGATATCAATAACGATGAGCATTAAAATATGATATCAATAACGATGAGCAATTAAATATGATATCAATAACGATGAGCAATTAAATATGATATCAATAACGATGAGCAATAAAATATGATATCAATAACGATGAGCAATTAAATATGATATCAATAACGATGAGCAATTAAATATGATATCAATAACGATGAGCAATTAAATATGATATCAATAACGATGAGCATTAAAATATGATATCAATAACGATGAGCAATTAAATATGATATCAATAACGATGAGCAATTAAATATGATATCAATAACGATGAGCAATTAAATATGATATCAATAACGATGAGCAATTAAATATGATATCAATAACGATGAGCAATTAAATATGATATCAACAACGATGAGCAATTAAATATGATATCAATAACGATGAGCAATTAAATATGATATCAATAACGATGAGCAATTAAATATGATATCAATAACGATGAGCAATAAAATGATATCAATAACGATGAGCAATTAAATATGATATCAATAACGATGAGCAATTAAATATGATATCAATAACGATGAGCAATTAAATATGATATCAATAACGATGAGCAATAAAATATGATATCAATAACGATGAGCAATTAAATATGATATCAATAACGATGAGCAATAAAATATATTATCAATAACGATGAGCAATAAAATATGATATCAATAACGATGAGCAATAAAATATGATATCAATAACGATGAGCAAGAAAATATGATATCAATAACGATGAGCAATAAAATATGATATCAATAACGATGAGCAATTAAATATGATATCAATAACGATGAGCAATTAAATATGATATCAATAACGATGAGCATTAAAATATGATATCAATAACGATGAGCAATTAAATATGATATCAATAACGATGAGCAATTAAATATGATATCAATAACGATGAGCAATAAAATATGATATCAATGACGATGAGCAATTAAATATGATATCAATAACGATGAGCAATTAAATATGATATCAATAACGATGAGCAATTAAATATGATATCAATAACGATGAGCATTAAAATATGATATCAATAACGATGAGCAATTAAATATGATATCAATAACGATGAGCAATTAAATATGATATCAATAACGATGAGCAATAAAATATGATATCAATAACGATGAGCATTAAAATATGATATCAATAACGATGAGCAATAAAATATGATATCAATAACGATGAGCAATAAAATATGATATCAATAACGATGAGCAATAAAATGATATCAATAACGATGAGCAATTAAATATGATATCAATAACGATGAGCAATTAAATATGATATCAATAACGATGAGCAATTAAATATGATATCAATAACGATGAGCAATTAAATATGATATCAATAACGATGAGCAATTAAATATGATATCAATAACGATGAGCAATTAAATATGATATCAATAACGATGAGCAATTAAATATGATAACAATGAGCAATAAAATATGATATCAATAACGATGAGCAATTAAATATGATATCAATAACGATGAGCAATAAAATATGATATCAATAACGATGAGCAATAAAATATGATATCAATAACGATGAGCAATTAAATATGATATCAATAACGATGAGCAATTAAATATGATATCAATAACGATGAGCAATTAAATATGATATCAATAACGATGAGCAATTAAATATGATATCAATAACGATGAGCATTAAAATATGATATCAATAACGATGAGCAATTAAATATGATATCAATAACGATGAGCAATAAAATATTATATCAATAACGATGAGCAATAAAATATGATATCAATAACGATGAGCAATAAAATATGATATCAATAACGATGAGCAATTAAATATGATATCAATAACGATGAGCAATTAAATATGATATCAATAACGATGAGCAATTAAATATGATATCAATAACGATGAGCATTAAAATATGATATCAATAACGATGAGCAATTAAATATGATATCAATAACGATGAGCAATTAAATATGATATCAATAACGATGAGCAATAAAATATGATATCAATAACGATGAGCAATTAAATATGATATCAATAACGATGAGCAATTAAATATGATACCAATAACGATGAGCAATTAAATATGATATCAATAACGATGAGCATTAAAATATGATATCAATAACGGTGAGCAATTAAATATGATATCAATAACGATGAGCAATTAAATATGATATCAATAACGATGAGCAATTAAATATGATATCAATAACGATGAGCAATTAAATATGATATCAATAACGATGAGCAATTAAATATGATATCAATAACGATGAGCAATTAAATATGATATCAATAACGATGAGCAATTAAATATGATATCAATAACGATGAGCAATTAAATATGATATCAATAACGATGAGCAATAAAATGATATCAATAACGATGAGCAATTAAATATGATATCAATAACGATGAGCAATTAAATATGATATCAATAACGATGAGCAATTAAATATGATATCAATAACGATGAGCAATAAAATATGATATCAATAACGATGAGCAATTAAATATGATATCAATAACGATGAGCAATAAAATATATTATCAATAACGATGAGCAATAAAATATGATATCAATAACGATGAGCAATAAAATATGATATCAATAACGATGAGCAATAAAATATGATATCAATAACGATGAGCAATAAAATATTATATCAATAACGATGAGCAATTAAATATGATATCAATAACGATGAGCAATTAAATATGATATCAATAACGATGAGCATTAAAATATGATATCAATAACGATGAGCAATTAAATATGATATCAATAACGATGAGCAATTAAATATGATATCAATAACGATGAGCAATAAAATATGATATCAATAACGATGAGCAATTAAATATGATATCAATAACGATGAGCAATTAAATATGATATCAATAACGATGAGCAATTAAATATGATATCAATAACGATGAGCATTAAAATATGATATCAATAACGATGAGCAATTAAATATGATATCAATAACGATGAGCAATTAAATATGATATCAATAACGATGAGCAATAAAATATGATATCAATAACGATGAGCATTAAAATATGATATCAATAACGATGAGCAATAAAATATGATATCAATAACGATGAGCAATAAAATATGATATCAATAACGATGAGCAATAAAATGATATCAATAACGATGAGCAATTAAATATGATATCAATAACGATGAGCAATTAAATATGATATCAATAACGATGAGCAATTAAATATGATATCAATAACGATGAGCAATTAAATATGATATCAATAACGATGAGCAATAAAATATGATATCAATAACGATGAGCAATTAAATATGATATCAATAACGATGAGCAATAAAATGATATCAATAACGATGAGCAATTAAATATGATATCAATAACGATGAGCAATTAAATATGATATCAATAACGATGAGCAATTAAATATGATATCAATAACGATGAGCAATAAAATATGATATCAATAACGATGAGCAATTAAATATGATATCAATAACGATGAGCAATAAAATATGATATCAATAACGATGAGCAATAAAATATGATATCAATAACGATGTGCATTAAAATATGATATCAATAACGATGAGCAATAAAATATGATATCAATAACGATGAGCAATTAAATATGATATCAATAACGATGAGCAATAAAATATGATATCAATAACGATGAGCAATAAAATGATATCAATAACGATGAGCAATTAAATATGATATCAATAACGATGAGCAATTAAATATGATATCAATAACGATGAGCAATAAAATGATATCAATAACGATGAGCAATTAAATATGATATCAATAACGATGAGCAATAAAATATGATATCAATAACGATGAGCAATTAAATATGATATCAATAACGATGAGCAATAAAATGATATCAATAACGATGAGAAATAAACTATGATATCAATAACGATGAGCAATTAAATATGATATCAATAACGATGAGCAATAAAATGATATCAATAACGATGAGCAATTAAATATGATATCAATAACGATGAGCAATTAAATATGATATCAATAACGATGAGCATTAAAATATGATATCAATAACGATGAGCAATTAAATATGATATCAATAACGATGAGCAATTAAATATGATATCAATAACGATGAGCAATAAAATGATATCAATAACGATGAGCAATTAAATATGATATCAATAACGATGAGCAATTAAATATGATATCAATAACGATGAGCAATAAAATATGATATCAATAACGATGAGCAATTAAATATGATATCAATAACGATGAGCAATTAAATATGATATCAATAACGATGAGCAATTAAATATGATATCAATAACGATGAGCAATTAAATATGATATCAATAACGATGAGCAATTAAATATGATATCAATAACGATGAGCAATTAAATATGATATCAATAACGATGAGCATTAAAATATGATATCAATAACGATGAGCAATTAAATATGATATCAATAACGATGAGCAATAAAATATGATATCAATAACGATGAGCAATTAAATATGATATCAATAACGATGAGCAATAAAATATGATATCAATAACGATGAGCAATAAAATATGATAACAATGAGCAATAAAATATGATATCAATAACGATGAGCAATAAAATATGATATCAATAACGATGAGCAATTAAATATGATATCAATAACGATGAGCAATAAAATATGATATCAATAACGATGAGCAATAAAATATGATATCAATAACGATGAGCAATAAAATGATATCAATAACGATGAGCAATTAAATATGATATCAATAACGATGAGCAATAAAATATGATATCAATAACGATGAGCAATAAAATGATATCAATAACGATGAGCAATTAAATATGATATCAATAACGATGAGCAATTAAATATGATATCAATAACAATGAGCAATAAAATATGATATCAATAACGATGAGCAATTAAATATGATATCAATAACGATGAGCAATAAAATATGATATCAATAACGATGAGCAATTAAATATGATATCAATAACGATGAGCAATAAAATATGATATAAATAACGATGAGCAATTAAATATGATATCAATAACGATGAGCAATAAAATATGATATCAATGAGCAATAAAATATGATATCAATGAGCAATAAAATATGATATCAATAACGATGAGCAATAAAATGTGATATCAATAACGATGAGCAATAAAATATGATATCAATAACGATGAGCAATAAAATATGATATCAATGAGCAATAAAATATGATATCAATAACGATGAGCAATAAAATATGATATCAATAACGATGAGCAATAAAATATGATAACAATGAGCAATAAAATATGATATCAATAACGATGAGCAATTAAATATGATATCAATAACGATGAGCAATAAAATATGATATCAATAACGATGAGCAATAAAATATGATATCAATAACGATGAGCAATTAAATATGATATCAATAACGATGAGCAATTAAATATGATATCAATAACGATGAGCATTAAAATATGATATCAATAACGATGAGCAATTAAATATGATATCAATAACGATGAGCAATTAAATATGATATCAATAACGATGAGCAATAAAATATGATAACAATGAGCAATAAAATATGATATCAATAACGATGAGCAATTAAATATGATATCAATAACGATGAGCAATTAAATATGATATCAATAACGATGAGCAATAAAATATGATATCAATAACGATGAGCAATAAAATATGATATCAATAACGATGAGCAATTAAATATGATATCAATAACGATGAGCAATTAAATATGATATCAATAACGATGAGCAATTAAATATGATATCAATAACGATGAGCAATTAAATATGATATCAATAACGATGAGCATTAAAATATGATATCAATAACGATGAGCAATTAAATATGATATCAATAACGATGAGCAATTAAATATGATATCAATAACGATGAGCAATAAAATATGATATCAATAACGATGAGCAATTAAATATGATATCAATAACGATGAGCAATAAAATATGATATCAATAACGATGAGCAATTAAATATGATATCAATAACGATGAGCAATTAAATATGATATCAATAACGATGAGCAATTAAATATGATATCAATAACGATGAGCAATTAAATATGATATCAATAACGATGAGCAATTAAATATGATATCAATAACGATGAGCAATAAAATGATATCAATAACGATGAGCAATTAAATATGATATCAATAACGATGAGCAATTAAATATGATATCAATAACGATGAGCAATAAAATATGATATCAATAACGATGAGCAATTAAATATGATATCAATAACGATGAGCAATAAAATATGATATCAATAACGATGAGCAATAAAATATGATATCAATAACGATGAGCATTAAAATATGATATCAATAACGATGAGCAATAAAATATGATATCAATAACGATGAGCAATTAAATATGATATCAATAACGATGAGCAATAAAATATGATATCAATAACGATGAGCAATAAAATGATATCAATAACGATGAGCAATTAAATATGATATCAATAACGATGAGCAATTAAATATGATATCAATAACGATGAGCAATAAAATATGATATCAATAACGATGAGCAATTAAATATGATATCAATAACGATGAGCAATAAAATATGATATCAATAACGATGAGCAATTAAATATGATATCAATAACGATGAGCAATAAAATGATATCAATAACGATGAGCAATAAAATATGATATCAATAACGATGAGCAATTAAATATGATATCAATAACGATGAGCAATAAAATGATATCAATAACGATGAGCAATTAAATATGATATCAATAACGATGAGCAATTAAATATGATATCAATAACGATGAGCATTAAAATATGATATCAATAACGATGAGCAATTAAATATGATATCAATAACGATGAGCAATTAAATATGATATCAATAACGATGAGCAATAAAATGATATCAATAACGATGAGCAATTAAATATGATATCAATAACGATGAGCAATTAAATATGATATCAATAACGATGAGCAATAAAATATGATATCAATAACGATGAGCAATTAAATATGATATCAATAACGATGAGCAATTAAATATGATATCAATAACGATGAGCAATTAAATATGATATCAATAACGATGAGCAATTAAATATGATATCAATAACGATGAGCAATTAAATATGATATCAATAACGATGAGCAATTAAATATGATATCAATAACGATGAGCAATTAAATATGATATCAATAACGATGAGCAATTAAATATGATATCAATAACGATGAGCAATTAAATATGATATCAATAACGATGAGCAATTAAATATGATATCAATAACGATGAGCATTAAAATATGATATCAATAACGATGAGCAATAAAATATGATATCAATAACGATGAGCAATTAAATATGATATCAATAACGATGAGCAATAAAATATGATATCAATAACGATGAGCAATTAAATATGATATCAATAACGATGAGCAATAAAATATGATATCAATAACGATGAGCAATAAAATATGATAACAATGAGCAATAAAATATGATATCAATAACGATGAGCAATAAAATATGATATCAATAACGATGAGCAATTAAATATGATATCAATAACGATGAGCAATAAAATATGATATCAATAACGATGAGCAATAAAATATGATATCAATAACGATGAGCAATAAAATGATATCAATAACGATGAGCAATTAAATATGATATCAATAACGATGAGCAATAAAATATGATATCAATAACGATGAGCAATAAAATATGATATCAATAACGATGAGCAATAAAATATGATATCAATAACGATGAGCAATAAAATGATATCAATAACGATGAGCAATTAAATATGATATCAATAACGATGAGCAATTAAATATGATATCAATAACGATGAGCAATAAAATATGATATCAATAACGATGAGCAATTAAATATGATATCAATAACGATGAGCAATAAAATATGATATCAATAACGATGAGCAATTAAATATGATATCAATAACGATGAGCAATAAAATATGATATCAATAACGATGAGCAATTAAATATGATATCAATAACGATGAGCAATAAAATATGATATCAATGAGCAATAAAATATGATATCAATGAGCAATAAAATATGATATCAATAACGATGAGCAATAAAATATGATATCAATAACGATGAGCAATAAAATATGATATCAATGAGCAATAAAATATGATATCAATAACGATGAGCAATAAAATATGATATCAATAACGATGAGCAATAAAATATGATAACAATGAGCAATAAAATATGATATCAATAACGATGAGCAATTAAATATGATATCAATAACGATGAGCAATAAAATATGATATCAATAACGATGAGCAATAAAATATGATATCAATAACGATGAGCAATTAAATATGATATCCTATTGTTTTAAACTGAACTTCTTTGCTATTATCATTACTTCTTTGCCTTGTATCTGCTTTATTAGTTGTACGATCGATTGGTACGTTCATACCTCTCCCTCCTCTGCAACAATATATATATATATATATATATATATATATATATATATACACACTAGCTGTACCCTGCCACGCGTTGCTGTGGCTTAATTTTGTGTAATGGAAAATTCTAATAAAAAGAGAAAATGCATGTTTCTTATATTCTTAGTACAGCAATCCACTCCAAAAAGTAAAAAAAAAAAAAAAAAAGGCGAAAATGAAAAAAAAAAAATGGTACTCTTGCAGAATTGGATCCGGATCCTCGGGAGTTACCATCAATCATGGCTTGGGCTCGACCAACATTCAGTGGATTAAGCCGAAAGTTGCTAAACCATTGAAACGCTAAATAATTTTCTTTTTTATTGTATTCAAAAATGTGAGTTTTTAATTAATATTTGGGTAAGGGGGGTGTTACTATACACAGATTCGAAAAAGTTGTCCAAAAACGAATAAATGAAAGCAAAGATAAGGTAAATTACGTTTCTATCTAACTGGATAATTTTTTAGTGTTTTTGTTTAATGTTTAATCGGCTCAAAAAACTCAGTGTTTATCTATGTATTTTAAAAAGACGAATGGTCGCGGACTCTGTTGAATACGTTAAGTTTGGGAAAATCAGTTAAAAACTATACAAAACAGTGTCAGACACCTACTGATTATATGTTATTGTGACATAGGCTGACATATTCGGTGGGTTTCTGATAGTATTTTGTATAGTTTTTTAGTTTTAAATCATTTTCTCAAACTTAACATCATCAACAGTGTCCGTCATGGTTGTATTTTTCAAATACACTGATAAACACTGTTTTTCGAATCGACTAAATGTTATAGTAAATAAAACGGGTTTGTATTACTAAACACAGAAACGAAAATTTGTTGAAAAATAAATATAACAAATAAATGTTATCAAAAGCAAGATAAGTTACTTTTCTACCTAACTGGATAAGATTTTAGTGTTTTCATTTAGTGTAAAATGTTTAATCGGTTCGAAAACATGTAGTGTTTATCTGTATATTTGAAAAATACAAATGGCGGCAGACTGTTGAACACATTAAGTTTGGGTAAATGAGTTAAAACTAAAAAACTATGCAAAATACTGTCAGGAACTCACTCAATATATGTTACCGTGACATAGGCAGACACGTATTCGGTGGTTTTTAACAGTATTTTGTATAGTTTTTTAGTTTTAACTCATTTTCCCAAACCTAATGTGTTTAAAACAGTCTGCCGCCATTTGTAATTTTCAAATATAGCAGTAAACGCTGTGTTTTTTGAGCCGGATAAACATTTTACATTAAAAAAACAAAAAAATTATCCATTTTGGTAATAAAGTAACATATCTTGCCTTTGATAATATTTGTTATACATTTATTTTTGACAACTTTTTCAAATCTATATGTACAGTAGTACAAACCCAATAAAAACACTAAAAATTATCCAATTAGGTAGAAAAGTAACTTATCTTGCCTTTGGAAATATTTACTTGTTATATATTTGTTTTTGTTGACAACTTTTTCAAGTCTTTGTGCAAGTACAAACCCAAAGGTATATTTTTCTGTCTAATTTTATTTTTAGTACCGCGCTTAAATTCAAATTTCACAATATCTTTTTTGGGGGAGGGTATTTTTTTTACATTAGGTCCACATCCACAATTTTCGACTATGCTGAATAAGAAAATCTCATTTAAAATTTGCAGAGGCAATTAGTTTTTGAGATATAAAGACCTGTACTATGCACTATAATTCACTGACGGCCATGAATAAACGCTCCCAACCTCCTCATATTAAGAATGGCTTTCGGAATAAACAACACCCATGCCTAACCACATGTTTTAACCTTTTACCTGTCTTTCGTCTTTTAAAAACATATTTTGAAATAAATAACATCATTTTCCCATGTTAAGAACGGCTTTAAGAATAAACACCTCCAAACTACCCATGTTAAAAATTGTGGAGGTGGACCTAATGTGAAAATTTACCTTTTGTTTTTTTAATAAATTGTTAGTTGAAAGAACAGAATAGTGACAAAATACCATCCCCTCCCCTTGGTAAGAATAGCAAAAAAGCTAATGGTTTTCTTGGTAGAAACTTTTCTGTATTTCACCTAACAATTTCTGGTGCTAATGAACTTACTGATCCACGCTATTTTTTAAATCGTATTTCCAAGTTTAATTAAAGTTTTATGATATGTTTTTTTATTCAATTGTAAGGTTAAAGTACAGAATAGATACAAAAACCCTCCCCTCCCCATGTGAAGAATGGCTTTTTAAATAATAATGTTATTATTTCAGCACGGATCACTCTCTACATGAGTAGCTAATATTTTTTTCAGTCATTCTTACCATAGAGAAGGGATGGTGTTTTGTAACTATTCTGTGCTTTTTTAACTAACAATTTATTATTAAAAAAAGATATTGTGAAATTATAAAAAAATAAAAAGATATTGTGAAAGTTGAATTTAACTTGAAAAAAAAAAAAAAAAACACAATGTGAACGGTGCATCCAACATTGTAGCCGGAGCTTATTTGGCAATAAGGTCACGTGAGTCGATTAATGGGTGCTAATGCACTTACTGATCCGCGCTATTTTTTTAAATCGTATTTCCAAGTTTAATTAAAGTTTTATGTTTTTTTGGTATTTTTTTAGATTAGGTCCACCTCCACAATTTTCTTTTAAATGACAACTTTTAAAGGTTTCCGACTATGCTGAATACAGAAATCGCATTGAAATTTTGCAGAAATAAGTAGTTATCGAGATATAAATAGTTGTTTTATGCATTGTATTCTTTGGTGGCCATCTTTGTTACACGCATAGATTTGTTTATGACGTGCGCAAGCATGTAAAAAAGATGGCTGCCAGAGATTACAATGCATTATACAAATTTTTAATATCTCGATAACTACTTATTTCTGCAAAATTTCAATGCAATTTCCATATTCAGCATAGTTGAAAACCTACAAAAGTCGTTATTTAAAAGAAAATTGTGGAGGTGAACCTAATCTAAAAATTTACCATTTTTTTTTTTTTATTCAATGGAAAGGTTAAAGTACAGAATAGGTACAAAACACCCTCTTCTCCCCATGTTAAGAATGGCTTTTTAAATAATAACGTTATTATTTCAGCACGGATTAATAAATGCATGAGTACCCAATTTCTTTAAAAGCATTCATATTTTCTTATATAAAAACAACTTCTGTAAAAAAAAAAGAAAAAACGTGCGCTTTCAATTTTTGTTAAAAAAGGTTTTCTTAAAAAAAAACAAAAAATATGGTAAAAAAAGCAAAGAACAAAACGTTAATCAGTATTCATGCAGAGAGTGATCTGTGCTGAAATAATGTTATTATTTAAAAAGCCATTCTTAACATGGGGAGGGGGTTTGTACCTAATCTGTACTTTAACCTTACAATTGAATAAAAAACATATCATAAAACTTTAATTAAACGTAGAAATACGATTTAAAAAATAGCGCGGATCAATCTCTGCATTAGCACCGAAAGTACAGAATAGTTAGGAAACATCCTACCTCCCCATGTTAAGAATGGCTTTCTAAATAATGTTAATGCTTCAGTACTGTTCCTTGTCTGCTTAAGTTTAATTTTTGTTTATTAAATTGTTAGGTGAAAGTCCAGAATAGTTACAAAACACCCCTATTCCCATGTTAAGAATGGCTTTCTAAATAATAATGTCATTATTTCAGCAGGGTAGCTTCTCTGCATAAGTACCATGTTTTGTTTTTAAATTGTTAGGTGAAAGGACAGAATAGTTACAAAATACCATCCCCATGTTAAGAATGTCTTTCTAAATAACATTATTTCAGCACGGTATTTTCTATGCATACGTACTATCTATTTTTGTTTATTAAACTTAGGTGAAAGTATAGAATAGATGCAAAACTCCCTCCCCATGTTAAGAATAGCTTTCTAAATAACGGTAGTACTATCTTTTGTTTATTAAATTGTTAGGTGAAAGTATAAAATAGTTACAGAACACCCTTCCTTTCCCATGTTAAGAATGGCTTTTATTTCAGCACGGAGCCTTCTCTGCTAAAGTACCATCTTTTGTTTATTAAATTATTAGGTGAAAGTATAGAATAGTTACAAAACGCCCTCCCCATATTAAGAATGGCTTTCTAAATAACGTTATTATTTTAGCACGGTACTTTCTCTGCATAAGTACCATGTTTTGTTTATTAAATTGTTAGGTGGAAGTACGGTACTCATGCAGAGACTGATCCATGCTTAAATAATAACGTTATTACTTTAAAAAGCCATTCTTAACATGGGGAGGGGAGGGTGTTTTGTACCTAATCTGTATTTTAACCTTACAATTGAATAAAAAAAACATATAATAAAACTTTAATTAAACCTGGAAATACGATTTAAAAAATAGCGAGGATCACTCTCTGCATTAGCACCAAATATTATTTAAGCAAGTTACCAATCCATAAAATTTATTCGAAAAAAAACTGTACTTTTACCAAACAATTTATAGTGTTAATAATAAAAAAAGTTAATATTTTCTTATATCGAAAAATAAAAAAAACAAAAACAACAAAAAACAAAAAAAAAAACGACTTCGACTCAAAAAGCAAGCGACAAACTTTTTTTTTGCCTGATATAATAAAGAAAAAATGTTTAAATTAAAAAATTTGGAACATAAACAAATGAATTGTTTTTTTTTTTGTTTTTTTTATCGAGTAAACAGAAAATGAAATGTTCTAGTTCGTTTCGTCAATTCGTGGGTGTGAAATGAATCGAACCGGAAGTTCAGTTCTATCAACAAAACAGGTTTGCACTAACGGCTTACGAAAATATATTTATTTTATTTAATATTTTAATAATTGGCGATGTAAATTTATTTTAATAACATAAAAACATCCCTCGACTCCACAGATGGATTGTCTGAAAATTTCAAATAAATTGGTAATGTAGAAATATGGTTGTATAAACTTTGAACGAACCAAGAATTACATTTTTATATATATAGATAGAATGTTAAATGTCCACGTATGCTTCTAGGATAGTGATTTAAAGGTTATGAGGGTTTTTTGAAGCATGAAAAACAATGTTACTTTTTGTATTTAATATGTTTATTGCTATTTTTTATATTTCAAGCGGAGCTCCTTGTTTTTTTTTTCAACGGCTTTCTTTTTCATTTCGCTACTTTTTTGTGACCAAGGGTGGAGGTCTGCTTGAAATATAAAAAAAATAGCAATAAAAATGTTAAATACAAAAGTTAACATCGTTTTCATGCTTTAAAAAACCTTCATAACCTTTAAATATATATATATATATATATATATATAAAATATATATAAAAATCTGATGAGAAGGAGAGTTTCATTAAATACTTTTACATGCAAAATCCGATCCCGCATTTTGCTAATTCCTGCCCTCTGATGAGAAGGAGAGTATTTCTTCGAAACTACGCGGATTAAGGACTATCCACTTATCTTGTGCTTCCTTTTTTAAAATTAAATATGTTTTTAACTCTTTTTCAAGATGTCTTTTAACATATTTTATTAATCATTTGTTCATATATATATATATATATATATATATATATATATATGGGGGAGTTAAAGAAAGGGAATAAGAGCAATTCTTTAAGAGGATACTTATCAGGATAATGCAAAGCTCAATAAATTGTTTTGGAGCATATAATAGAAATCAATGAAGAAAGAAAATGATGATATAAAACTATATGCTAATATATATATATATATTTATTCAATTAGGGGTGTAGGATAAGTAAAACTCTTGATACCAAGGTATTTCGAAGCTTAATGCTTCTCATCACAAGAGGAGATGCTAGGTAACATAATAGGGATGTTGAACCTTGTCAATGAGCGAGAGACTAGTAGCAGATGCACCAGCCCAAATATGACAGCAATACTCCATACATGGGCGAATGGTGGCCTTATAGAGGTACAGGATACTTTCGGGTGTTAGTAATTTTCTAGCACGGTAGAGAGAGCCTACCTTCTTTGCAGTGGCCCTGGCAATGCTTTCAATGTAATTGTTCCAACTCATGTTTCCTGTGAACGTTAGGCCAAGCAGTTTGAAAGATGTACTCTCTGATAAAGTGTCGTTGGCCATTGCTATAGGTGGTAGAGAAGGTTTCTTGTATTTATTGAAGGAAACTAGTTTAGTCTTGGCGGCATTGAACGTGACCATTCATTTTTGTCCCCGTTCCACTACAGATCGGAGGTCGTCCTCTAGTGTTTTTGCCATTTCTTTAGATATGTATTCATTTGTTTTCCTGTCATGCCTGTTATAGAGCGTGGTGTCATCAGCATATACACCCATCTCAGAGGCAATTTTGTCGGGGAGGTCATTAGTAAATATCAGGAACAATAGAGGTCCAAGAATAGACCCCTGAGGAACTCTCGCATTTATATCATATTGTTTAGATGTACGACCGTCGAGGACAACCTGGATTTTTCTCTTATCTAAGAAGGATTTAATTATGTTTAGTATTCTACCAGTGATACCGTATGATTTAATTTTCCTGAGAAGACCCTCATGCCATACCCTGTCAAAAGCCTTAGATATATCTAGAGCTACCGCTCTGCCCTCTCCGGCTTTGTCCAGTGAGTGGTATATACGTTCAGAGATTACAGTTAGGATGTCTGCTGTGGAACGGGCTTGCCTAAATCCATATTGTCAGTCAGTCAGAAGTTTAGCATCTGTAAGGTGATGGACTAGAGCATGGTTAATTAAGGTCTCAAATATTTTGGAAAAAAGTGGGAGGAGGCTAATGGGACGAAAATTTAATGGGTCCGTTCATTCTCCAGAATTCTTGAATACTGGTACCACAGAAGCAGTTTTCCAACAGCCCGGAAAGTAAGATTCATTAAAGCATTTGTTGTATAGTTTGGAGAGAACTGGAGCTACTTCAGCTGAGCACTTTTTTAATAGCACAGCTGGGATGAGATCGGGTCCACATGCCTTTGAAGTGTCAAAGTCCTTTCCTACTACTAACCCTAAGTATGAGTGGCAATACAAAAAATATAGCAATTACATGTGATTTTATGATTTTGCTGATCGGCCTTAGAATTAGTGATAAAAATTTTTTAATTGCTTAAAAAGTTATAATGTACCGAAATGGGATCAATTTACATTATATTTATATGCACAACTGAACCCCCATTCTAAATTCTAAAATAACGTTTCGGTGTGCTCACACATAATCGCCTAAAAAAGTAGAATCTCATATGTTTTGGGTATTTTAAATGTAAATGAAATTTTTTTTTAAGTTAACAAACTCAATGTTTGCTCTTCCAAAGTTTTGTTGATAGTTTTCATCTATATTTTCACTTGTGCCAAAACCAAACAAAATATAAGGAAACATGAAATATTTTAAAGAATGTGATGATCATACAAAACCAGCACCAGAAAAAAAATTCCAACCATGTTAAATCTTTGATAATAAAGTCCGAAGGCTCTTATAGACACCATATGTCCATTTATCAAATAGGTGGGGAAAGCTTTTAAAAATCTGTGATATTGAATAGCCAAGTGAACTCTAGAATATTTACTTTGCTTACAATAAAAACAAATTAAATTATGTTTGGAGAGTATGAGGATTTTTTTGTGTCCAAAAAGGTGCCATAAAACTAATTATTTCAGAAGAAGCTGATGACAAACATCCCAATGTTCAGCTAGCGCCAATGGAATTTACCCCCCCCCCCGCCCCCTGCCCGCCCAGAGCATTTAAAACTTGTTATTAATCATATGAACTTTCTCAGATGAGGGCACATAGACATTTTAGCGAATAGATGCTAAACGATTACAAAAATGACTAATAAATAAAATAAATTAAATTTGCTAATCAATGTTAAATCTGTAAATGAGATTTATAACTCATTCTGTGGCCCTTCTAAGTTTATGTTGTAAAGGAAAAACTTCTAATTGAAAAAAAAAAAAAAAAAAACAATTTGAGCTTGTTTCATTTTTCATTGAAAAATTTTAAAGAACCAGTTTGGAATTGGAAATTACACTATAATTTTTCTGATTCCGATTTCGATACACCCAAAAGTTCTGATTTTTTTTATTCCTGATTCTGATTCCGATTAATCGTCCCAACACTAATCTATGATGATGATTGCAACGTCTTGTCAAACGAGTACCACTCCCTCAGACACTTAAAGTCCATGAGCTCAAAAATGACTTCCATCGCCACAGGACCATTTTAATAGGCAAATGCATGAGGGAGTATCTATACACAAATGATGTTACAGAGTCTTAGCTTTGTACGGCAGCTAAGTCTCTCTCTCAGTTAAAAATGTTGAGATCGAGTAACAAGCAAGAGCAAGATAGCCAGCAACAAGTTAAACTGCCACCCAGCTTAATGCTGGTACTGGTCTCCCGCTTTATGGTTTTTTAAATCAGAGATTTGCTTCTCCTAGAAAGGTTGCCTTCACCAAGGCTTACAGGAGCCCTCTCGACCCCAACACATACATACATACACACAAACACACATGGTGCTAGTTGGCCGTTACCCCGAAAAAGGGTTCATTCGCCCTTTGGAAGGTCTTGTTTTTAATCCTTCAGGGAGACTAGCCACCCTCCTCACCAAACAAGTCTGGTGGGAGAACCAGTTTATTCGCCAGTGACCCGACCATGAGGCAGGTAGTACTGGGTTACATGGTACCAGTAGCATATGACATGACCTGACGTGTATATATATATATATACACACACACACCCACACACACACATATCCGATATATATAGAGTTCCTGATATCAGTTGACTTGACCACATGCCTGTCTGGAGCGATATCTCCCATCTCCCATAATAGTAGTTGGAATTAAAAAGAAAATATTTTTATTATCTGAATACACTAAAACTACTGAAATTTAAAAATTAGAATATTAAAAAACAACATAAAAAAAAGTCACTTTGATTTCATAACGGGGTTATTGTAAAGAAGTATCATCCAAATTCCGGACTCTTTTTAGATGCGGGACAGAATTTTGCTTTTCACCGTTTATTCCATATAAAAACTCAGTCGCTTTATTCCAATTTCAGAATCATTTCAAAACGATGAATAATTTTTGTCATGGGAAAAATAAATTTTAATGATAATTTGTGAATTGATTATATTTTTCAAATCGACGAGTTTATTACTAGGAACCTCTTATTGGAATTCGCAATTAATGACGCCGACGACCAAATGATGTAAATATATACTTTTTGGTTTTGTTTTTTTCATGAATTACACATTTATTGACAAAATAGAGAAAGTATTTCTTTAACTTGATTTTTTTTCTTTCGTTTTAATAATTAAAAAAAAAGGGGGGGGATATTTTTTTACGACCTGCTGGAGCGTAGTAACACCTCCAACCACCCTATGTTAAGAACGCCTTTCGGAATACCCCCCTCTCCAACCTCCCCATGTTAAGAACGGTTTTCGAGGTTGGGTAGTGTTTATGGTGTTAATGCACTTACTGACCGCGCTATTTTTTTAAAATCGTATTTCCAAGTTTAATTAAAGTTTTGATGTTTTTTATTCAATTGTAAGGTTAAAGTACAGAAGGTACAAAACACCCTCCCCTCCCCATGTTAAGAATGGCTTTTTAAATAATCGTTATTATTTCAGCACGGATCAATAAGTGCATGAGTACCATGTTTATTCCGAAAGCCGTTCTTAACATGGAGAGGTTAGGTTGGAGTGTTTATGCTGGGGCACGTCGTAAAAATTTACCAAAAAAGGTTCCTCAATATGGCTTGCTTCTCACTGAAGACTTACCTGCAAAGGGTGTTTATTCCGAAAGCCGTTCTTAACATGGGGAGGTTGGGGGTTATACTCCAAAAAGCAACTCTTTGCAGATAAGTCTTCAGTGAGACAACACGTTCTCCTGCAGCAGTGCAGTGCAGGCAGCATATGTCCCCCTGATTCTACTTTCGTTTTTTCTCGCTCATATGCTCCTATTCCGAATTCGTAGCAGCGGGCCGAGTGGACTGGTTTTGTTTTGTTTTTTCTACCCAATTTCAGTTGTGTGCACTTATGTTACCGAACTAGCGGGTGTTTTGTAACTATTCTATACTTTCACCTAACAATTTAATAAACAAAGATATTGTAAAACTTGAATTTAACTTGAAAATACTATTTTAAAAAATAGCACGGTAACATAAGTGCATAAGCACCACTTTATTTTACATGACTTGCTAAGTCACTCCCTCCAAATTATATAAGTTTTACGATATCTTTTTCATTTATTAAATTGTTAGATGAAAGTACAGAATAATTACAAAACACCCACCAGCCTGGTAACATGTCTATAAGTACCAATGAAATGATTTTTAATATCGTATTTAGCTAAATCCATAACAAGCGGCATTTGAATGAATGTTTTATTTTATTGTCGCTACACCGTAATCACATGGTTAAATTTTTGCAGACGAAAAATTGGGAGACAAAAGGATCAGGAGAACCATATGTGGTTTTAAGCAATAACAACACACAACAGTATTTACGTAACACATGTCGAAAATATTTATATATCCAAAAATGGCAGCTTTGCCGTTCAGTTGTACAGGTATCCTCGAACCATTGAATCACTCGTTCAATTGACACCGCTATCTCGCTCAATGTAAACAGAAGTTTGTTTACATTTATGTGATTATTGAAAATGTGATCATGTGATTAAAATTTAATTTAAATTTGTTTTACAAATAAAAAAGAAATAATGCAAGACGAAGTTGTAAAATGATTTTATTTTATAATTTAAAAGTAAAAAGCATTGAACAATAAAAAATAAAATTTTGGTTTTATGTTATAGTTTTTATTTTGTGTGTGTTTATAATTAGATGTGAGAATACGAGAGACATGTTATATGTAAACAAAATAAAATAATGAGTTTAAAAGGCATATATTCACGAGAGATATTTTATATATGTTTAAAATGAAAGTTTACAGCAATAGGAAAAACAGAATGTTCGTGAATAGTTTTAGAGTTCTTGTAAATAAAACAAGGGAGGGGGTCATTAGCTGGGACATTGAAGAAGTATTAATCGATTAATTAGAGCCGTATTTTACAGGCGTCGAAAAATCGTATTCAAAACTTCTCTGCTCATTTAAATAAATTATAATTCATTGAAAGTTGCTTATAAGAGTCAATGTTCATTTGTTTTTCTATTAGAAAAGTAGTTCAGTGAGGAAGATTCGAAATATTTCAATAAAGTTTATACAGATTGGCAGACGATAATAAGTCAGTGAACTGTGTGTGTCTGTGTGTTTGCTAATGTTTGTATCTGTATGAGATTAGCATCCAACAGAGGGGCATCCAGCAACACCGATCCGTAGACTTGAGCCAACTGGGTTCCACAGAAAAATCTGGCTTTTTAAAGGATTTAGGTGGTTCCCAGAAGAACCATTTAGAATAAATTCAGAAAGTTCTCTGATTAGTCCAAAATATAATTATTAGTTTTTATCCAGGATAGTGTATGCACAGACAATGTATGTACAAACAAATTTACGCATTTTGATTTTGGATTCTCCACACAAGCAGAAAGGCCCTGTGTACAATTAAACTATGATACTTAACTTTTACATTTAATTCAAAATAATACAAAAATAATCTTATAAAATCAACAGTAAGTTCTCTGCAGTGCAATGTAGACTACAATGTATTGTGGACTAAGTCACTGTGGGGAGGCATGTGAAGCTTCCTCCAGTTACAAAGTTTTTTTGGGTTTTTTTTACATGGAGGTCACCACTTATCAAGGGCCGGAAGCCACTTGGGGATAAGGGTTATTGCGTGTACAGTAATCAATGGGACAGTATCGTAGTAATCGTCAGTATTGGAGATTTGATAACATGTCTTACCTAAGGGGGTGATTCACCAGGAATTTATTTATGTTGGACTTGAAGACATTCAAGTTGTATTCAGGTGGGAAACAGGCAAACGGAAGAGAGTTCCACAGGCATGCAGTTCTAACAAAGAAGCTTTGTTCATGGAATCTACGTTTTGAGTGGGGAAAATTATTGACAGTGGTTTCAGCTAGACGGGTGTTTTTTGTGAAAGATTGGTGAGGAGGGACCAGAGATTGGAGCTCGGACAGGCACTTGCCACGGAAATAGCGATAAAACAAAGACAGGCTTGGAATGTCTCTTCTGTGGGAGAGAGGTTGCAGGGAAGAGAAAAGGGCATCCCCCACTAGGGTACGGAGTCTATTTTGTACTCTGTCAAGGCAGGATAGGCTGTTTTTAGCAGCTCCAGCCCAGACGTGGCAGCAGTACTCTATCCTTGGATGTACTTGGCTTTTATACAGATAGAGAATTGCATCAGTAGTGAGATATCTTCTCGAGCGGTAGAAGGATCCCACCATTTTCCCAGCGACCTGGGTAACAGACTTGATGTACGTGTTCCATTTCAAATCAGGAGTAAAGGTCAAACCCAGAAACTTGTCAAAACATGGAGCCTCCCCAAGACGAGAGCTATCCATTTCAATTGATGCTAGATGAGGATCAGAGCATTGATGATGTAAAGATAGGAGCTTGGTTTTAGATGCATTAAAAGTAACCAGCCACCAAGTTGAGTGCGAGATCTCATTTCGATTTATGAAGCTTTCTCGCAAAGCAAACAACAAATTAGCAGTATACAAATACAAATACAAATACATTATGGAATTAGAAGGGACAGCCCCAACCATGACAAATAATAGCAGCAGCAGCTAAAAAAAACAATATTTACAAATTTTTACAAAATACCAAAATACTCAACTCTGATTGGTTAATTTCCAGCACTTCGATTGGCTGTCAAAATCCAACTTTGACCAATCAGAAAAGACTTGCCGTGAGAGCCAGGCACCTGCTACATTTATGTTTAAATAGAGAGGAGCCAAGCTGATCGATGGAGATTGGCTCTATAGAGCCCGGCACACGCTGCACGAACCCTTGTCAGTTGAAAACCCAACTCAAAGACTCAAGGAGAGCAACCAACTTTAACCCTGGCCACTGGTCTTGACTAACACCAAGAGATGAGAAATACAACTTTGCCGGTCTACCACTGGCCAATTCTGACTTCCACACCAGACCACTGGTCAAATCCCGAGCCTCCTTTGCGAGGGCTACAATACAGTACAAGGATCAACAAATCTTTGAGGATGCTACTACGTACACTAGGAGGCCTTATAGCTTGCCCAAGGGAAGAAATGGTTGCAGACAAAGTTTCGATATCACTGACTGGCAGACGACAAATATGTACCATGAAGGATCAACAAAGCCGTGAAGCATAATTGAATAAACGCCCCATCTAAACGTGAGAGGAACAAAATTTTCATAACAAGCAGAGGACAAATCTGCTAAGTTGATAACATTAGACATTTCTTATTGAAAAACAAGCTTTTATCCTTCGATATTGTCAACAATAACACCACAAGGAATAACGAATATTGACATTTTATCAACAAAGATGCAAACAATATTGACACTTTCCTATCGCCGATAAATACTTTTACTAAAGTTATGGTTTTCTGTATTAAAAAAAATGATGAATTTATTTTTGCTTTTTTTATGAAAAAAAAAGCATCGTAAATTATAACAAAAAAAAAATTATTTAATTTTTAGAGGAACATTACAAAAAATCCCCTATGAATTCGATATAACTCGAAGAAAAATGAATTTCTCGAACTACCGATATTATTAATTAATTAAGCATTGTTTATTTAATATTTTCACACAAAAAAAATTATAATAGCAAAAAATATTTCTTTTATTTTTTTTAAATTACAGGTTTCGCATCAATTTATATGTAAGGTTTTAATATTTTCCTTGCTTGCATGAATGTGACACTTTTGGCGTAACATAATTTTTATATAATCTTGAACAATAATTGAAAAAAAATTTAATTTAAAAATAGGAACATAGGAAAAGAATTAAATTAAACAATAGTAAAAATGATACAAACGTTCAGGATAGGAATGTACAGATGAACATCTGGGGGAAAAAAAAAGAAAACTAGCACCAGCTACCTACTTTTAATTACATGACGTCATTTTCAAACAGTCTTTTGACTGGTTGAAATTTTGGGCTTCCGTATAATCCATGTTTACAAAACTTCTGTTTGTTGCAATTTTGCGAAGAGCAGAATCCCTCGCTTTTTCAGCTAATTAAGCTATTTTTTGTACAAACAAGGTGTTTTTTTTTCATTTGATTCAATATCTTAGGACTTTACTAATTATGTTTGAAATAGATCCAGAAAACTAATATTTATCTTTTAAAGGATTTTTACAATGAATTTATTTAACTTCAAAATTTAGCTGAATTGGTTAGCTCACCGTGAAAACATTTTTCATAACTATTTTTTTTTTTACATTTTTTTCCTTTTGGAAATTAAGTTTAGTCTTTAATCTTTCAAATACAATCAAAAAGTAGTCGGAAATCTACAAAAAAATTATAAATCGGCTTTCAAAACTATGCACTTTATTCGTTCATTTTTGTCCGTACCTAGCCTACACAATCGTGTTCTTCAAATTCTATTTTCTTTAATAAAAAAATTTCTACCTTATCGATTTTTGTAATTTTTGGATATAATCATCGCAAAAAATATGGGGAATACGCAGATGCTGTGTTTTCATGTGAAATTTAATATTACAATTTCTGAAATCTCATCCCAATAGTGTAGAAACACCAAAAATAGTTAAGAAAGGATTTTAAATTCAATTTTTATATTTTTTGTTTATTAAATTGTTAGGCAAAAGCACAGAGTAACGTTACTTTTCCATAATAAAGTCGTTATTTTAGCACGGTCCATAAACTGATGAAGTACCTTTTTATTTCTTTATTTTTTACTAGCGAGGGTACCTGGCGTTGGCCGGGTGTGGAGAGGTGTGTGTGTGTGTGTGTGTGTGGAGGGGTTTAAAATAAGAGTAGGAAGTCCGGGTGGAGAGAAGTATTAAAAAAAGTGGTAGTAGCGGGAGGAGGGGGGGGCGATCAAAACAATAGTAGGCAGTCTTGTTAAAAAAAAAAGTGTTAGTAGACGGACAGGCTCGAACCCGTAACGCAAAGGAGGAAAAAAAAACAAAACACATAATGTCTTGGTTGATGCATTCATGGCAGAAGTCAAGAGCGTTGAAATTAAGTGTAGTAATCCAACAGAGACAATAATTTGTGAAAATGTTGACGAAAAAAACGACCCCCTCCTTGTAAAAAACTGCCCAGTTGAAGGTGAAGGAATTAATGTTTTTGGCCAATTTTCCGATATTTGTTGTCCAAAGGATCGAGCTTCAAAATGATACCGATCTTGTGAGGATCCGTCACGTGTGTTGTAAGTTTTTGCAAGACAAACACACACACACACACCCACACATACACATACACACACATTTTGCCTTTTATATATTAGACTAGCGAGGGGTACCCGGCTTTGCCCGGGTGTTTGGAGGTGTGTGTGGAAACTCCGGGGGTGGGGGTGTTAAAAAAAAAAGTATGAGGATCGAACCCGAACCGTTGAGGCAAAGTTGTAAATTAAAGTGTGAAAAAAAAACGTGCGATGTTAACCATTGCCCCACCGCGAGATGCTAACGGAAACATGTTTGAATTTATTTAATTACTTGGATTTGGCAGGTGCCCGTTTTAATGAGTTAATGAGGTCAAGTTTGACTGCGGGATAGTATTTTCCCAAGATGTTATAGGAAAAAGACTAACCCACATGCGGCGAGCGACAAATGTTGAATATTTATCTTCCTAAAATCGAGCAAATTAAATAGACAGGCGAGCTTCGTTGTTAACTGTGAGATATTACGATTTATATGTGATATAAAAAGTTTTAAAAGTTTCTTCTCTGAAAAAAGCCTTTTGTAGACATACAGAAAAAGCGAACACACATACATACATACATACATACATACATACATTTTCGCTTTTATACTTATAGAAGAAGATTTATATTCGTTGTGTTTATGTTAGGAATGTAGAAAAAATAAAATGTATAAATCTATTAAAAAATAAAATGTATAAATCTATTAAAACATAAAATGTATAAATCTATTAAAAAATAAAATGTATACATCTATTAAAAAATAAAATGTATAAATCTATTAAAACATAAAATGTATAAATCTATTAAAAAATAAAATGTATAAATCTATTAAAAAATAAAATGTATAAATCTATTAAAACATAAAATGTATAAATCTATTAAAAAATAAAATGTATACATCTATTAAAAAATAAAATGTATACATCTATTAAAAAATAAAATGTATACATCTATTAAAAAATAAAATGTATAAATCTATTGAAAAATAAAATGTATAAATCTATTAAAAAATAAAATGTATAAATCTATTAAAAAATAAAATGTATAAATCTATTAAAAAATAAAATGTATAAATCTATTAAAAAATAAAATGTATAAATCTATTGAAAAATAAAATGTATAAATCTATTAAAAAATAAAATGTATAAATCTATTAAAAAATAAAATGTATAAATCTATTAAAAAATAAAATGTATAAATCTATTAAAAAATAAAATGTATAAATCTATTGAAAAATAAAATGTATAAATCTATTAAAAAATAAAACATAAATCTATTAAAAAATAAAATGTATAAATCTATTAAAAAATAAAATGTATAAATCTATTAAAAAATAAAATGTATAAATCTATTAAAAAATAAAACATAAATCTATTAAAAAATAAAATGTATAAATCTATTAAAAAATAAAATGTATAAATCTATTAAAAAATAAAACATAAATCTATTAAAAAATAAAATGTATAAATCTATTAAAAAATAAAATGTATAAATCTATTAAAAAATAAAATGTATAAATCTATTAAAAAATAAAATGTATAAATCTATTAAAAAATAAAATGTATAAATCTATTAAAAAATAAAACATAAATCTATTAAAAAATAAAATGTATAAATCTATTAAAAAATAAAATGTATAAATCTATTAAAAAATAAAATGTATAAATCTATTAAAAAATAAAATGTATAAATCTATTAAAAAATAAAATGTATAAATCTATTAAAAAATAAAATGTATAAATCTATTAAAAAATAAAATGTATAAATCTATTAAAAAATAAAATGTATAAATCTATTAAAAAATAAAATGTATAAATCTATTAAAAAATAAAATGTATAAATCTATTGAAAAATAAAATGTATAAATCTATTAAAAAATAAAATGTATAAATCTATTAAAAAATAAAATGTATAAATCTATTAAAAAATAAAATGTATAAATCTATTAAAAAATAAAATGTATAAATCTATTGAAAAATAAAACATATAAATCTATTAAAAAATAAAACATAAATCTATTAAAAAATAAAACGTATAAATCTTTTGAAAAAGTAAATAAAATAAAAAAGAACACAATCTGCAAATTGTCAATTAAATAAAGGCTTTTATGGCTTTGTTTTTTGCAGAATTTTTAACATGGAAGTCGTAAATCCGATGAATGTTTATTTTATTACAAATCTTTTTCTTTATAATTAGATTTTGGGGGACATTTTTACTACAGAAAACAAAACGAAAAAATGGTCAAAACACACACACATATATTTCATTAAATAAATTAGACGTTTTTGTCTATTAATTCTGTTTCGTGATCCTTTCCAACTTCCGAATAACGGTCTTCACTTCTGGCAGGAACTAGCTGATGTAATCGCCATATTTGTTATAAGTCTGGGTACATTCCAATCCTTCTGGATTCATCGTCACCTGACTAATCAACATTCCTGTCCCGTGTTTCAATTTAGGAAGATTTTAGTTAACAACACTTCTATACTTGAACAGATATTATACTTGATAATGAACAAAAACTTGAAATGCTAAATGATAATGAACAAAAACTTGATATGCTATGTAGACCCGTGCTAGGGGTCACAAATAAAAGAAACCACAAGTAGTGTAAAGTGTATAAATATGATATGTATTTATCATAAAGAATACAGGAGCCACTTAAGTGGTATAAAAAGAACGTGCTCGTAGCATGCGGTTAAACATGGTATGAATGTCTTCATCTAGACTCTGAAACCAGTGGTATTTATAGGACTGGTAAATTCCACTTAGTTCTCAAATAGAGCTGATTTGTCCCCCCCCTCCCGAACCATTCCCCTGGAATGATCATATAGCTTTTTCCTGGGGTTGATCTCTATCGGGTCAGTCATTTTCCTTTTTCTGGAGGACTGGTGTTATCCGGCTGCTTGTGGTGTTATCAAGTCAAACGTGTCATATATCTTGTCCATTACCTCTTCTTGTTCAGCAGGAGGTTGTCTTTCGTCATCTGTGATATGTTTCCGAATTTGGTTCAAATGTTTCTTGTGAGTAAATCTTTGACCTTCGATAATGTAAACCATCCACCTGATCCTTTTCTGGACCTTTCCTTGTTCCCACATTGTGCTATTATTTTTGTGTACTTGGAAAAATACCTTTTCACCAGGTAAGTACCTCTTTTTCGGAACTATAATATTTGGCAGTTTTACCTGTTTTGGCAAAAGTTTTTCAAAGACTGGCCTAATTTTCCTTGCGAACATTAACTCTGCCATGATGGAGCATTTTCATTTGGTATAATTTGGTAAACTTGTAAAAACTGCTGTAGCGCCTTTTCTGAGGGTGTTCCTTTAGCCTTCTTCAGGACTCTTTTCAGCGTGTCTACAAACCTCTCTGCCTGACCATTCGATCAGGGATGATAGGTTGGTGTCGTTATGTAGTTAACCTGGAAATTCTCGCAGAAGCTTTTAAAATCTGGTGAAGTGAATTGTGTGCCATTGTTTGACACTAGACAATCGACCACACCAAACCTAGCATACAATTCATGAAGAGCATTGATTGTAAAATCCGTAGTTGGACTTTTACATCGAAATACCTCAGTACTTCATTGCATATAGAATAAACTTTGCTGTCGATTCATCTGATTAAATTTTTTGTTTCATTTCTTTGATGAAACTATCTTCTTCAGCCTCCCTTATTATATCTTCCAAAGTTACTGGTAGTTCCTTGATCGTATTACACAGTATTTGTGTATAGTCCGTTTCACTTTTAGTGATGCTATTACTGTGTCTTCCAGCAGTTCCCTTGATTTTGGGATTAATCGCGACAATCCGTCTGCTTGACTTAACTTCACAGATGTAAGAAATTCCATACTGAAATCGTAATTCTAGAGAATGGTCTCTCATCTCTACAGTTTGTTGGCTGTGTAAGTTGGCAGACCTTTTTAAAGCCAAAGATGATTATAATCGGGTTATGGTCAGTTTGTAATTTAAATTTACAACCCTGTAAAAATCGGTAGAATTTTGTAACCCCAAATATGATTCCCAGTGCTTCCTTTTCGATTTGGGGGTAATTCTTCTCAGCAGGCAGTAAAGTTCTTGATGCATGGGCGATCGGGTTAGTGGACCAATCCGGCATTTTGTGTAGAATGCATGCCCTGATCTAAAACTTGCGTCTGTTGCAACAATAATCTTTTGTTCCAGATTGAAATGAGTCAGGAATAAATCTGACATTTATACATCTTTTAACTTAAATGCTGCCTGGCACTCAGGCGTCCAGTCCCATTTTTTGTCCTTTTTTAATAGTACATTCAATTGCGCATGCAATTCATGCATGTTCTTAATGAACTTTTGATAAATCTCTGCAATGTAGTTACATTATGAGGCTCTACCATGTCTTTTATAGCTGTGGACCTGTCTGGATTGGGTTTCCTCCTGCTCTTATCTATTATATTACCTAGGTATTTAATTTGTTCCAAAAAAAATTCGCATTTTACTTCCTTCAATGCAAAGTCGTATTCTTTTCAAACACTTGAAATACATGATCTCTGTGTTCTTCAACATTTTGACCACGCATAAGAATATCATCCAGATAGTCTATTGCGAAATCCAAACTGCTTAGCAAAGTATCGATTACCTGTTAGAAAATTGCAGGCGCTACTTTTATACCAAATGCTAATCTATTGAATTTATAAAGTCTTTTGTGCATTGAGATACACAAAAGTTTCGAGCTATCTACATTTACTGGTATTTGTAGGTACGCCTCACTTAAATCTAATTTGGAAAAAATTTTTGCGCCATTTAATGTAGCGAATATTTCGCCTGGGTTTGGTAGCAGATAGTGATAGTCCTTGGATGCTGCATTCAATCCGGTAGAGAAATCTGCGCATACTCTAATCTTTTTAGATTTTTTTTCACATATATGGTGGGGGCTGCTCACTCACTATAGTTAATAGGGGTCAAAATCCCAGTGTTAACTAGTCTTTCCAATTATTGTTCAATTTTTTCCCTCAAAGCGAATGGTACGCGCTAAGGTTTTTTGAATATTGGTTTTGCTTCATCCAGCAATTCGAATTTAGCTTTTATTTTTATGCAGCATCCAAGCTTTTCAGAGAAAACACTTGGGAAAGATTTTTTGAGATCTCTTTTTAGTTTTTCAGCTTCGGCCGTTAGGTTTTCGACTTTGTGACAAAAATCACTCATTGGCAAGACCTATAATTCAAATTCCTGAATCCAATCAGTCCCAAATAAGTTTGTTTCGTTCCTTAGAATGAACACTTTCAGCTTTTTTGTTGTTCTTTTTAATGACACATTAATAACTACCTTACCCTCAAAATTTCTTTTTTCACCAGTTACCGATCTTGCGACTTTATTTGTCTTTGTCATCATGGGCTTTCCTATTCTCTTCCATGTGTAAAAATTTATAATTGATAAATCCGACCCTGAATCGAGCTACAGTTTCACTTCTTTATTTCTGATTTTCACCATAACATATTTCTTTATGTTCTCTGTTGGTGAAGGGTCCATTTTTGCAGTTTTTACGTAGCTCTGTTTTGATACTTTTGCTCTGCAATATGAGGCCTTGTGCCCTGCTCGCTTGCATAGGTCACATGTTATTTTCGTTTGGTACTGACATGCATTGTACCCATGAGGTCCTCCACATTTGCTACAAGGGGTTCTAGAATTTTGTCTATCCTGATAATTTTGTAAAAGGTTCTTTTTGCCTCTTGGTTGCTAATTGCTGGCAGGCAGGCAGGCGTCCTTTATTTTTGAAGCGTATCTTTTTAATGTGAGCGATACCTGCTTCCTCTATGTTTCGGGAATCTTGCTTCATTGCCACAAACTGCTGATTATCTTCAACCAGTTTCTGATGCATCAAATCAGGGTCTAATTCCACTTCATTTAGAGCACAACGTCTTATATCAGCGTCTTTTGTGGCTATCAAACCTTGTGCGAATATTAGGCATTTGAACTTGTCTGCTGTTAGTGACGACAACTTGAAATCGTCACAGTGCTTATTAACTATAGACGCAAAAGTCGTATAGTCCTGTTTCTCCTTCCGTGTAAGTTTCATGCATTCATAATAGTAGGTAGACATGCTCACACCCGTAACACAAAGGAGGAAAAAAAAACACATAACATCTTGGTCGATGCATTCATGACACAAGCAGAAGTCGAGAGCGTTGAAATTAAGTGTAGTCAATCCAACGGAGACGATAACTTACAAAAATGTTTATAAAAAAAAACTGACCCCTCCTTGTACAAAACTGCCCAGTTGAGGGTGAAGGAATGAATGTTTTTGGCCAATTTTTCAATATTTGTCATCTGAAGGATTGAACTTCAAAATGATACCGATCTTGTGAAGATCCGTCGTGTATGTTAAAAGTTTTTGCAAGACATACAAAGACACATATACAAACACACACACACATTTTGCCTTTTATATATTAGAAGAAAAAGAAATTTGGACCAGATACCAAAACTGGAAACTCACCCTAGTTTGTATACTATACATGAAGGGCTTGTCTGAAAAACTTCAACGAATATGTAATCTGTATGACCTGAGGACCGTATTTAGGAGTGATTCAGTTATCCGGAAACAGCTTGTGAGAGTCAAGCCCCCTACGGAAAAAATCATGACTAAGAACTGTGTATATGAAATTCCATGTAAATGTGGAAAACTGTACCAAAGTGAAACATGTCATCCACTAAAAGTAAGGTTAGAAGAATATCAAAAAGCCGTAATACGTGGAGAGATTGAAAAATCGGGTATAGCTGATTATATCTTGAAGGAAAAGGGAAACCATCTACCAATATGGGACAAAGTAAAAATTATAGAACAGTGGAGAGTAAGTCGGCTCAAAGAAGCATCAAACTGTTCATTATAAATAAGTAAACAATAATATATATAAGTAAACAATACTATATATAAGTACAAGAATTTAATAAAATATGTTAAATAACATTTATTTTTCAGAAAGAAACAAATAAAATGGATTGTCCTTAATCCGCAAAGTTTCGAAAGAAATACTTTCCCTTTCGGCACACACATACACACACACACACACACACATATATACAGTAATAATAATTAGTAATAAATAGTGATAGTTACAACTAGAAATAAAATAGGCTTAAAGCTTTTAAAATATATACTAAAACTGTTCACAAGGACTTGTGATGCAATGGTTAGCGTACTTTTTTTTTTTTTTACATGGTAGTTACCACTTATCAAGGCCCGGAAGCCACTCAGGGATAAGGGTTATTGCAAGTACAGTACGTTAGTGTGGAGATTTGATGAAGTGTTTACTTAAGGGGGCGGTTCATTAGGAATTTGTTAACGTTGGACTTGAAGACATCCAAGTTGTAGTCAGGTGGGAAGCAGGCAGACGCAACAGAGTTCCATAGGCGTGCAGTTCTAAGAAAGAAACTTTGTTCATGGAATCCACGTTTTGATTTAGGCACAGATAAAGAGTGGGGGAAATTTTTCACATAGCGTACTTGGAAAAATCAATTGTAAACGGTTGAAGGTTCAATTCTCAGTGTGGGCCACTGAGAAATACAATTGCTTAGGACCTATACAAAATATAACAGCATGCCAAAAGATAGATTGACTCAAATTGAAACAGATTTTATAATGGAGATAAATAAGGAATATCTGCCTTACTCACGACTAAAATGCTAGTTTTATTTTGGTGTCTTTGACTGCACCCCCCTCCCTTCTTTTTGCTGATGAGGAGACTTTGTTTTTAAAAGACAAAACTTTTGTCAAATTATTGTCAGTATTTATTGTTAATTTAAATAAACTGAACATTGTTTCTGAAAGGATCGTACAATCTAGTTAACTTTGTTTGTTTTTTTCCTTTTGAAACTGATTTTTAATTCAAAATTATGAATCGTTTTACTCGATATATATATATATATATATATATATATATATATATATATATATGGTGCAGCATAAATAATACCTTCTTATTTTTGTTAATACCTAATTGCATATGGTAGTTGATGATTAATACCACCTTTTATTTTTAATTTTAATGAATAAAACTGCATTACGGTAGATTTTCAAAGGCACCAAAACAAAAGTAGCATTTTAGTCGTGAGTAAGGCTGATATTCTTTTTTTATCTCCATTATAAAATCTGTTTCAATTTGAGTCAGTCTATCTTTTGGTATGCTGTTATATTTTGTCTTCTAATTAGAATAATTATTTATCGTTTGTATTACTTTAAAATACTGTGAATCGTTTTACTCAATATTAAAATAGCTGTAGGATATCTATACCTATTGAGTTTATCATATATCTACAGTACAATGAGCATTGTTTTCTTTTAAGTTACTAATGCATTAAAATAAACTTTGCTCTTTAGACTTCAGATGTAATTCCCTCTTGGAAGTTTTTTAACCTTTAAAACTATACAAAAAAAAAATATATATGTATATTTTTGTTCGTTAGAAAACTATTTAGTCAGTAAGTCATTAAATAACCTGCAATCACTGCATCAACTTGCTCTCTCGAATTTATTATAGTACTAATATAATTTAAGGGATCATCAGTTGTTTACCATGAAACACTGTTTCGGGGGATTTAAAAACAAAACAGTATATTACATCATGGCTCCCCAGCAGTGTTGATCAAACACCACCTCCCTTAATCTTAAGAAGAAGAGATGTTACAAATATTAGATCTAGTTTCCTATTCTTAATCAATTTAGCTAACCTATTTGTTATAAAAATGAATTTCTTACCTGTGAGATTCATCTGTTTCCAAATTCAAAATGGATATATTTTTAATTTACCAGACTTGTATTTATAAGATTAGGATTAATCTATTTGACTATTTATCACCCCCACTATGATTAGTATTTTGTATATTTACATTCTTATTTATTGAAAATTAAATATATATATAAAGGTTAAAAATATTTATAAATATATACATTTTTTTTTTAATACATTTTATACATTACTAATATAGTTTTGGATTTCCTTCATTAATATATTCTGGTTAATTTTATACGATTCAAAAGCATCAGGATTACGAACAAATGCTTTATTTAACTGTTTAAATATTTTAGCTTTATCCCCACCTTGTTTTATCATCCTTATTACTAAGCTAGAAACTGGTGGTATAAAATCTATTAATTTTAAAGTAATGCGAGCTATTCTCAAAAACTGACATAATGGTTCCATAAAACATAAAAACAGGGCAGGTAATATCTTTATGCAGCATACAAACTATTTGAAAGGGGAAAGAGTTTCTTTTATCAAATATTTTATAAAGAAAAATCCCATCCTCAGTTTTTATATCTAAATCCAGAAATGTAGCTTGTTCTTTCTTTCTTTCTCTCTCTCTCTCTCTCTCTCTCTCTCTCTCTCTCTCTCTCTCTCTATATATATATATATATATATATATATAAAGTGAAAGTGTGTGTGTCTGTGTACATTTCCCTACGCAATAACTCTGTCAATTTTAAGCCTACTGATTCGAAATTTGATATGCAGGGTACTGAGATTTGAGAAAATCGATGTGATTGGTTTTTGGGCAGAAATTTGTCGATTAAGGGGTCAAAGTTCAACGATTTGACCTTTGAGAACTCTACCAAACTCCTCCTACAATTTTGGATCCAAACACCTGAAATTTTAGATATAGATTCCTTGGACATGGATCTAACTTAATAACATTATTTGAGCCCTAAACAATAAATTTTAAGGGGTCATAATAGGGTTCAAAGTTAAAAAAATTGACCGCTTTTTTTTTTTTTTTCTTTTTTTTTTTTTTTGCTCAGCATACACCTCAAAACACCCGGGCAACACCGGGCTGAAATGCTAATATATATATATATAATATATATATATATATATATAATTAGTAATAAATAGTCATAGTTACAACTAGATATAAAATAGGTTTCAGGCTTCTAAAATATGTACTTAAAACTGTTCACAGGACTTGTGGTGCAGTGGTTAGAGTACTTGGAAAAATCAGTTGTAAAAAGTTGAAGGTTCAATTCTCAGTGTGGGCGACCGTAAAATACAGTTGCTTAGGACCTATATCCAGTTATGGCTGACAGAACAAGAGCATGCTATTCTTGTGAAGTAAATAAAGGGTTCTGTTTGAAATTCCATCCAAATTCTTGAGTTCTACAAGATGCACTTGAAGAAGGTGGGAGGTTACATTGACTGAAACGTTGTGAAAATAACACTCCAGATGAGAACAGTAGTTTGAAGAATCCAAATAATATGAATAATCAATCCTCATCTCAAAAAATTCAGAAACGTAAGACAAATTGATTTATCTCCCTTGTTTTCTCATCACTTTTACTATTTCAAATTATAAAATGGCAGATCGCTAATATCTGTTTTTTTTTTTTTGTAACAGAAATAGTTCTAGCAAATCTTTTTTGTTTATTTCGACGTGACACATAATTACATAATAGTATTTTTTTTTTTTTTTTACTTAAAATGCATTTTTTTTTTATATCAGCTTATAATTATTCTTCTCTAAGACCCTTTATCCAGGCAACACCAGATAAATGTAGCTAGTTTTTGAATAAAGTATGGCACATTTTAAATTAGGGATCTACTTGAGACTCTCTTTAAAAAATACTTACCCGATCCCTAGAATAAACGAGCACCCCCTCTCCTCCGTCAATTAATGTACGCTGGCGGCATTTCCCATCTTGCGTCATTAAGTATCTCATTTATTTCCGCAATCATGTTCTCTCCTCTCCGATTTCAGTTTTCCACTCATCTACGCACCCTTTCATAAAAGTTCCAATAATTCGCTGCTGTAAAATGACTTGTGTTTAATTGATGTTTTACGTCTGAAAATAATAATTGTTCCTCATTTGTTGACTGTAAAATTGTGACCTAGCTGGCGAGGCAGTGTGACCCAGCAATTGATTGGAAGGTTTGTATTCAAATTCAAGGATAGGTTTGCTCACATACCACCCTAGTCTCCATATTTCAGAACACTAGGTGAAAGCTTGCCCTCAAAACAGTGTGCTCTGTTCTTTTTTTTTTTTTTTTTTACTCTTTCACTCCAAACAAGGCGTATTGCCACTTTGTCATAAGAGGCTACTGTTTGGGATCATGTCTAACAATTGTGGGGAGTTGAGTAGCGAGATATCTGTTCACATTACATTTAAACTTCTGCATGTCAGTACAGTCAGGGAAGCAAATAATGAACAAAATCTGGCACTCCGATGGAAGAAACTATTAGAGTAGAAGGCTCTCCAACATCTAGGGACCTCAAGAGTGAAGTGGTGGGATTTTGTTGACTGTTGGGTTGGTTGGATGTATGTCGAAGGGGGAAACAAGTGCTGTGAGTTCATCAGAGCACATTCCATTAATACTTGTAAAACAGGCACAAAGATGCAACATTGCGGTGATGGGACAGAGGTTGAAGCTTGGCTGATAGCGTGGAACCTATTAAATTTGAGACTCTTTTTTGGACTGTGTAAGAGAGAGAGACTAGTGGTAGAAGCACCAGCTCAGATGTAAAGGTGCGTTGGTGAATAGTGGCTTTGTAGAGGTATAGAGTAATTTTCTAGTATGGTAGAGAGCCTACCTTCTTTGCAGCAGCCTTGGCAATGTCTTCAATGTATTTGTCCCAATGCATGTTGCCTGTGAATGTCAAGCTGAGGAGTTTAAAGGATGAATCCTCAGGCAAGCTTTATTAAATATGCCTGTTCGAAAGTAGATAACTGTAGTCTCTGAACATATATACCATTCACTGGACAAAACAGGGGGGGTAGAGCGGTAGCCCTTGATATATCTAAGGCTTTTGACAAGGTATGGTACAATGGTCTTCTAAGAAAAATTAGATCATATGGTGTCACTGGAAGAATACATAATGTAATTAAATTCTTAAGTTAAATCCAAGTTGTCCTCGACGGTCGTACATCTAAACAATATGATATAAATGCGGGTGTACCTCAGGGGTCTATCTTTGGACCTTTATTATTCCTGATATTCATAAATGACCTCCCTGATAAAATTCTTCTGGAAATGGGTATATTTACCGATGACACCACTCTCTATAACAGATATGAGGGGAAAACAAATGAACACATATCTAAAGAAATGGCAGAAACACTAGAGGATGACCTCCAATCTGCAGTGGAACGGGGGCAAAAAATGGATGGTCACATTCAATGCTGCCAAGACTAAGCTTGTTTCCTCCAATAACTACAAGAAACCTTCTCTACCACCAATAGCAATGGTCAAGAACACATTGCCTGAAAGTACATCTTTTAAACTCCTCGGCCTAACGTTTATAGGGAATATGAACTGGAATAGATACATTGAGAGCATTGCCAAGGCTGCTGCAAAGAAGGTGGTCTTTCTCTACCGTGCTAGAAAACTACTTACGCCTGAAAGTATCCTGTACCTCTATAAGGCCACCATTCGCCCATGTATGGAGTATTGTTGTCACGTTTGGGCTGGTGCATTTGCTGCTTATCTCTCACTCCTGGACAGCGTTCAAAAAAGAGTCGCCAACCTGATAGGTCCTGAACTGTCATCTAGGCTTCAGCCTCTGTCCCATAAACGAAATGTTGCATCCCTCTGCCTGTTCTATACAAATACTTTAATGGTGAATGCTCTGACGAACTGCAAGCACTTGTACCGCCTTGACGTGACTACCCCCGACTAACCCAACAAGCTACGAAGTCTCATCCCTTTACAGTAGAGATCCCTAGGTGCAAGAAAGCCTTTTACTCCAATAGTTTCTTCCGCAGAACTGCAAGTCTTTGGAACTCCCTTCCTGGATTCTGCTTTCCCAACTGCAATGATATGCAGAGCTTCAAGTGTAATGTAAACAAACATTTTGCTACTCATCTCCCTTCATAATGCCCCCGCAAATTATGTCCCCGATAGTAGCCGCCTACTTCAAAGTGGCACTGTGCCTTGTTTGGGGTGAAAATAAAAAAATAAAAAAAATATATATATATACCAAAGCTTTATTGTTGATACTTTTGAATGTTTAATCCTCATCAACATTTTATTTCATTTGATTCTTTTTTTTTTTTTAATTTAAATGTTTGCAAATAGGGTCTTCTACCCCCCCCCCCCCCAAAAAAAAATGAATACTTTATTTTTGTTTTCTTCACTTTCCAATGTTTGACTAAAAAAACATTTGGTGCCAGCAAGTTTGCTGTTACTAAAAATCGTCTTAGAATATTCTAGAAGACTTGATCAAAGTCAGTATACAAAATGATCCAGACAAGTCTTTTGTTGAAATATCTCTATCGCTCTTGTTGTGTCTCTCTATATGGCATTTTGTAAGAAGAAAGCCAAAAATAATTAAAGAATAAGTTTGGAGATGCCTCTTGAAGAAGAGACAGGAGTTTTTCTCAAATTCACGGGTTGCCACGATCTTTAAAAAGGGTTTTAAAAAGGGTTTGTGAAACAGTTGACAAAAAGATAAAAATCCAATGACCTCCAAGTATCAATTTTTTCAATTTTAATCCTTTAGCAGTTTTTTTTTTTTTTTTTTTTTTTTTTTTTTTTTTGGATGAAAACCGATTATAAAGTGTTCCACATGACTGAATACTCTATATATCAAATTTCAAGTCATTCGTTCAGTATAATAGGTTGAGAAGTGTCCTCACATACACACATATTCTCACTTTTATAAATTACCTAAAAAAAAATTTTTTTCTCATTTTTCAGTAAAACTAAGTGTGATTGCTGCGATCGAAGATGCAAAGAGAGCCCAATGAAAGGAAACATTTGCCTCGACGTGAATGATGCAACGACAAATCTTCCTCTTTTTCAGGCGGCACAAATTTTTTTTCATTCTCCTCGTTTTTATTCCTGCCCTCTTCTTATTCAAAAAGCTTGACATGGACTTTGCCGAGTTGCAGTACTGTCCTATCTGTTATGGCAACGACTTCTGCCCCCCGATCCTAAATGGCTCCGTTAAACTAACCAGGTTCTCCTCGTGGTCGTTCATCCAGCTCTTCAACTCTAAAAACGTCTTCTTTGCTACCTACGGTCAAAAGAAAGTGGTCCTGAAGAAGCTCGGCCATAATTTTGAGATCCGAAACGCACGAGAAAATATTTGTACTACGGTTTTCAAAAAGGAAAAGGGCTGTAACGTCAGGGAGTCCTTGAAAGTCTTGCTGAATGAATATTATGGCGATGTTGTGGAGACATTTCCTTCGTTAGGCCTTCGTTCTGCGGATATCTTCCAATGCCCATCACAGCGATTGGTCAAGGCCATTTTAGAAAATTACGTGAACCAATTGACGGATCTTGATGAGAGATCCATCACTGGAATGCTAAACTTTATCGCCGTTTCTTTGGTCAACCAAGAACCATTGTTGCTGCAGGTAAGGACATTCTTATTTTAATGGAGCTTTTGTGTCTGCATTTTTGTTATTAAAAGATGGTTGAAATTTATAAAGGTATTTTTTTTTCTGTTGTCTTTTCACTTCTATGTAGCACAATATTACTTTCTGAATATTTATTTGTATTTATTTATTTCATTTAGTCAATTCTGTATTTAAAATACAAATAGCCTGGGTGCCCGGCGTTGCCCGAGTGTTTATAGGTCTATGTTGAGCAAAAATCAAAAAAAGAAAATTTGTAATTGGCAGGCAGGCTCGAACCCGCAACGATGGTTGAAATTTATAAAAGTATGCTATTTTTTTTTCTTCTGTTCCTATGTGGTCAAATCACAATAATAAAAAAAGTATATTGTGATCATGCGCATGTCTTTTCACTACTATGTAGCACAATATTACTTTCTGAATATTTATTTGTATTTATTTAGTTCATTTAGTCAATTCTGTATTTAAAATACAACTAGTCTGGGTGCCCGGCATTTCCCGAGTGTTTATAGGTGTATGTTGAGCAAAAAAAAAAAAGTTGTAGTTGACAGGCAGGCTCGAACCCACGACGTGAAGGCAGAAAAGAACGTGGAGGTGGTGTAAGGGTGTTGATTGAGCAAAAAAAAAAAGGAAAAATTGCTAGCGCAATAAAAAGAAAGGAAAAATTGCTAGCGCAATAAAAAAAAGGAAAAATTGCTAGCGCAATAAAAAAAAAAAGGAAAAATTGCTAGTGCAATAAAAAAAAAGGAAAAATTGCTAGCGCAATAAAAAAAAAGAAAAATTGCTAGTGCAATAAAAAAAAAGGAAAAATTGCTAGCGCAATAAAAAAAAAGAAAAATTGCTAGCGCAATAAAAAAAAAAGGAAAAATTGCTAGCGCAATAAAAAAAAAAGGAAAAATTGCTAGTGCAATAAAAAAAAAGGAAAAATTGCTAGCGCAATAAAAAAAAGAAAAAATTGCTAGCGCAATAAAAAAAAAAAGGAAAAATTGCTAGCGCAATAAAAAAAAAAAGGAAAAATTGCTAGCGCAATAAAAAAAAAAGGAAAAATTGCTAGCGCAATAAAAAAAAAGGAAAAATTGCTAGCGCAATAAAAAAAAGGAAAAATTGCTAGCGCAATAAAAAAAAAGGAAAAATTGCTAGCGCAATAAAAAAAAAGGAAAAATTGCTAGCGCAATAAAAAAAAAGGAAAAATTGCTAGCACAATAAAAAAAAAGGAAAAATTGCTAGCGCAATAAAAAAAAAGGAAAAATTGCTAGCGCAATAAAAAAAAAAAGGAAAAATTGCTAGTGCAATAAAAAAAAAAAAGAAAAATTGCTAGCGCAATAAAAAAAAAAGTGGTAGGCTCGAACCCGTACCGCAACGGAGGAAAAGAAAGTGAAAAAAAAATCATGACTCGTTAGCTGTTGCACCCATCGCCAAACCGGAAGTGACGTAGGTTTAAATTAAGGTTAGACAATCGAAAAGAGGCAGTGGCTTTTGAAAATATTGGTGAAAAATGCGCTCTTTCCCTGTAGAAAAGTGCCCAGTTGAGGGTGAAGGAATTAATGTTTTTGGCCAACTTTTCGATATGTCGTCCAAAGAGTCAAGCTTCAAAATAATACCGATGTTGTGAAAATCCCTCGCCTCTGTCAAAAGTTTTTGTGAGACATACAAACAGTCATACATGCATACATTTAAACAGACAGGTGAGATTTATATTATAGATGGACACTATTTTCATAGAAATGTTTATAAACTCATATTTGCTTTGTGTTATTAGTTTTTCTGTCCAAAAAAAAAAAAAATTTTTTTGCTATGCAGAAAAATATCAGCTTTATCAAACCATATTTGTTGATTAAATATATTTCTTATTTCATGCATTTTTCACGGGTCCTGCTATATAAAAAAAAATGGGGTTTACTTTCTTTACTTCTCCCCTCCCATAAAATAATTATTTTTTGGCCCAGCCCTACTATTCTAAAAAAAAAAAAAAAAAAAAGGAGGCCTGTCTGATTGGTAAAGACGGTTCTCCTTAACCAATCAGAAGACACTCTATTTGTCAGACTGAAAAAAAAAAAAAAAATCTTGTTCTTGCTCTTTCTGAATGTGAAGCCATCCAATCCACAAGTAAGGCAACCTTTCCTCCTCAATTTGAATGTGACTTACTTTGAACGTAAAAGAACTTTATAGTTGGATTTTAAAGCCGCAAACATAATCAGTTTTGCAAGCACTTTTCTTTATTATTGTTTGACTTGTGTGACCTGTGGAAATTCCACAGGGGACTCTTATATGTAATATATTGATGTTGGCATTCTGTAGATGTTCAACGTAAATGGAGACGCTCTGATATTAATGTAGCTCTTTTGTTAAAACTGCAAAAAAAATATAACTAAGCTAGTACAAACGCTCGGCGTAAAGTATGCTTAAATATTATATTTAAGTTCCTACAGATTTCATATATATTATTATAGAGTTAATGTTCTATCGATTTTTATATACTATAAAGTTGCTATTTAAAAAAAAAAAAAAAATATATATATCCATATGACTTAGGTGCATCAGCTTAAACTGAAACCAAAACTTATGGGGAAAAATATGTGTGTGTGTGTGTGTGTGTGTGTGTGTGTGTGTGTGTGTGTATATTAATGAAAACAAAGGGATGTAGTGTTTACCTGATATACACAATGGTAAACTTCAAACTAATATAAATGACAGTATTTATATATAGAAAATGTAATCCCAACCGAACTGGACTACTGCAGTGCACTGCCCAGAAAAAAACAATTTTCATTATTTCAGCTGTTTTGTAAACTTTCCAATCGGATTTTTGAAAACTTTTCAATCGGATTATATGCACCGTCACGCTGGATTTATCTTGGAATACATTCTATCTAAAGAACTATTTTGCATTTTTGATCAACTCGAGAGGAGTTTCATTCAAGCTGAAATATTATGCGCGTTTTTTTTTATATTAGTTTTTTACATATCCAATATTTTTTCATTTTTTTATTTGGCAATTTATAACTACAATAAATTGCGGTTTCACTTACTGCCTTAACTGGCAAATTCTAGCATTGCTACAAATATAATTTGCTGATTTCTTTATGTCCTCTGATGAGAAGAATAACAAGAATAGCATTCTTTGAAACTCCTCGGAATAAGGACTTTGTAAATTGTTTTTTGGAGTATTCAGTCGAACAATAAATTTTGATTGTAAAGTTCAACTTACAGTTTTAATATTCTTTCTCTTATATATATATATATATATATATATATATATATATATATATATATATATATATATATAAACTTGAGTTCCTTCAGCTATAATCGAAACCGAAACCAAAACTTATGAAGAATTCTTGGTAAAATTATTTATGACAAGAAATGGAAGTCCATGACAGTCACTTGGATGTAATGTAAGTGTGACATACAAAATAGATACCCTATTTATATATAGATTTAACAATTCAATACATATATTATCTTTATTTCAGTCTTGTGTGTCTTCTGTACTTTCTTTCAGCGTTTTCCAACTTCGGCAAGTGAGAATTGAAACACTCCCTTTCCAAAACATTCTAGCTCGTATATAACGCCATGTTATTTGACAAGTAGTATAATCAAAGCATTGATTTCAGATTTAACCTTTTGGTGGAATTGCCTAAAATAAAATAAAAGTGATGCATGAATCATAGTTATGATCATGACAATTAGAATCAGTCATTTTTAAGAAAGCATAAAAATGGCGTTAACCCCCCCCTCCCCAATCTAATGGTGGACGTATTAACACATTCCAGTTCATTTTTCTTTTCACCGAAAATGGGCCCAAATTATCGGGAGTGTTCCCACCCACCCCTCTTTCGTTTAATTCCTATCTGAATTTTTATTTTCGAAATTGATGGTTTTTTTTTTTTTGTTTTTTTTTTTGAGAAATAGACTTATTGGGCACTATATTAAATGTTGTACGGCATAATCACGCTACCACACCGGTTCTTGCTAGATCACCGAAGTTAAGCAACTTTGAGCCTGCCCAGTACCAGATGGGCGACAATTAGGAAAGGCTAGGCTCTGTATGTACCTTCTGGGAAGGTTGGGCGTGTGACCAGCACTCTCATCCCGAAAAAAGAACTCCTTGCTTCAAAAGCATCTACAAAAGTTGTGGATGGATGTCCCCCCAGGGACTCAAGGCTATGAATGGATGGATGGATATTAAATTGTTTTTTTTTCATGTCAATACGTAATTAAAGCAAAATAAATAACACAATACCATGGAGCTGTTTCCCGATTATCTATAACATGATCGTTTTCAAGTTCAACATAAACAAATTCATGTTTAGCTGTACTCATAAATAATCAATTTATACCCATTACCGATTATCGATTATCGCAGTAATTCTAAATGAGGAAGAGGGATAGAGGAGATAGGAGATAGAAAGAGGCGATAGGGAGACAGGAGGGGTGAAGAAGATAGAGGCAAAGGAAGATAAAGATAAGGAGAGAAAGAAGGTAGGAATAAGGAGGAGGAGATACCTAACTGCAGATTAAATAGTATTATTACTATGATGATATTTCCTTTTATTTATTATGGATTATTCAGATCTGTAACTTAATAGTTTTATTATTTTCGACTGTTTATAAAGAGAGAGTGATAAAAGCGTGAGTGAAAGACACCATATAAAATAAGACTGATAGGGGTAGGGGGTATAGCAACATACAGTGAGAGTGATAGACAGGAAATTGTAATGGGTGAGTCATTTGGTTAGAAAATTGCAAATTATGAATAAGTATAACACAGTTATTTGCAAATACAGAGCCGTGAGTGAAATGACGTCATGGTAAGGGGAAAAAAAGACTATAAAAAGGAGAGAGAGCATGTTCAAGAAGATGTTCACGTTAGAGACGTGGATGACGTTCAAGAGCACGTTCAAGAAAGTGAACACGTTTAAGACGTCGCATCTATAATGAGAACATGAGGAAATAAATATCTTTGTTACAAATAAAAAGGAGTTGGAGTTCTTTCCTATTCTTTGTCTACTTTGCGACTGAGGTTACAATGTGTTGGGTATCATCAAATAAGTAGAATGATTAAAACAAACACACACGTGATTAAAATATACAGGAAAAAAAACGCTTGGGGAAACAAACGCTTATCTTTGTCATATTTGGCATAACGTTTGCTTTGATGGATGGTTTTTAGAAATTGACTAGCAGGAAGATCCGACGTTGTCCAGGATTGAATGATAATCAACGAAAATTATTTTTTTATGTATAATGGCTTGAATTAAGGTTCAAAATGGAAAAGTCAAGTACCATGGTTTAATTGTGCTCTAAACAGAAACCTCCATTTCACACGGGCCTCTGTCATATCAAAAAAAACTTACTGTTGATTTCATATGTTGGGTCTTTCAGCTTGTGTGGTAATAAAACTTCTCAAATGCACTTGTGATGTTAGACTGTGTAAAGTGTTAACTTTTGTCAAAATCGTCTGCGTCTTCTTTCATTGGATTATTTCGATTATCGATACTTATCAAAGGCATTCCGATACAAAACCTACCTAAGAACTCTGCCAGTCACATGAAGTACCTTCACGTGAAATTTCATAAAAATCGGTTCAGCCATTTTCGAGTTCATAGAGAATGAACTTCCAGACACACAGACAAAGTTCCTTTTATATAATCTATATATAAATGTGAAAATGTTTGTTTGTTTGTGTCTGTGTGTCTGTGTACATTTCCCTACCAAATAACTGTCGATTTTCGGTCTACAGACTCGAGATTTGACAGAACGAGTATTGAAATTTGTGAAAATCTTCAGACAGAAATTTAACTGTCAAAGAGTCAAAAGTTCAACGATTTGACTTTTGAAAACTCTACCAAACTCCTCTGCCAATTTCGGGTCTAAACACGTGAAATTTTAAATGTAGGTTACTTGGACATGGATCAAACTTTTTAATTTGATTTGAGCCCCAAAAAATAAATGTCAAGGGGTCAAAATTAGAGTCAAAGTTAAAATAAATTTGACCTCTGCGGTCTCTTCCAAATTACTCAACCAATTTCTAGTCTAAACATTTGAAATTTTACATAATGAGTATTCAGAGATAGGACAACCTTTTTAATTCGTTTAGGTCGAAAATTAGAGCTGCCAAGGGCCAAAGTTCAAAAGATTTGACTTTTGCGGTGTCTAGTAAATTAGTCAGCCAATTTTGGGTCTAAACATTTGAAATTTATACATAACAGGTATTCAGACATGCGGCAAGCATTTTAATTAGTTTTGGGATGAAAATTCAGCTGCCAAAAGGTCAAAGTTGAAAGAGTTGCCATTTGCAGATTCTACCAAATTCCTCCACCAATTTTGGGTCTAAAGACTTGAAATTTTAGATATAGGTAACATGGGTAAAACTTTTTATTTTGGTTTGAGACGAAAATAATAAATATTAAGGTGTCAAATTGGGGTCAAAATTAAAAAAAAAAAATTGATTTCTGCGGTCTCTACAAAATTACTCGGACAAATTTTGGTCTAAACATTTGAAATCTTACATAAAGTGTATTCACACGTAAGGCAAGTTATGAACAGTACATAGGGCCCAAGCAAAGCTGGGCAGAACTGCTAGTAGTATAAATTTTTAAACTAATCTATCTCTGCCCAGGCCTTTATTTATCCCTCTTTTTCTCCAATCTATCCTAATTAGTTCTTCCCATGTTTGCTTTAGCCTCCCTCTTTTAATTGACCATGCTATTCAAACACTTTCATCCTTTCTTTCAATGTGACCAAACCAACAAAGTCTTCTGTTGTGTACGCATCTCCCTGTACTGTACAGATTTAATCTTCTGTTGAGGTCATTAGACCTAAGTTTGCCTTTAAGATTCTCATTATACATCCATTGTATGATTCCCATCAGTTCTCTCCATGCAACATATATCCTCAACCCTCATTGGCCAAATTTCTCTTCTATAAATAACTAAACTGTGTGCAAGTTCCTGATAAACTTTGATAGTGTTGTTTCTTTTCTTCTTTTTCTGAGATAAAGGAAACCTAATATATAAATTCAACCAGATTATAATGGTTTAAAAAAAAAGTCTCCAATCTAATAGGTCGCACACTATCAACCAAGCTCAAACCTCTGTCCCATCGCTGCAATGTATCATTTCTGTGCTTGTTTTACAAGTGCTTTTTTTTTTTTTTTTTTTTTTTTTTACAAAGGCATCACCACATTATCAAGGCCCAGAGGCCACTCAAGGATAAGGGTTAAAGAGTGTACAGTAGAAATTGGTCAATATAGTAATCATTAGTAATGAAAATTTGGTAAATTTAATAACTTATATGGAACGGCTCATCAAGAACTTATTTACTTTAGACTTGAACACAACCATATTGTAGTCAGCCGGAAAGCAGGAAAACGGAAGACAATTCCACAGGCGTGCAGTTCTAAGAAAGAAGCTTTGTTCATGGAATCTATGTTTAGGTTTAGGCACAGATAAAGAGTGGGGGAAATTATTGATAGTGTTTACAGCTAGACGAGTGTTTCTTGTGAAAGTTTGGCGAGGGGGGACCATAGATTGAAGCTCAGTTGAACACTTTCCATGAAAATAACGATACATCAGAGACAAACTCGCAACATCTCTTCTGTGAGATAGAGGTTGCAAGGAGGAGAAAAGGACATCTCCTACGAGGCTACGAAGTCTATTTTGAACTCTATCAAGGCAGGCCAAGTCCTTTCTAGCAGCTCCTGCCCAGATGTGGCAACAGTATTCCATCCTTGGACGTACCTGGCTCTTATATAGGTAGAGAATAGCATCAGCAGTGAGATATCTACTGGATCGATAGAAAGATCCCACCATTTTTCCAGCGGCCTTGGCAACAGATTTGATATACGTGTTCCATTTAAGATCAGGAGTAATGGTCAAGCCCAGAAGCTTGTCAAAACTTGAGGCCTCCTGAAGACGAGAGCCATTCATTTCAATTGATGACAAATGTGGATTAGAATGTTGATGATGTAAAGAGAGAAGCTTGGTTTTAGATGCATTAAAAGTAACCAGCCACTTCTTTCCCCATTGTACTACGTGCTCAAGATCAGAGGAGAGAGAATTGGAGAGAACTTGGTCGTTTACTGTCTTAGATGTGCTACCATAAATGGTAGTGTCGTCAGCATAAATGTCTACAAATGATGTAAGGATATGATTTGGAAGATCATTAATGTAGATCAAGAAAAGAGTTGGGCCCAGGATGGATCCCTGAGGGACACCGGCATTAATACTGTGAGCTTCTGATTTTTGCCCCTCAACTACTACTCTTATGAACCTATCAGAAAGAAATGATTTAATAATTGAGAAGACTTTTCCAGCTATACCATAGCTAGCGATCATATGAAGTAAACCTTTATGCCATACCCTATCAAAGGCTTTAGATATGTCAAGAGCAATTGCTCTAGAAAGATTGCCACCGTCGAGAGATTTGCTAATCCTATGCGATATAACTGTAAGGACATCTGCTGTAGATCTAGCAGAACGGAAACCATATTGAGTGTCACTAAGAAGGTTATTTTTGTTGAGATGTTTGATTACTTCTGTATTTAACACAGATTCTAGCAACTTACTCATGACGCACAGGAGACTTATTGGCCTGTACTGAGAGGGGGATGAGCGATCACCTGAATTCTTAAATACAGGGCATACTGATGAGATTTTCCAGGGAGATGGGAAACTATTCTCCTTAAGACAACGTTTAAACAGTTTTGTAAGTATGGGCGCTAATTCAGGTTGAAGTTTTTTGAGTACTATAATTGGAATACCGTCAGGGCCAGTTGCTTTACTCGAATCAAGGTTTTTGATTAGCTTGGCAACATCACGTACAGATATACGTATATCACATAGCGTGTTTTCTGATACAGGAGGAAATATTGGGGGTTGGCGGTCTTGGTCGCAAAGGGTAGAATTAGCTGCAAAGTTCTTGACAAAGAGTTTGGCTTTGTCTGATGCTGACGAGATTACCTCAGGTCCATTGATAATAGTTGGGATGGAGCACACGCTTCTGTTCAGGATTCTGTTTGCTATTTGCCAAAACTGGTGGGAACCAAGCTGCTGCTCACCTACTTTGGACTTAACAGATTGAGCATACAACACTCTTGCGTTCCTTATTACTTTCTTACAATGGTTGCTGGCAGTCCTGAAAACGGCTTTAGTTTCCATACATCTATTACGTTTGAAGCAGTGGAAAAAGTGATTTCTGTGCGCAATGGCAGCAGCACATTCTGGAGAGAACCATGGCTGGCTGTTAGGTTTTTGCTGAAACTTTTTAGAGGGTATGAAATGGTCAATACCTACAATTAACCATTCAGTTAGGTCTAATACTATAGAGGACACATCCTTTTTAAACATGGAATGCAGAGGTAGATCAGATATAAATGTACAGAAGCTATCCCAGTCAGCCTTAGTGTATCGATATACTGTACGATGAAGAGGTACGTCTGGGGACTTATTACATTTCATTTTTATCTTAATTGATACAACAGAGTGGTCGGAAGATCCAAGAGGCGACAGAACAGAAACTGAACATAGTTCAGGGCAAGTTGTGAGAAAAAGGTCTAGTAGGCTCGCATACTGGCCGTCATTATCGGGCACACGGGTAGGTTCCTGAACAATCTGAGTGAGGTCATAGGCAATGGAGAAATCATGACAGAACCTCCCCTCATCATCGGTCTTGTTTGAGTGGGTCAACCATTCGACGTTGTGAACATTGAAGTCTCCACATACGTGAATGTTAGCTGAAGGATAAGTAAAAAGGACTTGGTCAATTTTCTCAGATATGCTTTGAAAGATAGTAACTCCGCTGTTGTGGGGGCGATAGAGAGTAAATATAAATGCAGTAGTGTGAGCTAAAGCAACCCGGAAGCACATATAGGGTAAGTTAGGATCTTCCCTGGAGATGTCCCTCCCACATGGAAAGCTATCTTTAATATAGGCACATATTCCATGCCCATGGCGATCTTGGGGGTCAGATTTAGAAGTTAAGTTAGAGTATCCTGTAATTGCAAACTCATCTAGGGAAATAGCCTGTCCAATGCCAGTTTCACTCAAAAATAAAAGGTCTGGTTTAGTCTCCTGTAATTGGGTTTCAACCTCTGGAAGGTTAGAACGAAGACCCCTGATGTTGGAGAAGGAGACATGGTAGTAGGGGTCTACGTTGGAAGTTGGAGAACCGGGTTTAATCGTGTATTTTTTCTTGAAACTTGTCATGATGAAATTTTGGAATTTGTGGACTAGGTCGACAGATTTACTTAGAGCAGGACAGAGAGGGGAAATTAAGAGAGAAAAAGAAACGAAGAATTTTTTTTATTTGTAGCTAATGATAAGGTAAAGCCGTAACAATTACCCACTAGTATGGCATCGAGAGGCCCCACCAGAAGCTACTGCATGGTCCAGAATCCATTCACCAAATGGCAATACAGCAGCCCCAGTACTTTGCACCTGCTGATAGGACAGCCTCCTTAGTGGTTAATCCAAGGTTCGGGTCCCTGACTATCAGGCGGATAACGTCAGCCCAGACAAAACGTTTACCTCCAGCACCCTTACTAGTGACATGGCTACAAGGATAGACATAGAAACAGAAAATTTCCGCCATCTCAGCCAACTGTTCGCAAAAATACTGCCAACCTAGAAAACAGCTTTTTCTTCTCCCTTTGTCCGAAAAATCACTCATTTAAAAAATGAGGACTGAGGGACAAATAAGAAGAAGCGAGAGTAACAGGAGCTGCCGATAACGCATCCACAATGCGTTTTCTACTCTCCATTAAAAAAAAAAAAACAAAAAAAAAACTATTAAGTATTGTACTTAATAAAAGTCCAACAGACGTGTTTAAGGGAAAGTATGGTGATAGATTCCCCTCACACGAACTAAAAATGAGAATAATTCGTAATTTTTGCTATCAACTCGGTAGATAAATAAACATATGTACGAGGAAAAAAAAAAAAAAAAAAAAAAAAAGCTAGCATTTAATAAAACAGAAATACACAAATTAAATACTGAAATAAAATGGAGTTGTTAATATTTTAAATCTAAAATAAAAAGCATGATTGAAATCACTTATCTCAACAAAAACAATTCCGTAACCAAATTGCAAACTGCATTGAAAGAAATTCAGTTAGTAGCGTTCAAAACATTTTTTTTTGAAATTAGCCGTTAAAAGAAAATCGTGATTTTATTCTGAACTTAAGCTAGTAACGTTTTAAGAAGCTTACGATATAAAAGAAAAGGCTGATGGGGGGGGGTTCTTCCGAAAGTAAGTTGGTGCCGTTATAAGTAATTTCGAGGTAAGATGGAAGCCGGTATTGGACTAGAAAAAAGCTAGCATTTAATAAAACAGAAATACACAAATTAAATACTGAAATAAAATGGAGTTGTTAATATTTTAAATCTAAAATAAAAAGCATGATTGAAATCACTTATCTCAACAAAAACAATTCCGTAACCAAATTGCAAACTGCATTGAAAGAAATTCAGTTAGTAGCGTTCAAAACATTTTTTTTTGAAATTAGCCGTTAAAAGAAAATCGTGATTTTATTCTGAACTTAAGCTAGTAACGTTTTAAGAATGATCTGATGAACCCCTAGCACTTGTGCCCCCTTGATGTAAATACTCCTGACTAACCAGACAAGCAATAAAATTCCACCCCTTCATGTTGAGGTCCCAGATGCCTGGGAAGCCTTGTAGTCTGATAGTTGTATACTGCTAGACTTTAGAATTCCTTTCCTGTTTCTTGCTTACCCAACTGTACTAACCTACAGAAGTTTAAATGTAACATGAACAGACATCTTGCTGCTCAACTCCGTACAGCCCCTTATTAGACATGATCCCAAATAGTAGCCCCTTTATGTTCTAAGTGCCAATATGCCTCAGTATGCCTTGTTTGTGGTGGGAAAAGAGTAAAAATGAACTGAATATATCAAGAAAACCTAATATATAAATTCGACCTGATTAATCAACATTTCAGTTGCATGAAAACACAGTCGTCAACAATTTATCATTCTGCCATTTTCAAGTATCCCTCTTGCCCTGTTCATTTCTTGCTAACCTTCCATTGTCATTCCGAACACACTTCAACAATATTCATATGCCTTAATGTAGTATAATAATATAAAAAAAAAATGATGGATGAGAAAGGGGGTGAGGTATGGTTAGGGGGTTATGCTAACACTTGGTCAGGAAAAACAGATGTCCATGAGATTCTGTCCATCAGAAAAATATCTGTTTCAATGAAAGGAAAATCTAAATCTGATAATGAGATTCTTTGGAGCTGGGGAGTTGGGGAGAGAGATTGTTTTTCTAGTTGGTTTGGTAAAAATGGATTTTAAATAACTAATTGTAGGGGGACAAGTACAATAAATTAGATTTTAAAAAAACCTGCTTTGTATCGAGGAAATGTTTTCATTTGGTCCACCTGTTATATTTAAGTGCTAGACCACCAAGTAAGTGATGGGAATTGAACCTTGAAAGATGATACAGTTTTTTTTTTAGGGAAAAGTAATTTGAGTTAAAGAGAAAGAAAAGGGGAAAAAGAGAATTAAAGAGAGATATAGTTATGAAAGAGAAAGAAGAGATTCACAAGAAAAGAGAAAAGAAAAAGAATATGAAATAATGGGAAACAGAAAGGAAAGAGTAATCTTCAAATGACAAAGGAGGAAGAAGTTGATTTAATAAAAAAACTATTGTGTTTTTAGAAATAAGAGATTTTTGGCGTTGAAGAGAACGCACCGCTCTAGGCCCGGGCTTTAAGGGCCAGAAACCCCCAGAAAAACTAAGTTGAAAAGCTCTTGTTCCTAGCTGAGATATTGTCTAAACGAACCTAGTTGTAACAACCTGCATCAGGAAGCGATTAAGAAACCAAAGAACTTAGCTTTCCATATATGAAGTTTATGGTGAAGATTTTTTAAATAAGCACTTGTGTCCCCACGATGTGAACACCCTCGACTGACCCGACAAGCTGCAAAATCCCACCCCCACACTGTAGAGGTCCCTAGATGTAAAAGATCTTTCTACTCCAGTAGTTTCTTCCCCAGAACCGCTAGACTTTGGAATTCCATTCCAGGTCACTGCTTCCCCAACTGTACTGACATGCAGAAGTTCAAGTGCAACATGAACCAACATCTTGCTGCCCAAATCCCTACATAGTACCCCAGTAGTTGTTGCCCCTGATAGTAGCCCCCTATACCTAAGTAGCAATGTGCCTTGTTTGGGGTGAAAATTTAATAAAAAAAAATTTTTTTTAATTATTTTTGTTCATAAGAAATGGTCTCAGAGTTATTTTTGAATTGTTGACTTGAAACACGGTTTGTTACAGCACCGACGCCAAATTGCAGCTGAGATGAGTAGCATACAAGCCATTCATCAGAGCATCTACGAAGGATGAACCCAGCAGCAGCATCTGACAACGAACAGCCAGCTGAAGATAAGAGTTGCCACATAGACTTAGGTTTGTGCACGTTTTGCATGCTCAGAGCATCAGAACAGTATTTTCCAGTGATCAGTGAGAGTCTGGTCACCCTTAAAGGATCCACCACTGGACGATTAAGAGCGTAGCCCCGCTTGGTTGCATCTATGGTCGTGTGGGCTGGAATCAACAAGCACGAACTGGGGTATATCATAAATATGATCCCGTGAACCAGGATTGTGATGAATGCAGCCCCAGAGGATCTGTAGCATTATATGATCCTGGGCAACGTCGGGTCTGCCTGCTAGTACTCCTATAAATTTGGATTTTTTGTGTATTGATATTCATGTTAAAAACTGTTTTTTCTATTTATTTAAAAAGAAAATACAACTTTTTTATATATGGGTCATGGAATTGCATTCGCTAGCAGAAGATCTAGCTAATTTGCATATTCTTTTAAACATTCATTCTAATTAATTCCCTATTAGTTTCTTCGGTTTTCTTATGGGATGATCATCTTTAGTTAACTATTACACATAATTATATTCATGCAGATATTCTACATGATTTATACTTGCGTAATATTTGCATAAAAAGGTTAACCTCTTTCCATATATATTTATATATACATATATATTTTTGTTTAAAAAAATTGCCTACCAAACTCCTCCGTCAGTTTTTGGTCTATGGACATGAAACTTCATATATAGGGTATTCGAACACATGCAAAACTTTATATTTGGGTTTTAGCCAGGGAAAAATCGGTACAAAAATGTGAAAATTAAAGAAATTAAATTTGCCAGGTGAAGGTCAAACAACGGCATTACAAATATGCATGTGTAACGTAATAGCCATACGTTCATCTTTTGAATTTTTAGCCTTGCAGCAAACATGTCTTCATAGCTCAGGCATTAATGTCAAATGAAAAAGTAAATCGTAAGCTAAACGTTTTGGTTTTGATTCTCGGTGGTGGAGCACAAATAATTATTTTTTTTAACTTTTTAAATCATCCGTTCCTTTAAATAACCAAATTTTACCCAACTTATTATATTGTATTGGGTCCAATATAATATAATAATAAATACAAAATCTGCATTAATCAAAACGTCATATTTAAGCATATTTTACGACCAGAAGATGCCGTGCGGCCTACTAGTAATATATATATATATATATATATATATATATATATATATATTATATATATATATATATAACTACTTAATTTACTCACATAAAATTAATATATGAAAGTATAGATTTATGCGTAAACTTTAAGTATTTACTTCAAAAGTGCTCAATACGTAGGTAGAGCTAGTTAGTAAGTTATAAAATGTATATGACGATTAAGCATTACAAATGTGCATGTGTAACGTAATAGCCATACGTTCATCTTTTGATTTTTAGCCTTGCAGCAAACATGTCGCTTAATCGCCATATACATTTTATAACTTACTATATATATATATGTATACGAGGTGCCTTCAATAAGTTTCCAGATTTTTTTTGTATGGGCACTTATATTTATAGTATGTACATGAAACTCTAATCTCCTTCAAAGTAATCTCCTCCGGCTGCAATGCACTTATTGTACCATTCCAACAACTTCTGAAAAGCCCCATGGAAGTTCTCTTGTGTGAGCATGTCAGTGACCCTCGTCACAGCCTCTTTCATTTCCTCAATTTTCTCATAACGACAGCCTCTAAGGTTTTCCTTGAGCTTAGGGAATAACCAAAAGTCACAGCGAGCTAGGTCTAGATTATAGGGAGGGTGAGGAACTGTTTTGATGCCCATCTTGGTCAAATAGTCTGTGACAAAGATGGAGTTGTGGACTGGCAACAGTGCTGGCCTCTTCTGATGGGATCTCTTTCTGAACTCCCTTAAAACCTCAACATAGTACTCCTTGTTGACTGTCTGTCCAGAGGAAACCCAGTGCATGTAGACCATGTCTGTGCTGTCAAAAAAAGGGATTATCATAAGTTTCAGAGCGGATTTGCTCTGTCTGGTCTTTTTGGGTCTGGGAGAGCCAACATGCTTCAACTAGGAACTCTCATAGTCTCTGAGTCATAGCAGTAGATCCAGCTTTTATTGCAGGTCACCAGAGCATCAAAAAATGTGGGATCTGAATTGATCAGCTCAACCAACTCCCTACTGTCATGACAATGTCTTTCTTTCTGATCTTCTCTGAATACTCTTGGGACAAACTTTGCACAAATCTTCCGCATCTTCAGTTCCTCGCGAATAATTGTGTGGACAGTTCCCACACTGACATCAAACTGTGCACTTATTGTCTCTATAGACACACGACGATCCTTATCCATGAAATTCTTTATTTGGCCAATCAAATCTGGTGTTCTAACTTCCTTATTCCTCTTACACCTCTCATCATCCTGCTTTCCTTGAATCTCTTATGCCACTCAAAAACTGATGCTTGATTCATGCAAGATAATCCAAAAGTAGCCTGAAGCATTCCATTGGTTTCTGTGATATTTTTTTCAAGTTTAAAACAAAATTTTATTGCATATCATTCTTCTAAAGTGTCCTCACATCCAGATTGTATTTTAGAAATCCACCAGTTGTGACTATCAGGCTTTAGTAGGGTGTATTCCAGTTCCTGCTGTAGCTGTTCATTTGAACCTGAAATCATAGAAATTGATCAGTCATATCATAAGATGTATAGCATTAACATTCTCACACAAGAGGACTTCCATGGGGCCTTCCAGAATTGTTGGAATGGTGCAAGTGCATTGCAGCTGGAGGAGATTACTTCGAAAGGGACTAGAGTTTCCTGAGTGTACTAGCAATAAAAGTACCCATATGAAAAAGTCTGGAAACTTATTGAAGGCACCTTGTACACCAATGATTTGCTTATTTTCAAAACCATAGTGGATGCTTCTTCATCAATTACACTCTTTAGTTGGCCACATCTCAAACAGTCAGCAACTGAGCCAGTTTCTTTGAAACGTTTGATCGCGCTACGGACAATGGTATGACTCAGTGGTTATTCTCAAAAAAGTTAAAAAAATAAAAAAAAAATTTTTTAAAGTCAGCTATCTCTGACCAGGCATTTATTTATCCTCCCTTGTTTTTTGTTCCTGGATTTTTGAGATGAGAACTCATAAAACACTGCGCAACAAATTTCAGATAAAAAAGTACATGCCATATAAAACCTCTGTTTTGGTGTAAGAAAAATATCCTGATACTAAATCTGACCTTTATTTCTCTAGATTAAGCATCATTTTCATGTACTATAAATCATATTTTTTTATTATTGGTTATGAATGAAAAACAGCATCATACATTTGTCCTCTTAACCCTCTTGTGCTAAGTGTCACCCTCCCTTTTTTATATTCCAGCAATAGTCTGCCAATATGTCAGCGTTTCATTTGTTTAAAGCATTTCTCCATCACTGAAATCTCCCGATGAAATCTCTTGCCATGTTCATCTCTCGCATCACTAAGATTCTCCACAAAATTTTCGAAAGTGAAAATTTAGCAAAAAACTGTACCTAATTTGACAAAAGGAAGACCAGAAATGGATTTTTCATGCCATTCTGCATATAAAAATGATCACAGATGTCCTGTACCTTTTTTTTTTTTTTTTTTAGTATTGCACAGTGTTATTAGACATAGGAACATGAAATTTGTTGCACAGTGTTATTTATATTATTTGGATTCTTCGGACTATTATTCTCGTCTTCAATATTATTTTCAAAACATTTCAGTCAATATAACCGCCAACGTTCTTTAGGTGTATCTTTCTGTCAAAATCAGGAATCAGTATGGAATTTAGAATGGAACCTTTTATTTCATCTACAAGAACTGCATACTCTTATTTCGTCAACCATGACTAGATAGGTGTCCTAAGTAATTCACAATTATATTTTGAATGTTGCCCTGCACTGAGGATTGAACCTTCAACTTTCAGAAGAGTGTAACTTACAATTGAACTTTATCGATTTTCCTTGGCCTTCCCTTGTGAACTGGACCTGCTGGCTTAACTGTTCTATATCTACTGACATAAGAACTCATTCCTTCTTTCAATGTGGCCATACCATCAGACTCTCCTGTTTTGCATGTATTTCCATATAATGTTCACATTTAATCTCCCTATGAGTTTATCAGATTTAAGCTTGTCTTTAAGACATTGCACATCTATAATATCATTCTCTTACCATTTGGGAATAGCAAGCGTTGTATGTGCCTAGCTTGTTTCGGCATTGTTTAGTCAGTCTTCAGCCTATATTTGCTATTGGACCCAAGCAATGTCGATTCAGGATAGGTGTGGTTGGGAATTACACAACCCTTGCCTCACACTTACATGCACAGTTACCCTGTCCATTGTCTCTCGTTGAGATTGAACGGAGGCATCACATTCACACTGATTGATTTGCATACCATTACTTTCCATGCAACGCATGTCTTCAACTCTCGTAGACCAGGTTTCACTTATATATATATTCACACTGTGCATTCATGCCTAATTGTCCATTACTTTCAGATGTTTCCTGCCTCAAAAGGATGGCCTTTTCCTGAATACTATGGTTCTTGCGGCTTGCTTTCTGCCGTTAGTGACGAGGGAATACCTTTGTTGAGATTTGTCAACAAACCCTGGCACTTCCGGGCTGAGCTTGTTCTCCAGATCCTCCATCTTGCTGACCGCATGTCCAACACAGATGGATGGTCACTCTATGCAACGGACATGACGATCGATAATTTGTCTGTCGACCCCAACGGAAAAGTCAAGTTTATAGATTTGGAAAACATTATTGTTGTTGATCGCTATGAGCTGACAAATCGTGAGTATGGCTTATCATACTGCTCTCTCTCCATTAATCAAAGTCTCTCTGTCACAGTTTCTATACCTTAACCTACATCTCTCTGTTTTCGTATCTGTATGTTCATCTCCCTCTTTCTGTATCTCGGATCTCAGCCTCCCTCTTTCTGTCTTTATCTTTCTGTCTCTCACCCCCCCCCCCCTTTCAGTTTCTATATTTCTCTCTTTCTGTATCTTGGAACTCAGCCTACCTCTCTCTCTTCCTCTTAGCCTCTATCTCTCTCCCTCTCTCTCTTTCTGTATTTCGGATCTCAGCCTCCCTCTCTCTGTCTTTATCTTTCTGTCTCTCAGCCCCCACCCTCTCTCTCTTTCTGTATTTCTCTCTTTCTGTATCAGCCTCCCCCCCTCTCTCTCTCTCTGTATCTCGGCCTCTTCTCTCTCTCTATCTCATCCTCTCTGTGTCCATCTGTCCTTCTGTCTTTTTATCTGGGCTGGCCTCCCTCTTTTTCTCTCTCTGTCTCGGCTTCCATCTCTCTCTGTTCCCTTTCTTTGTCTTAATCTGTATCTCATATCTCAGTCTCCCTCCTCTGTCTCTGTCTGTCTGTCTCTCTCTGTATCTGGACCTCCCGCTCTTTCTCTCTCTCTTTCTGTAAAACATCATTGTATGCCATTCCATATTAATGTGTGTGTGTGGGGGGGATGAAGGTGAGATATGTCACAAACTAAAAATTAGGCTGGAAGAACACTTGAATTGAAAATTTAGATATAGTTGAGCATGTATGGAAGCAAAATGGAAACCGTTTACTCTTGTGGGACAAAGTCAAAATCATAGACAAAAGAATGGTGGAAAATATGATGAAATAAAGAAGAAAAAAATCAAAGGGCAAAGAGTTACTTTCCTTTTAAATATAAACTGTCTAATTATTTTTTTTAGGTGATGTGTAATCACCAAACACATACATTATGCAAAAGACAAAAACATATGATTATTGGATTAACAACACCAAAAGCAAAGTTGTCTGTGTCACAGCACGGTTAAACAGTTGATCCAAAATAACTACAGATTTGGAATCAACAATTTTTCATCAGAAGTTTGGATTATTCAGACTACTGTTCTCATCTTCAGTAATATTCACACAACATTTCGGCCGATGTAACCTCCGACCTTCTTCAGGTGTATCTTCTGTCGAACTCTGGAATCTTTCTATCAAACTCGAGGAATATGCATGGAATTTCAAATGAAACCCTTTATTTAATTCATGGGGATAGAATGTTCTCATTCCATCAGCCATGACTGAGTAGAAGTCCTAAGTAATTCACGATTGTATTTTTAATGTTGTCCGCACTGAGGATTGAACCTTCAACCTTCAGAAGAATTTAAAATTTATAATACAGTGAATAGAGTAAAAGTTACAGAAAGATTCTCGAGTTCAACAGAAATATACCCGAACTTATAGAAAGATTTCTGAATTCAACAAAAAGATTCCTAAGCTCAACAAAAAAGATTTCCAAGCTCAACAGAAAAATTTCTGAGCTCAACAGAAAGATTTCTGAGCTCAACAGAAAAAATTTCTGAGCTCAACAAAAAAATTTCTGAGCTCAACAGAAAGATTTCTGGGCTCAACAAAAAAGATTTCTGAGCTCAACAGAAAAAATTTCTGAGCTCAACAGAAAAATTTCTGAGCTCAATAGAAAGATTTCCAAGCTCAAAAGAAAAAGTTTCTGAGCTCAACAGAAAAAATTTCTGAGCTCAACAGAAAAAATTTCTGAGCTCAACAGAAAAATTTCTGAGCTCAACAGAAAGATTTCTGGGCTCAACAAAAAAGATTTCTGAACTCAACAGAAAAAATTTCTGAGCTCAACAGAAAAAAGATTCTGAGCTCAACAGAAAAATTTCTGAGCTCAACAGAAAGATTTCTGGGCTCAACAAAAAAGATTCTGAGCTCAACAGAAAAAATTTCTGAGCTCAACAGAAAAATTTCTGGGCTCAATAGAAAGATTTCTAAGCTCAACAGAAAGATTCTTCCCAAGCTCAACAGAAAGATGTCCGAGCTCAACAGAAAGATTTCTGAGCTCAACAGAAAAAGTTTCTGAGCTCAACAGAAAGATTTCCAAGCTCAACAGAAAAATTTCTGGGCTCAATAGAAAGATTTCTAAGCTCAACAGAAAGATTTCTGAGCTCAACAGAAAGATTTCTGAGCTCAACAGAAAAAGTTTCTGAGCTCAACAGAAAGATTTCCAAGCTCAACAGAAAGATTTCCAAGCTCAACAGAAAGATTTCTGGGCTCAATAGAAAGATTTCTAAGCTCAATAGAAAGATTTCTGAGCTCAACAGAAAGATTTCTGAGCTCAACAGAAAAAGTTTCTGAGCTCAACAGAAAGATTTCCAAGCTCAACAGAAAAATTTCTGGGCTCAATAGAAAGATTTCTAAGCTCAACAGAAAGATTTCTGAGCTCAACAGAAAGATTTCTGAGCTCAACAGAAAAAGTTTCTGAGCTCAACAGAAAGATTTCCAAGCTCAACAGAAAGATTTCTGGGCTCAATAGAAAGATTTCTAAGCTCAACAAAAAGATTCTTCCCAAGCTCAACAGAAAGATGTCCGAGCTCAACAGAAAGATTCCCAAGTTTAATGGAAAGATTCCTGAGTTCGACAACATACGCTTGAAGAAGATCTGAGGTTACATCGATCAAAACATTGTGTAAATAACACTAAAGATAAGAGCATTAGTCCAAAGAATCCAAATAATATGAATTATCAATCCTCATCTCAAAAATTCAAAATTGTAATGTCAGAAGTTCTTAGTAAATAAGGTAACAAGACTCCAGCCATAAAAACAAAATGAATCAATCCTTGCAGGGCTGTGATGTTCAAGACAAACTTACTCGACTGTCTGTTCAAATGGAAGCCTAAAAGACATTAATCAAGATTAGATCCACAGCTTCGTTTCCTTTGTTGAACGAGCATTTACAAACGCAGAAGATTGAACTTCCTATCAGAATCAAAAGTTGCATCACTGCGCATCTCAAAATTCATTGAGTTCAAATCTTATTTTGAAAAAGCACCACTGAATATTCCACGACACAGAGACCCTTTCAATAGTGAAATTGAATCTACTGAAGATGAAGCCAGAAGGCATCCATAATGTTCATAAAATTCGCTAGAACACACTCTTGTGAATGTGGATTTTCTGACCTGCGGACCATTAAAACAAAATCCAGAAACCATCTTGATGTTAGGAACGATATTCGTCTTGATGTGTCTAAGACAGAGCCGAACATAAGGAACCTTGTCACATGAGCTGAACAGCAAGTGTGTCATTTTAAACAAAATTTTCACTTTGATTTATAATTTTAGAGTAGCAAGATAAAACAAAATTTGCATTTTTTATTTTAAAATGCAGGAGGCCACTTATAGAGTATCTCAACAATTTGTAAGGGAGCCACAAGCCATCAAAGGTTGAGAAACACTAGTCTTTATCAACATAAATGTAATAATAATATAGTAATGAAGTCTGAGAGGCACAGATCAAAGCCAGATCCGCAACCTCGTTTCCTTTCTTGGATGAGCATTTGCAAATGCAGATTATTGAACACTATTTGTATTTCTGTGCCCAAGACTCTTCAGCTCTGGACATAAGAGGCCTCGTCGCATGAGCTCAACAGCAAGTGTGTCATTTGAAGCAAAATTTCCGTTTTGATTTATAATTCTAGAGTAACAACATAAAGCAAAACCTGCATTTTTTTTATTTTGTTGACATGCAGCGGATCATAAATGTTGAGTTACTTCGTAAGGAGCCCCACGGGTCATTAAAGGTTGAGAAACCCTGTACTAAGCAATTATTTTTGGTCCCCCAACAAAAGGAGGATGGACCTGTAAATTAACTCTTGTCCATTCATCTGTTCGTCTGTCCGCACTTTTCTCAATAACTACGGCTTGGAATTTTTTGAAATTTTGCACAAACATTAAACATGATATGAGTAAAAAAATAACAGAACGGATTTTCCGGGAAAACTCCGGTTGCCTCCCTAGGGGCGCCTTTTGAGTTAAATGGCTAAAATTGACACTTTTGTGCTTATCAAAAAAAAAAAATTGATGCCTTGGATTTTTATAAAACTTTCTGAAAAGTTGTAACTAACTGATTTCTATATAATTTTGTTTGTCTATACTTCACGATAACTCTTGGATGTGACCCAGGGGCTCTTTTAGGGCTAATAAAAACACTCCAGTTTTTAAACTATTTTATCATATTTGTCCAAAGTTTTTAATGTATGTCTATTTAGCTGTTATGAATGATGCTGAACTCAAATTAAAAAATATGTTAAGGCCTTGGGGACTTTTGGAGCTAAATCGGGGGTAGGGGGGGGGTGATGGGCTTAGTCATTTTTTTTTTTTTTTTTTTTTTTTTTTTGCATGGTGCAGAACTCAAATTTACATATGTTAAGGCCTAAAATTTCACCGTTTGTTCATTTTCACCAGGATTTGACGTCCCCTGGGGAATTTTGGGGCTAAAGGGGGGGAGGGGACAAATGCTGAACTTAGTCATATTTTTATGCCTTGTTCACTGTGCACTCACGGGGGACCATGCATGCTTCACTTGTTTTTAGTATTTTAGTTATTTTGTAGCTAATATTGATAATCATAAAAATATTTTTAATATAAAAAAATAGATAAAAATATTTAACACAATTTCTTAACTTCTAATCTTGATTATAAAATTTAAGACAAGCTGAAAAATCCAGTATATACAAATAGCTCAATCGAGATAATTTATTTTTGTTACATTGGTGAGACTGTAGAGAAACAGCACTTTTCATGAAACAGGAAAATAATTGTCTTCCCCTTTTTTCTTTTCGTAGGGAGACCTGCAAAATGGTTGAGGCTTGCTGAAAGCGTTTATGACGAATGCGACTCAAATTGTTTGAGCTTCTCAACAGAGGATCTGTGCAGTCACCTCAATGCCGATCACAACTTTTATGCAGTCTGCCGCAGCTTGCTGTCATCATACGCTTACCGTGGAGCTGGGCCGCATGGATTACTGCATGGCATCCCTAAAGAAGTTGAAGCAAAATGGAAACTGAAACATTGGTTACGGGAATGCCAGAAACCATCGATAAAACGGGGAAGATTAAAAGCCAAAAGCCAACTCATAACGGCCTTGGAAGAAATACACCGGGCACCATGATGGACATTTTAGGGAATTGAGCAGCGAGATGTCTGTTCACATTATATTTAAACTTCTGCATGTTAGTACAGTAAGGGAAGCAAGAAACAGAGAGGGAATTCCTAAATCTAGCAGTCCGTGAGAATAAACTATTAGAGTAGAAGGCTTTCTGGCATCCAGGGATCACAACAGAGAAGGGGTGTGATTTTGTTGTTTGTCAGGAATATGTACGTTGAGGGGGCACAAGTTCTATGAGTTCATCAGAGCACATTCCATTAAAGTACTTGTAAAACAGATACAGACACAGCATTGCGGCAATGAGACAGGGATTAGAGCTTGGCAGATAGTGCGGGACCTATTAGATTGGAGATTCTTTTTTGAACCCTGTCTAAAAGGGGTGAGCCTAGATGTGGCAAAAATATTCCATACATGACGAATAGTGGCTTTGTAGAGATGTAGAGATGTAGGATACTCTCAGGTTTCAGCAATTTTCTAGCATGGTAGAGGGAGCCCACCTTCTTAGCAGAAGGCTTGGCAACATCCTCAATATATTTGTTCCAATTCATGTTATCTGTGAATGTTAAGCCGAGGAGTTTGAACAATGAGCTCTCAGGTAGAGTGTAATTAACCATGCCTATTAGTGGTTGAGAAGGTTTTTTTTGTAGTTTTTAAAGGAAAGAAGCTTAATCTTAGTAGCATTAAATGTTGCCATCCACTTAGGACTCAGTTCCACTACAGATTGTGTTAAAATGTTTTTGATTAATAATGAGGGAATGACCCCAATGATTTGTACGATCTTACTTATAACTACGGTTAGAACAATCAACCAATGAGAAGCCTTCGACCTTATAAAAATATTGAATTTTTTTATTCAAGTCAGTTTGCTGTCAACCTCCATCTTGAACCACTGCTGATCCATTGATTCTTCATCGATCTAATGCTGCAATCTTTGTTCTAAAGAATTACTCAACACTCGAGATCATGACTGCATTGATTCTTCGCTGATTTGATTTACTGCCGCCATCTTTGTTCAACATAATAATGTCTCAACATGGAAGTAGTTTTCAAAGGTTTCTGCCGTTGCCTTGGATATGTGTACATTCATTTTTTTCCTTGTGCCTGTTATAGAGGGTAGTGTCATCAGCAAATATACCTATCTTGGACACAATTTTATTAGTGATGTAAAGACTGAAATGCATTAAGGTGGAATTTAATTTCATAAGATTAATGGGAGTGATGAGATACCTGCAGACTTGTTTATTTGGCTGCGGTGCATGTTTTGAGGGAGGAGCGGGGGCTCTTTTTTAAAATCACAATGTAGACCAGAAATGCAACTCGATAAATTGATCCGATAAGACTTGAATTGAATCTCTCACTCCATTTATCAGCTCAGCTGTACATTTTTATCTTGAATGGCTCGGACAATCTTAACTGACTACAGTAGGGTTCTCCACTGTCCCATAGTTCTCAATGTTATCCACCTAGTCCTGAATGTTCCTCTTGAATGTAATCTTTTCCATGTCTCCACTTTGGCCTTTAGATGGGTAATCGGAGAGACCCAATCTGGTCAATCAACTGGTCACATCATGTTGTAATATTTCATGTCTTAACCTCATCCCCAACTGTACTACTCTGTCTGATTCTTCAAAAAGTTAAAACCTTATTTCTAATTTTCCTTAAGTGGGCAAAACTCGGTCACAGTCATGCTGAGGACAAAGATTACCAATTCCAAAGAGTAATGATTTCTTGGAGTAATACCCTTACACTATCTGTAAAACAGAGTCACCTGTAGTACATGAGTAACGAGCTGTGATGTCTTAGGATGGGATCCTGGTGCACGAGACATTCTTCCACTTTGGCCCTTATTCAGAAGAGAGGCCTGATCTGATCGATCAACAGGCCATGTCATGCCGGGGTATCTATAAGTTCATCCTCAACCATATTGTCCAATTTGATTCTTCTATTTTTTATTTTTTTATTTTTTTCCCAAATAAATACTAGGGAAGGTTGTGGCTGAGGGTCAAACCGTTTATTCTTTAAAAAATGAAAACCTTATTTCTCCTCTTTACTTTCTTACCAAATAGATGCCAGAAGGCAGTGAATGAGGATCAATCGTGTTGAGAATGATAAAGATTACCGATGCCAAGGAGTAATGTTTTCTAAGAGTACTGTTCCCGCTCACTGAAATTTACATCCACAAGTAATATTTTCAAAGAGCAATTTATTCTAAATCTACAGGTTTCTTTTTTTTTTTTTTTTTTTTTTGTCACAATGCCTAAAATTCCCTTTAACAAATAACGTTTTCAAAGAGCAATTTATTTTGGGAGTAGTTTCTTTTTTCAAAGATGATGGTACCCTCTCTAAAATTTCCTAGAAATAATGTTTTCAAAGAGCAATTTATTTTAGAGTAGTTTTTTTTTTTTTTTCTTCAGAAATGATGGTACCCTCTCTAAAATTTCCTTTTTAAGAGTAATGGAATGTGTTCTAGGAGTTATTTTAACTCTTGACTCATATTGACTTGATTTCTTCCAATTTTTTGGGAGTAGCAAAACTTGCATTAAGACATGAATATGCAGAAGGGTTGGGGGTCCTGGATATCTACATGAGTAGGGGGGGGGGAAAGATAATTTCAGTGAAAATGGGGGGAGGTGACAAATCAACTTTACATTCCATAATTAATCATTCTGTCTCTCAGATTTTGAATATTTATACAAATGTTTAACCTCAAATTATGCCTCCATTTTACAGACTATTTCTAAAAACTAAAACAGAATTCAATAAATCATTAAATAAAGCAAAAATTATTTTTAGAAATAAATTATTTAAAAAAACAAAAACAACAAAAACAAGAGCAAATAAAACATTCCATCCATAAACAATTTCTCATATAGGATACTAACCAATATACCTGGCAAAAACTGCACTATATGCATGTTTGAACTAAAGTCAAACACATCTGAAGAAGGGTATTTTTCCTGAAATATCATACGATACAAAACTTCCATCAGATCACATTGACGCAAGTAAGAACACATTGCAATTTTAAAAGTATATTAAAAAAACAACAAATATATATTGTATTAATAAAAAAGTGAATTTTCATAGTTTATTTCACCATTATATGTTATAATTTGCTTCAGTTTGTGTTGATCCATTACAACTCTGCATTATATTGCTGTCTATAAATTATCTTTTTATACTATACCACTACTTCTATTTATCTACAAGTGTATCATCTTTGGTTGCTCAATTCAGTTTACTAAACTATTTCAGACTAATGTACGATATTTTAATGCTCAATTCAAAGGGGTAGCGTGGAATCTGTTGAAATAAGAGTATCCTCCCAGGCATTACTTCCTCTTGTAGATGAGGATTATTGATGACTTAACATCTGTGCTGTTGTATGTCTGGATAACAATTATCACCAGGATATTTTATTACATATATGTGAGATCAAGCTTCATCATCCTCCTCCTCATCATCATCATCATCATCATCATCAGTTTAAAAACTAAAATGAAATTACTTAACGACTACTTCATCGTAAAAAATAAAAATGAATTCTTGCTATTTTTATAATTGTTTTCCCATGACAATTTTGCAAAAATCGATTTTTAAAACTTGCAAATCATTCTGAGATAAACAAAAGGAAACTCCCTGAAAAAAAAAAGGAAAGAATTTACTTAGCTGGTGCAATTCATCTACAGCAATCGATTTACAACTACCGTTCATCTAAAATATGCCTCTAAAAACCATTTGTTTACAATATGCCTCCAACTGCCCTTCATCTACAATATACCTCCAATAACCATTCATCTACAATCCAACAACCATTCATCTACAATCCAACAATCATTCATCTACTATCCAACAACCATTCATCTACAGTCCAACAACCATTCATCTACAATCCAACAACCATTCATCTGCAATCCAACAACCATTCATCTACAATCCAACAATCATTCATCTACAATCCAACAACCATTCATCTACAATACATCTCCAACACATCTCTACAAGTTTAGTATCTGTTCTTCAGATGCTGCACTTCCATTTCTTGTTCTCTTTCGGTGGAGGAGAAATCCTTCACGACTGAGACAATTTTTATTTTTGTACCTTTTCTCCACGTTAAAAAACGACCCTGGTGTCTAACTCTGTCCCGTGGGGAGGCATAGTAAATAGGTACAACCATTCATCCACAATAGGTCTCTGACTACCCTTTATCCACATTAGGTCTCCAACTACTATTCTACAATTCATCTATTTCTAACATTCCTCTACAACTACCATTTATCTTTAGAATCATAAATACATTTATAGTATGACGTATGATGTTCAAAGCTATTTTGGATGCAGGTCAGGTATTCACGCTAATAAATAATGATCATTTAATGTAAATGATCATGAATGTTGCTGGAATGGAAAATTACTGTCTTTTTTAACATTTAATTTTCATTTATTGTTTGTGATATTTTTGCAGTTTTAGAATCGTGATATCATGAAATCAGCAAAATTATAATTATATCATGAAATCAGCAAAATTGTAAGTTTATTTATTGTGAAATCAGTAAAATGTGTCTTCTGTCTGTAATAGTGAAATCAGCAAAATTGTCATCTTTTTTTCTTCTGTAATGAAAGCTACAAAGGTTTTGTTGGTTTGTTTCACTGTGATATTTTTCTTTAAAGATAAAGAAAAAAATAAGTAAAATGTTGTTTATTTTATTTATTTATTTATTTTATTTTATTTTTCAAGTAACAGTTTTTTTGTAAACTTACAAATTTTCTTTTGGCAAGTATTAAAGAATTTTTATATGACTGACAAGTTTTTATTTGTATTTTTATTGTGTAATAACTATGCAACCAATTTTGATGTAAGTACAATCTTTTTTAAATATAATGATGAGTAAACCATTTAATAGTCTAATAAATAAAACAAGTCATGGTTAAACCTAAATAAATCGATATTTGATTCTTACTAGCCAATCATTTATGTACATTTACAGTGTTTCTTATTTAGATAAAATAAATTCCAATCCTTTTCATCAATTAAAAGAAGAGTTTCAAAACTAATGCCACTATTTTCTATTCTGCATGAATGGATCAGAAAGGATTACAAATTGCATTGTTATGATGACTGAACTTATGCATTCATGACCTGAAAGTTTCATCTCTGTTGAAGATATTAACGGTGTGAGACTCTAAGAAAGCAACTCTTGCCATGGATGTGCGTCAGAAGTAGAGATACGTCATTGAATTCCTGTAGAATTGAACAACAACATTAGAGAAATTGATTACACGGTGAAAGTAATGAAGGAAGTGACTTACACAAACGGGTGTGCCTCTCTCGGATAACAGAATGAGGGAAGGAAAGAGAAAAAAAAGACCTTCATTTGTAGAAGGCTCAGTAATATACATATGGCATTAATTTGCATAAGAGGACAAACCCGACAAGCAGCTAAATCCCACCCCTTCACAGTAGAGATCCGTAGATGTAAGAGAGCCTTCTACTCCAGTAGTTTTTTCCCCAGAACTGCTAGACTTTGGAATTCCCTGCCAGGTTCCTGCTTTCCCAATTGTACTGACATGCAGAAGTTCAAGTGTAACGTGAACCAACATCTTGCTGGCTAACTCCCCACCTAGTACCCATGTAACCTGTGTCCCTAATAGTAGCCCCCTACATCAAAGTGGCAATGTGCCTTGTTTGGGGTGAAAATGTGGTAAAAAAAAAAAAAACTGTTATGAAATGGACGAGTTGGAAGCATGAGGGGAAGTTAGTCTTTTGACAGCTGAGAGAGAGAACCCTGGTGGAAATTACAGCTGAATTTAGTCGTGGGAAAACAGGAGTTCGAACCAATATTTTTCTTCATTTAATTTCCTTTCTCTTTTCATTGAACTCTGAGCAAAACTGCATGGAGAATGGTGGTGACTTTGTGGAAAAATAAATTCTGGAGCACAAAAGGTTAATGTTTTAACTCTTCAACTTTTTTGAATCAAAAAAAAAAGAAAAGAAATTTTACTTTTGGAATGCCCTTGTATGATAAAACGTGCTCTGGATGCCCATGCACAGCCATTGTTCATCGCCATTTTTAATGCACTTTTGCTCAGAATTCAATGACGCATCTCTGCTTCTGATGCATGTCCATGACAGGTCATGAATGCTTAAATTCAGTCATCATAACAATACAATTTGTAATCCCTTCTGATCCCTTCAGGCGGAAAAAATAGGAGGCATTATTTTTGGAATGCCCCTAATACATGTAAACTCTCTAAAATCCAACTTCTCCTCACCATGTGGATTTGTTCTTTTTTTGAGACGTTCAGATGAGATATGATTAAACAGTAATTATCGCTGTCTCCCTTTACCCCACCTCCATCTCACTGGAACAACTCTAGAGTGAATAAACCACTTCTTGTCTTCAACTGTTTGTCTCAACTTGATAAATAGGGTATGAACGAACTTGTTTGCAGGTCACGTTAAGGAACAAACGAATAGAAGCCTTTACTTTTGGAATGCCCTTCTACGATAAAATGTGCTCTGGATGCCCATGCACAGCCATTGTTCACGAAACAAATAGCAAAATTCGTTGTGAATATTCATGTATTTTAATTGATTTTGACTTATGATACATTATGATCTCCCCTAAAAGGGGAGGTATAATGTATATTAACAGTTGGGCAAGATCATGATAAGGGTCATATATCAGAACGAACGACCGACCAGCAAGGTATATCATGAACATTCATATATTTTGATTGTTACTTGACTTCTCCTAAGAGGGAAGGTATATGTAACAGCTGCGTCTCTTAGTAATGAACCAGGTTGACAAATAAGGATCTCATGGCATAAGGCCTGAATTCTTGAGAGTTATGGTCTTGCCTCTTTGAACAGAAAGGATGATAAAGCGCCTGTGAATTTGCTTTGTTATTTTGACTTTGTTGAGACCGTGGGAAGAGAAGCCAACATCTTTTGATTTCTGAATTTTGAAGATGAGGATTAATTGCTTGTATCATTTGGATTCTTCGGACTACTGTTCTCATCTTGAGTGTTAGTTTCACGACATTTCGGTTGATATAATCTCCAACTTTCATAAGGTGTGTCTTGTTGAATGCAATAATCTTTCTGACAAACTTGGGAATCTGCACAAAATTTCAAACGGAACTCGTTTTGTTTGCAAAGACCGGTGGTGTAGTGGTAAAAATCAGTTGTAAGCTACACTCTCCAGTAGGTTGATGGTTCAATCCTCAATGTCAGCAACACTCAAACTTCAACTACGAATTTCTCATGGCTGATGGAACAAGAGCATGCTAAGCTTGTGGATTAAATAAAGAGTTGCGTTTAAAGTTCCATGTAGATTACTAAATTCAACAGAAAGATTCCCGAGTTTGTAGAGATACACCTGAAGAAGGTTGGAGGTTACATCAACCAAAATATTGTGAAAATAACATTCAAGATGAGAACAGTAGTTAAAAGAATTTGAATGATATAAATAATCCTCAACTCAAAAATGTCAGTTAAAAAGTTGTGAAATTAACATTTAGGATGAGAACAGTAATCCAAAAAATTCAAGTGATATCTTTTGATTTACATGCTTCCCAATGCAAAAAGATGTGACACAAGGCCGGATGGTGAGGGAGAAACATCAAGTATTCCCAAATGTGTGCTCTGGCTCTGCAACAAAATAATATTAACAGACTTGTTAGCATTACTCAGTAGGGGCGCTTCAGGCAATCAGTAGTAAACCAACCTCTTCTCAATAAGAAAGTAGGAGAATGTAGTTGTTAGAACTGAGCCGGACTATATGTGACTCCAACAGAAGAGGATCTGGAGCCCACACGAAAGCCTCTGTTCTGTTAAATTGATTGACAAGGAGAACATTGGTTAGTATCCAGATCCAGAGCAGCCATTGAATTGATTGAACTCACTACACGAGTTTGTAGCGTAATTCATATCTTGTTGGTAGCTGAGTACTTGATGCTTCGCCAGGGCTATCAAGGGTATTTTTTATCATGACGCCATCACTAGATTGGTTAGTATGACAGCTGTGAAGAGACTATACCACAAAGAGGAAGGTTGTGAAATGGTATATATTCTCTCCTGATAACCCAACATTATCTGGAGGCCGAAATGAATACACCTCAAGTGTAAACAATCGATAAGCACAATTATATACAAGTCTGCAAGGTAAAATGTTTCTTTCAAACATCATCTTCTGTTGTCTTCTCACTTTATAGTCTCTGCTTCAATTCTGGCAGCAAATTTCATTCTAAAAAGCTGTATCACAAAATCTAACCTTATTTTTACAGATCCGCATCTAAATATTAATACAGCCTAAGAACTACTAGACCATGCATGACCCAAAGAACCGATTCTGGTCGTGAATGTTTGAAATGTGTAAATATGCAAGAATAATCATTTTTTTTTTTTTTTTTTTACCAAGTGGGTAAATATTATTTTATTTTTACAAGATGGTGTCTATCTTTACACATTTCAAATGTGATTTTCTTAAGATTATATGCGTAAACTGAATAGATGTTAACTCAAAATGGTTCCTTATTCAATATGTAGTTTTTGTCTAGTATTGCACTTATAGAAAAAAAACAAAAATAAAGAAATATCTGTATGATGTACGTACTCTTGATGAAACGAAAATACCATATTGCAAAAATCACATCAATTCATCAAATAATTTTTCTACAAAAAATCATTTTAAAGCGATTAATAGAAATTTATAAGCATTACAACATAAGTCTAGTAAGTATGAATTATGTGGAGTTATTTCCTTTTTCTTTTTAGATTGTTTTTAAAAATGGCGGACAAAACAGCTGCCCTTCAGTTACTCATAAAATTTGATTTTCTTATTATAAATTACTTAATCAATTTACGTGGCTTTTGGAAAATGATATTTTCGTCACAGGTACATACATTATACAGATTTTTCTTTATTTTTGTTTTTTTAATATGGAGAAATTCTGGACAAGAACCTAACATTAAAAAAAGTGTATTTTTATCGCCTATATACAATTTTCGGTTCTTATTTAGAATTCGACTTAATTTTTTAAAAAGATTTTAAGCATACAGAAAATATAGACAAATTTTTATGATGTATGTAACCATCATGGAACAAAGATGTCATATTCCAAAAATCAAGTATTTTTTTTTAACTAAGAAAATAAAATTTTATGAGGAAGCAAGATGGGAGTTAGGAGCCGCTACGTTGCTTTAGAATTTGTGAAAATTCAAGGGTGACAATTCAATTCAACTACTAAGATTTTATTTGTATTCAAAATATTTAAAACTCTTTAATTGCTAAAAATCGTAAAGTAGTTATCTTTAAGTAAAAAAATTCAATTTTATGAGGAAGAGAGATGGGAGTTAAGAGCTGCTATGTATCTTTAGAAACCAGGAGCGACAACTCAATTTGATTACCAAGATTTTGTTTGTATTCAAAATAATTTTTTTAATCGCTACAAAATAGGCACAGCCAAAACGAAAGGAGGGAGTAAGTATTTTTGACAGAGTTTCTCTTTAAAAATCTACCAAAAATTAAGTAATCATCCAATCAATACAAAATTTTCACCGATTAAGTGAAGAATGAACTTTATAACGGTGTAACTTTTTTTTTCATAATCGATATTTATATATTTTTTTTTTTGCCTTCAACACCCCTTCTTTATTTGTGAGTACAAATATGCTTTAAATAATCAGCTGAAATTGAACAAAATATATTGTATTGTGAGGAGGGTGAGGATTGTAGATAAAATAAAAAAGCAAAGAAAAAAAAACAACTGTGCACGTATCAGATTTTAAGGTTGAAAATCGGTATTTTGAATGTGTTTAATTTCTCATCATTTGTGTTTTGAAGCGTGAAATTCATTGAATATTTTAATAATAATTATTATCTTTCAGATTAACAAAAAAGAAAATATATACATTTTCATTATTTTTATGGAAAACACTATTTTTAAATTTTTGAAAAATAAATTAATAATTTTCTTTTAGTGAAATAATGCTAATATACCATTAAATATGAAATGATTTGAAGAATTGATACCAAAAAAAGAAAAAAATCGATAAATAACTGCGCATTTTGCTAAAAATACGATAATTTATTTCGGTAATTTGTTGTTTACCTCAGCTATAGGTGTGTCAGAAATTTCGTGAAAAATATTGAATAATTCCACCCCCTGTCTTTCCAAGCTTATAGCTACTCGAAAAATGTAATTCAAGCCCCTATTTTTTTTTTTTTTCAATTAAAGGAGCAAGGACCAAGGTTTCATTAAAAAGAAACAACAAAAAAACAACAACGTGGTTTTTAAAAAAAAAGGTTTTAAACTTCGGACTTTACAGGTAAATTTCTAAAAAACACTACTTTTTTTGTTTTAAATTTGAATATATTATTTATTGATCGTTTATCTTCAATTTGTGATATATAAAACTTTGGTGAGTAAATTACTTATTTACTTTTTAATAGACATTTGAAAATGGGGGGGGGTGAATTTAAAAAAAAACGCTTGTCTAAAATATTATATTCGGTTTATTGGAAAGAGCATAAAATTTCACATTGACCCTGAAAATATCGTAAAAATAGAATCAGTAGAAAATTTTTGATAGATTTTTAAAGTTTAAAAATTGAAAAATACTGAACTCGTAAAATTCAATTAATTTCATTACTGTATTTTTTTTAAATAAAAAAAATAAAATTTCTATTACTTTTTAAACAACTTTAATAGTTTATTTTGGAAGTATAATCCACAAAGAAAATAAACAACCCCCTTTTAAAAGAGAAATTACGAGTTTTTTATATTTTATTTGCAGTTTTGTGTTAGGGGTGTCAAAAATTCCTACAAAAATTCTGATACACCTACCTCAGCTATGGTAGACCATAAAAAGCCTACACACAGTTGTTATCTCCCCTTTTCCTTTTTTTGCTATGACTTGCGCTTGACTTAGTTCAAAATGTGTGTGTGTGGGGGGGGTGCGTTTACCAAATTCTCTCGTCCAGAAACACTTGGTCCTGATGGGAAAATAGGATCAAGACGACCAAGAATGATACTAGATGCAGGGGTTTTCTCCAACACATACGGCACCTAGCATTCCCAAAATGGTAACCCATCTGATACTGGTCAGCCTCATCATTGCTTAACTTTGGAGGTTATGTAGGCAATAAATATATATAATGCGTGTATCGCTTATGAAAAAAGGATTAAACCCTTATAAAGTTGATTCTTCAGTTAATCGTCAAAACCAACGTTAAAAATACATGGAAATTTACAAAACTAAATGAACTTATTTAGTCATATAAAGGCTACCGTAGTTTCTTCCAAACTATCATTAAATTTTGGATTTTTTAATTTTGCCACGTGAAATCTATAGAGTGAAATAAAAGATACAATTATTTGAAATTCAGGTACTTATGTTATATTTTTGCATATTCTTATAGCAAATAATCCTAAATCTTATTTAGACAAAAATAAATAAATAATTGATTCAAAAACCTTTTAATAAAAACAAAAATTAAATGTGTTATTCATTAACACAAAAATGTCAGTGAATGTTTTTTTTTGGGGGGGGGGTAAATTTAAAATTCTATTAAAAAATATTTATTGATTCAAAAACTTTTTAAAAAATATTTATTGATTCAAAAACCTTTTAAAAAATATTTATTGATTCAAAAACCTTTCAAAAAATATTTATTGATTCAAAAACCTTTCAAAAAATATTTATTGATTCAAAAACCTTTCAAAAAATATTTATTGATTCAAAAACCTTTTAAAAAATATTTATTGATTCAAAAACCTTTTAAAAAATATTTATTGATTCAAAGACCTTTTAAAAAATATTTATTGATTCAAAAACTTTTTAAAAAATATTTATTGATTCAAAAACCTTTTAAAAAATATTTATTGATTCAAAAAGCTTTTAAAAATATTTATTGATTCAAAAACCTTTTAAAAAATATTTATTGATTCAAAAACCTTTTAAAAAATATTTATTGATTCAAAAACCTTTTAAAAAACATATTTATGTTAGATTTATGTTATGTTGTAAGATAAAAATGGAGGTGTATGGTGTTTTTTTTGGAAAATTTAAAATTTTAAATAGAAGAAAAAGTTTTATATTATTCTGCTTTTCATATGATAAAATTTAGGCTTTTATCTTTCTGGAAAAAAAAATGCTCATCTTTTTGGGGAAAATAAGTTGCTCAAGAATAATGGATTTTAATAGATTTTAATTCATTAAAAAAAAAAAGAAAATCTTGGTTTTTCTTCCATTTTTTTTTTTTTTTTTTTTGCCGTGCCTACTAAAAATCGTAAATTTTTACTTTCTTAGTTTAAAAAAAATTACTTGATCAATTTACGTGATTTTTGGAATATGACATCTTCGTTCCGTAGCGGGAACGTACATCATAAATATTTTCTTTTTCTGTATTTTTTTTTTTTTTTTTTTTTTTAATTAAGTCGAATTCTACATATGAACCCATTTTTTTTTTATCGTATTCTGTTCAGGCATACAGTTTCGTCATTTACTCCTTTTTACAACTGATTCATCCTCAACTTGTCATCCCATTATTGGGCAAGTCAGCGCCAATCAGATCCCAGCAAGTTATGAAAAAAAAAAAATTATTATCGATAATTAAGTCCCCGCAGCCAAACGCACCAATCATTATATAATAAGTCAGACAGCAGACACTGAAGCCGAAGCCCTCCCCTCAATACAATTAGTGCAAATTAATGACCGATTTGTTCTTATAAGGAGGCCATTGTTCATGCTTTCTGCTCATTTCTGAAGTTGAAGCCTTTTTTTTCTGATCAAATAATAAAAACAAAAATCCTTAAAACCACAGGATGAAGGCAGGAAATATGTTGGTACTTCATCTCGGCATTCTTTGGGTAAGTTGATGTTTTATTATTTTCATGATCCTAACTTTATTTGGTTTTTGTCCAGAATTATTCCATAATAATTCAAACTTGTGAAATGTATGTTGCAATGCCTACGAATCCCCATTAATCGCTTAAAAATGATTTCCTTTATAAAAATAAAAGTACTTGATCAATTTACGTAATTTTTGGAAGATGATACTTTCGATTCGTCGCGAGTACGTACATCCTACAGATTTATTTATTTTTTAATATAGGAGGAATTCTGGACAAAACCTCTTTATTTATCTTGGGTAGAAGCACGGTACCAACTTGAAAGATAAATTTGGGACGCTACGACTGCGTAATTGAAAAATAGACTCAAATTCACGGTCTACCTTTTCTTCTTCTTTTTTTCATGTAATTAATAATTAATTGGAAGAAGACAATGTTTCTTTTTAAGGTAAATGTTACCTTACAACAGAACACCGACCACTCTAATTCGTTTTTTTAGGGGTATTCGAGGTCGCTGACAACGAATCTGATAATCAAATCCGTCGCAAATTTACCGGTTTGCATGGTATGAACCCCTGGACCATGGAACTTTTTTGCGCCATTTCACCACCAATAGTGTGTTCTTACATGATGCGTTTGCGCATGCACGGAAGAATCTTCAGCAGACATTTGAAATAACAAAGTTTTTAAAAAATGTGGTTCATTTTTTTTTGTTACATAGTTTTTAATGCCTTTTAATTGATCTAAAAAAAAGTTTTACGAGTTTACAAAAACGTATTTTTATGTTTTTCGTTTTTTTTTTGGGGGGGGGGGGGTATTCAATTATAGAACGTGTAGGCGCTTCTACAATTTAATTAACCGCTTTTCCGTAAGTAACGCGCCAACATTTGCCGAGTAGAATACTGTTTAACATTTCACATGAAGGTGGTGAAATGGCGCAAAATAATCCCAAGGCCCAGAGGTTCATACCATGCAAACGGTAAATTTGCGACAGGTTTGATTATAATATTCGTTGTCAGCAACCTCGAATACATCTAAAAAAACAAATTAGTGGTCGGTGTTCTGTTGTGCGTAAGGTAATATTTACCTGTATTATTAATGTTCCTATTTACAATGCCTCCCCACGGGACAGAGTTAAACACCAGGGTCGTTTTTTAATTTGGAGAAAAGGAACAAAAATAAAAATTGTCTCAATCGTGAAGGATTTCTCCTCCACTGACAGAGAACAAGAAATTGAAGTGTAGATCTGAAAAACAGATACTACACTTTGATCTTGACCCGAAGGTCAGTGTTGTCAACTTTGTTACATAAAAAAAAAATCCGTTGCTGTTTTTTGTTTTATTTAAACGTCCTAAATTATGAGATGAAAAAATGAACGAAAACGAGTTCTCTCTACTAGTATAATGACAAAGTAGCAATACCAGAAACCATAACGTTCAGTGTTAGACAAGGCACACACTGCTACTTAATTTGACACTCATAGTCTTTAAATCAGTAATTAGTACATTTCTCCTATGTCCATCAAAATAAAACTTATATAACTGGATTCACAATAAAATTTACTTTAAAATGGTATTTTAATATTTTTGTTGTGATTTGTATATTCAAAGAAATCACGATTTAAATCCGACTATTGATGATGAAACATGCCAGCATAGCATATCCACTGGAGTGGCGGTCAAATAAGCGGTCGGGGTGTGTTCACAGGGGTTCATACCATGCAAACGGTAAATTTGCGACGGGTTTGATTATAAGATTCGTTGTCAGCGACCCCAAATACCTCTACAACCCCAAATTAGAGTGGTCGGTGTTCTGTTGTGTTGCGTAAGGTGACATTTAAACTTTTTATTTTTATTTAAGATCAACGAAAGTAGGAAACAATGTTTTTTTTCTTTGAGTAATTTAACTTAACATTAAAAGACTTAAGTTAAATATGATCATGCAGCAATCATACATACAGATTTATTTTATGATACAGAGAAATGTCCCTGCTAGGTGATTTGGTTACACACTGAACAATCGTAATTTCCTTCTTTAAGGAGCAAATGGAATCAATGTACCCTACATTGATTCCATTTGCTCCTTAAAGAAGGAAATTACGATTGGTATATCTACGATTGGTATAGACTACAGTATTTGTGGTCTGGTAGATTAAATAAAGATTTACAAGCAAAAAGTTAATTTTTAGGGTATTCCGATCTGTTTCGAATGAATATCACATTTAAAACTGTCATCACCGAGTAGTTCTCATAATATTAAGACATTCATTTTTCGATGTATTCCTTATAAATTCACTGATCGCCATTTTGAATATTGTTGTTTTATGTTAACAAGTAAAACAAATTAACCCGGCCTCGTTTTCGAAAACAAGTCAAGTCGGTTTCGTTTTCGATTTTCCAAAATTTTATTATTTATTTTTGGGGACGGGGAATTGCCATAGGAAAGTTCCGTCTGCGCAAGGAAAGTATTTTTTTTTTTTTTTTTTTAGATTGTGGAAGCGTCATTTTTATTTCTCAGTATTTCTGCCTTTTTTGCTCTCATTTATAATTTAATTTGAGGAAGGTACAAATTAGTAAGCCCCCTCCCCCTAAAATTTTGGAAAATCGAAAACGAAACCGGTTGACTTATTTTCGAAAACGAGGCCGGGTTCATTTGTTTTATTTGTAAACATTAAACAACAATATTCAAAATGGCGACCAGTGAATTTACCAGACCAAAAATACCGAGATAACACTGAAAGCAACAAGAAAAGACGCCCCTTCTCTCTCTCTCTCTCTCTCTCTCTCTCTCTCTCTCTCTCTTTCTCTCTCTCTCTCTTTCTCCCCCCCCCCCTCTCTCTCTCTCTCTCTCTCTCTCTCTCTCTCTCTCTCTCTCTCTCTCTCTCTCTCAGGTATTGACTATCTTCGCCGGAAAATAACTGCTGACAAACCTTTGACAGCTTGAGGAACTTTCTACCATTCTTTCCTTCACTTGAACACTGTTCAACTTTCCTCCACCTATGCTAAACGATGTAGATAATTGAATAAACCTTTTGTTGTTGTTTTCAAAGTTCATTGTGCATATAGCCGATGCTGCCGTCACACAAACCATCAGAGACAGTAAAATATTATAGACAGTCACATATACGATGAAATAAAGAGAGAAGAAAAAAATATCTTCAAAGAAAGAAAAAACATAAAGATGAGGATGTTTTTATTTTTTTATAAATTCATCCATGTCCGCCATTTTGCCTTATTCGTCCGTGCACAATGCCACAATGCTCAGGTATTCCAACTATGATTGTTATCCGAGTGCTGAGAGCACACTTACTGGGTGTGTAACTGATCTCGGAGATCCTCCAGGTGACGGTATGTTCCGGTTGAAAAATCCAAAAAGGGAATTTATCCCCGAAACCGTATGTCGTGAAACTATTACGACCAAGTAGCATTTTACCCAGATTCTGATCAGTATCGCCGGCGTGGAATACCCCAATGTTGACGAAATACAAAGCAATGAAATGACGAATTAACACGGTTACATTTGTGCATCATATATCTATCATTTTATTATACATTATTTTATTATTCGACAAACAAAAAATAATAATAATAAAAACATGCAGAGTGTCCAACGACTCAAGAAGTGGGAGAGGAACAAACGGCAAAGAAAAACTATTCAAATAAACACTGCGTCTTTCTCTCTCTTTTTTATTTTCTTTTTTATCTTCTTTTTTTATCGTATGAAATAACAGTTAGGTGATACGAGGCAAACAGAAAATATTTTGAAACTAAAAGAAATCAATTCAGTTCAGTAAGTCAATATAGATGAGATAAGATGAGTGATTGAGTGAGATGCTAGATGTAAAGTACTTACCTAATAGGAGTTTACGTCCAAACCAATGAACATTAGAAGAGTCATTATTCAAATGTTTATTTTTTGTTTCCCGCCCGCCCTCGACACAAATGAATTATTGTATTACCTTTATTGTTGTCTTTTTTGTTTTTACACGCTAATAAAAAATGTTTTAAAAATTGGGTGCTAAGTAGGACGTCCCCAAGTACGAAAGGGCGAATGCGGTATTATGGTGAAAGGAGATTCTAGCTAAGAGAAACTTTTGTTTAGTTCTAGGATGACAAGGATGACCAATGAACCCCCCCATTCCCCCCCCTTTTGAGTTGGCCTTGTGCCTAATTTTTTTCTTCATGTTCATTTTTTCCTGAATAAAAGATTTAATATCTCAGTGTAGTATCTGTTTTTCAGATGCTGTAGTTCAATTTCTTGCTCCCTGCCAGTGGAGGAGAAATCCTTCACAACTGAGACAATTTTTAATTTTTGTTCCTTTTCTTCACATTAAAAAACGACCCTTGTGTCTAACTCTGTCCTCGTGGGGAGGCATTGTTTTTCTCTTTAACCACCAACGTGTAGATGATCCGATGAGCAATCTTAGCAATTCTCCCTCACTTGGAGAGGTCTTTCCAATATGTTTGGGCCCAGGTGCGTCCATAGTTTTTGTATATTCCCTTTTTGGCTCAGTGGAAAGATTTAATTTGAGTGGACTATCGGCTCACCTATGCGATCTCTCTTCGCTGGTGTCGTCTCACATTTTTGTGCACAGTTGCATGACGATGCGGTCGCTTCCGCTCGTATCGTCCAACTGACTTTTTCGTTCTCTGTATTTTTTCCTGATTCGCGCTAAAAGTTTTTTTCAGCACACTTTTTCGTTTGAGGTGGGATGTCTGGATCTTCCGCTAATAGTTTGACGCGTGGTGTTCTCCCTTACTGAATGTTTCGATAGGGAATAGGAATGGGGATCTGGCTGACTTCCTTTCATGGATTTACGCGTGGATATTTTCGCTTGCCGAATGTCTCGATAGGGAGGGGTAGGGTGGAACAGAGTGTCTGACTGCTAGATATCTATAATATAAATCTCACCTGTCTGTTTAAACGTATGTATGTATGTATGTATGTATGTATGTAATTATGCCTAATACTTTCGACAAAGGCGACGGATTTTTACGAGATCGGTATCATTTTGAAGCTTAACGTCTCGGACGACAAATATCGAAAAAATTGGCCCAAAACGTTAATTCCTTCACCCTCAACTGGGCAATTTTCTACAAGGAGGGGGTCGATTTTTTTGCAAGTCATCGTATCGGTTGAATTAACTTTGCCTAATTGTAACGTTCCGAACTTCCGGTCGCGTCATGAAGTGGCAGTAAGACATCAGATTGTCTTTCACTTTCTTCTCTGCCTTCGCGTCATGGGTTCAAGCCTGCCTACCTACTGCCAACACCGGGTACCCCCGCTCGTCTATATTTATAAAAGGCAAAATGTGTGTGTGTTTGTATGTCTCGCAAAATTTTCGACAGAGGCGATGGATCCTGACTAGATCAGAATCATTTTGAAGATCGATGTCTTGGTCGACAAATAGCGAAAAATCGGCCAAAAACATTAAATCCTTCACCCTCAACTAGACAGTTTTCTGCAGGAAGAAGTCGGATTTTCCGACGCCATTTCTGCAAGTCATTTTTTTTTTTTTTGACTACGTTTAATTTGAACGCTTTCGACTTCCGATCGCGTCATGGAGCATCGGTAAGACGTCAGATTTCCTTTCACTTCTTGTAGGGAATGATAATCCGCATATAAATATACGGGGAGAGAAAAAAAAAAGGAAGAAAAAGGGAGTGGGGAAACATTTAAAATATCTCTACAATTCGCCAAAAAGGTCCAGGGTGTTCACAAACAAAAATGTCACGGGTTCGAGCCTGCCTGCATAATACTACTTTTCTTTTTAACACCTCTCTCCACATGGGCGGCCGACTGTTGTCTTGACCCCCCCCCCCCGCTACTACCATTTTTTTTTTTTTTTTTTTACACCTCTCTTTCTCCGGTCTGCCTACTGTTGTTTTGATCCCCCTGCTACTACCACTATTTTTAACACCTCTCCCCACCCGGACTTCCGACTGTTAGTTCCCCCCCACACACACACCCCCGCTAGTCTATTATATCAACTGTCTTTACGCTTTTTTGCTATATGGGAATATTACCTTCTGCCCTGGACCTATTTTCTGCCTACCTGGATTTATAACCCCGGAAGACATATATATATATCTCTAAACGCATCTCGCATGCCAAATTGTCCCATAGTTGAGCGTGCCTTTCTTACCGACGATATTAAAAAAAAAAATTCTCGCCAACTTGAATGCCTTTTAACTAGTCGTCGTCGTCGCTTATGGCACTCTACCTACAGTTTTTTGTCCTTTTTTTTATTTTGTTTGTTTTTCTCGTTTTCTTGTGAAGTTTGACGAAATCATTTACTAAGAGATTTAACGAGCATCTATCATTACTAATTAGGAATGTATTACTAACTGGATAAACACTTATTTAATTTTTCCAGTGTGGTCTTTTCTGACTCTGAGAAACTGGTTTTATCCAAAGGTTTAAATTTTTCAGTTCCTCCCAAATGCATCAGTGATATTGAGGTTCTTACTGAATTCGAAATGGTGTTTTTTTTTTTTCAGCTAAAACATCACACACCCCTTTCCTCGGATTCCCTTACAACTATGAAAGCTAATGTATCCAGTATCGCACATTCGTACAGCAACTCGTTAATTGACTCGAGGAATTTTGTTTGGAGAAAATCTCATTTTTCTACTGTTCTTAATTTAAAGGAAAATAAAGACATTTATCTTTCCAAACCTGATAAAGGTGCCGGCGTAGTCGTCCTGAACCGAACTGATTATATTAGTAAAATATTAAATATTTTAGATGATACTACTAAATTTCTTAAACTCGGTCCGGTCGACACATGCGATAATACTTTAAATAGTGAGAATAAATTGCAAAAACGCTTGCAGTTTTTATTAAAAACGAATTATCTCTCCAAAGAGATCTATTAGAAAATTCGACCCACTGGGTCTTTGAGACCTCGTCTTTATGGTCTCCCTAAAATCCATGAAGATAATTTTCCCTGTAGACCGATTTTATCCATGGTTGGCTCCACTCAACATGCCCTTGCCCAATGGCTCACGGAGTTACTTTCACCTGTCCGTGCATTTTATTCTACTTCCTGATTCATTGACTTTCATTGATTTTATTCTGTTTCTGATTCATTTACTTTCTCCAAAATCATTACAAATGCTTTCTTTTGCTCGTTTGATATCTCGAGTTTATTTACTAACGTGCCTATCGATGAGACTATTACTATTTGCTGCAATGCGTTCTATCGTAGTGAACTTATTCCTCCTTCTTTACCAGAAAAAGTCTTTTATTGAACTCCTTTCTCTCTGCACTAAATCCGTCGAGTTTAGTTTCGATAACGTGATGTACCAGCAAATTGATGGGGTCTCCATGGGCAGCCCCTTAGGTCCCATCCTTGCCGACATTTTCGTTGGGTTTTACGAATCAAAACTTTTCGATTCACCACATAACACCCCTGCTTTATATTTTCGTTATGTGGATGATACGTTTGCGGCTTTTGCTTCTCAGGGCCTGGCTTTAGATTTACATCACGCTTTATCTTTTATTATGGAGATAGAAAAAGACAACTCTCTCCCGTTTCTCGACGTGTTGATTGAAAGGTCCAGAGGAGGTTTTCTCACTTCTATAAATAAAAAACCTACCTTTACCGGTCTATATACTAAATGGTGTTCTTTTACTCCTAAGACCACTACGTTGACGTTAATTTATACGTTGGTACATTGGGCCTTGGTTATTTGTTCCCCCTGTCAACTAGATACTGGAATGACTAAAATTAAGGAAATTCTAGTCGATAATGGCTACCCAGAATTCTTGATTGATAAATGTATTAAATTTAAAATCAATCAATTTAATAAACATGTGACCTCTGGCCCTTCAAAGTGTCCTGTTTATCTTAAGTTGCCGTGGGTTGGTGAAAAATGTGTCCAGCTTATTAATAAACTTAAACAAAATATCAGCAACTGTTTTCCGTCTGTTGTACCTAGAGTTGTTTTTTAATACGAAACCTGCATTTTCTTCTTTCAAAAAGGACGGCTTGCCTTGCACTAACCTTAGCAATATTATATACAAATTCTAATGTCAGTGTGATGCTATTTATGTCGGGCGAACCAGCGTTCATTTTGAAACAAGAATTGGACCACATGCTCCTTCAGGTTTTCGAAATAAAAATAAAAACAAAAGCATCCTCAACCCCACCCACAATAATTTGGATTCCGCAATTGGAAATCATTTATTGGATAACCCAAAATGTGGGCAAGCTTGAACGACTATTTTTCAATTTTATTTCGAGGCCGATCGAGTAGTCATTTGAAAACTCACGAATCGGTCTCTATTGCACGCCTTAAACCCTCTCTCTGTAGGCAGACACGTGAACACCCTGGACCTTTTTTGGCGAATTGTAGAGATATTTTAAATGTTTCCCCACCCCCGTTTTCATCCTATTTTTTTTCTCACCCCGTATATTTATATGCGGATTATCATTTCCTATTCGTGATAGTTTAATATATATATATATATATATATATATATATATATATATATATATATATATATATATATATATATATATATATATATATATATTAATACTTATATATATATATATATTTTAATACTTATATATATATATATATATTTTAATACTTATATATATATATATATATATTTTAATACTTATATATATATATATATATATATATATATTAATACTTATATATATATATATATTTTAATACTTATATATATATATATATATTTTAATACTTATATATATATATATTTTAATACTTATATATATATATATATATTTTAATACTTATATATATATATATATATTTTAATACTTATATATATATATATATATTTTAATACTTATATATATATATATATATATATATATTTTAATACTTATATATATATATATATATATATTTTAATACTTATATATATATATATATATTTTAATACTTATATATATATATATATTTTAATACTTATATATATATATATATATATATATATATATATTTTAATACTTATATATATATATATATATATATATTTATATATATACCGATATATAGATATATATATTTATATATATACCGTTAATTCATTTTATTTTATCCTTTCCCCCGCCATTTTCCTTTACATATATTTTATTATAATTGTAAGTTAATCCCTCCCATGTTCATTATTAATTTTAATGTCAACCCCATATTTTATTTTTTTTAAAAAGTTCGAAAATGCCATCGTGTGCCCCTGATGAGGATGACGAAATACGTCTAGGGTCTAAAAGAATTCTTTTCTCTGTTGTGTATATATATATATATGTGTGCGTGTGCGTGCATCACGTATACACTGCGTATCAAATTATCAACGAGTTTGCATTTTTAAAAAAAATATTTAAGGAACGAGTGAATAAAAATCCATGAAACTTTGAGAAAGTTCTTACAATACTATTCAGCTACTCCAGTCAGAAAATAAAAGTATTGAAAGCAGTATTAGCGAAACTATGACAGAAGACAGGAATATCTGTTGATTTCAGTGTGTCAAGTTTTTTTTTTTTTTTTTTTTTTACACAGTGATCACCACTTATCAAGGCCCGGAAGCCACTCAAGGATAAGGGTTATTGCAAGTACATTACGTTAGTGAGGAGATTTGCTGAAATGTTTACTTAAGGGGGCGGTTCATTAGGAATTTGTTAACATTGGACTTGAAGACATCCAAGTTGTAGTCCGGAGGGAAGCAGGCAGACGGAACAGAGTTCCACAGGCGTGCAGTTCTAAGAAAGAAGCTTTGTTCATGGAATCTGCGTTTTGATTTAGGCACAGATATAGAGTGGGGGAAATTTTTCACCGTGGATTCAGCTAGACGGGTGTTTTTCGTGAAAGATTGGCGAGGGGGGACCAGAGATTGGAGTTCAGACGAGCATCTGCCATGGAAATAACGATAAAACAAGGACAGGCTCGCAACGTCCCTTCTGTGGGAGAGAGGTTGCAGAGTAGAGAAAAGGGCATCCCCCACTATGCCACGAAGTCTATTTTGTACTCTGCCAAGGCAGGATAGGCTGTTTTTAGCAGCTCCTGCCCAGATATGGCAACAGTATTTCATCCTTGGACGTACTTGGCTTTTATTATGTTATTAACGAGGTTGAGAAAAAACACAATATACCCATAACTTGTTTATTAAAATAATTTTCAAACATTTAATGAACTAGGAAAAATGCTTAGAACACAATAACTACATAGCAATTTCTTCCTTGATATAATTAATAGGCGATATGCGATCTTTTTTATGAATGACTTGTAAATTAGTCAAATTTGTGTTTTCGTCAACAGTTATTCCTCACGATACCTCTTGAAGAGCATCCAGCAGCTCGCGGTACCTCTTGGAGAGCATCCCACAACTCATCTTTGCTCTTAAATTGGCGTCCACTTGCATAGGGGCGTCGCTTCATGATACTCCAAAGATTCTCAATTGGGTTCAAATCTGGTGAATTTGCAGGCCACTCCATCTTTCGTAGCCCAAAGAACCCCAGTTGTTGCAAACACTCTTTGCTTTTGTTTGCTGCATGCGAGGGAGCATTATCCTGCATAAAATAATGGTTCTTCTGAACGTCAAACTTTGCTTCTTCAGCCATGGTTCAAAGTGCTCCTTCAGAAAAGCTATATAAGCATTTGACGTCATTTTTACGCCTTCTGGGACTCTCTATGGGCCAACTAAAGTACCTCCGATAATCCCAGCACAAATCATTATCCCACCACCACCTTGTTGGCGCCTTAAACGCTGATGACGATGTCATCCATCTAGGACCCATCCCTTGCTCCAGCCATCTGGGCCATCAAGAGTGACATGCACTTCATCCGTGGACAAAACTTTGGAAAAATTCGTTTTCATGTTGTCCTCTGCCCATTTTCAATCGGTTTTGTATGTGATGTTGCTTTAATGGAGGCTTTGTCACAGGCTTCACAAACATTGCCACTTCTTTCAGAAGGCAACATCGAGTACTTTTTGAGACATTCTTCAACCCGGCTTGATCAAAGACTTCTCGACTCGTCTGGACAGGATTCTTAACAACTTCACGTTTAATTTGGAGTAAAGAACGGCGTGAAACAACTCTAGATTTACCTTTATCAGCTCTCATACGTACCTTTGCAGTGTCCTTGACAGAGTTCTTCACAGTTTAATAGTACCTTCCTATCATTTTCGATATTTCGATGGTAGTTTCACCTCTTACTAGTACGCTTTTCAGAACTAATCAAACAACCTTTACGACCCATTTTATTGACGAAACAAACTGAATTGTTAATAATTTGACACAACCCAAATATCGTAAATTCAGCAATTACGATGGCAAGTTGTTTACAGTACGAAAATTTCACAGTACGCGCAGCTCAGCATTGCCAACGTTTCCGAAGCTTTTGATACGAAACGACTGGTAAGTTTCTGAAACTGGTAAAAAATGTTATATCGTTAATAATTTGACACACAGTGTATATACTTATATATATATGTGTGTGTATGTATAATGTATATATATATATATATATGTCTGTATATCATGTATATATGTGTGTATGTATAATGAATATATGTGTGTGTATGCATAATGAATATATATGTGTGCATGTATAATGAATATATGTTTGTATATGTATAATTAATATGTGTCAGTGTATGTGTTATATATATATGTGTGTGTATGTGTATATATGTGTGTATGTATATATATATATATATATATATATATATATATATATATATATATATATACATACGGCATAATCACGTTAACACACCGGTTCCTGTCAGATCACTGAAGTTAAGCAACGTTGAGCCTGGCTAATACCAGATGGGTGACCATTTGGGAATTCTAGGCGCTGTATGTACTTTCCGCTTATCTCGGCATTGTTTCCAGTCGTCCTGAACCTCCTCTCGCCACTGGTATTCAACAATGTTGACTCAGAAAAGGTGTGGTTAGAGATTGCGCAACTCTTGCCACAAAAATTTCAAGCGCAGGCACCCTTACCATGGGTATCCATAGTCTGTAAAGACTGAAGGAAGCCTTATATGTATATATATGTGTGTATGTATAATTATATGTGTGTATATGTATATATGTGTGTATGCATTATGTGTGTGTATGTATTATGTGTGTGTATATATAATGAATATATATGTGTGTATATATAATGAATATATGTGTGAGTGTATGGTAATGTATATATATATGTGTGTATGTATAATTATATGTGTGTATGTATAATTATATGTGTGTATGTGTATGTATGTATCTATGATTATGTGTGTGTGTATATATGCTACTAAAAGTCTGAACTTTGCTATCATATATGTTCATTTGTTTGTCTCTGCATAATTGATCACAAACGGATGATGCTCTATAGAACCGATTTTGGTGATGCATCAGTTCTCAGCGAATCCATCTGATTGTACCCGACAGAAGAATATTAAGAAACAACTGCTGTCAGAAACCTCTTGTCGGTCTCACGAAAATAAAGTATCCAACAACCGCAAGAAAGCAACGTTCCTATTTTAAACTTCATTCTTAGGATGGATATGTTTGGAATATATGTTTATATATATGCGAATACAGTATATTTATATATATATGTGAATATAGTATGTTTATATATGTGAATATTGTATGTTTTATATATGTGAATATAGTATGTGTATATATATGCGAATATAGTATGTTTATATATATGTGAATATAGTATGTTTATATATATGTAAATATAGTATGTTTATATATATGTAAATATATTATGTTTATATATGTGTGAATATAGTATGTTTATATATATATGTAAATATATTATGCTTATATATATGTAAATATAGTATGTTTATATATATGTGAATATAGTATGTTTATGTACATGTAAATATATTGTTTATATATATGTAAATATAGTATGTTTATGTATATATATGTAAATATAGTATGCTATATATATATATGTGAATATATTATGTTTATATATATGTGAATATAGTATGTTTATATATGTGAATATAGTATGTTTATATATATGTAAATATAGTATGTTTATATATATGTGAATATAGTATGTTTATATATATATGTGAATATAGTATGTGTATATATATGTGAATATAGTATGTGTATATATATATATATATGTGAATATAGTATGTTTACATATGTGACTATAGTATGTTAATATATGTGAATATATTATTTGTATATATATGTGAATACTGTATGTTTATATATATGTGAAAATAGTATGTGTATATACATGTAAATATAGTATGTTTATATATATATGTAAATGTAGTATGTTTATATATATGTAAATATATTATGTTCATATATATGTACATATAGTATGTTTATATATATGTGAATATAGTACGTTTATATATATGTAAATATATTATGTTTATATATATATATGTAACTATATTATGTTTATATATATATGTAAATATATTATGTTTATATATATGTAAATATATTATGTTTATATATATGTAAATATATTATGTTTATATATATTTGAATATATTATGTTTATATATGTATGTGAATATTGTATGTTTATATATATGTGAATATTGTATGTTTATATATATGTGAATATAGTATGTTTATATATATATGTGAATATTGTATGTTTATATATATATGTGAATATTGTATGTTTATATATATATGTGAATATAGTATGTTAATATATATGTGAATATAGTATGTTAATATATATGTGAATATAGTATGTTTATATATATATGTGAGTATTGCATGTTTATATATATGTGAATATATTATGTCTACATATATCTGAATATAGTATGTTTATATATATATGTGAATATATTATGTTTATATATATGTGAATATAGTATGTTTATATATATGTAGATATAGTATGTTTATATATATATATATGTTAATATATTATGTTAATATATATGTACATATAGTATGTTTATATATATATGTGAATATAGTATGTATATATGTAAATATATTATGTTCATATATATGTACATATAGTATGTTTATATATATGTGAATATAGTATGTTTATATATATGTAGATATAGTATGTTTATATATATATGTGAATATATTATGTTTATATAAATGTGAATATAGGATGTTTATATATATATGTGATTATAGTATGTTTACATATATGTAAATATATTATGTTTATATATATATGTAAATATATTATGTTTATATATATGTGAATATATTATGTTTATATATATATATGTGTGAATATAGTATGTTTATATATATGTGAATATATTATGTTTATATATATGTGAATATAGTATGTTTGTATATATATATTTGAATATAGTATGTTTATATATATGTGAATATAGTATGTTTATATATATGTGAATATAGTATGTTTATATATATGTGAATATAGTATGTGTATATATGTGAATATAGTATGTGTATATATATGTAAATATATTATGTTTTTATATATGTAAATATAGTATGTTTATATATATATGTAAATATAGTATGTTTTTATATATATATGTAAATATATTATGTTTATATATATGTAAATATAGTATGTTTATGTATATGTAAATATATTATGTTTATATATATGTAAATATATTATGTTTATATATATGTAAATATATTATGTTTATATATATTTAAATATAGTATGTTTATATATATATGTGAATATATTATCTTTATATATATGTGAATATAGTATGTTTATATATATGTGAATATAGTATGTTTATATATATGTGAATATAGTATGTTTATATATATGTTAATATAGTATGTTTTTATATATGTAAATATAGTATGTAAATATATTATGTTTATATATATGTGAATATACTATGTTTATATATATATGTGAATATAGTATTTATATATATGTGAATATAGTATTTATATATATATGTGAATATAGTATTTTTATATATATGTGAATGTAGTATGTGTATATATGTGAATATAGTATATGTATATATATGTAAATATATTATATTTGTATACATGTAAGTATAGTAGGTGTATATATACGTGAATATATTATGTTTATATATGTATATAAATATATTATGTTTATATATACGTGAATATATTATGTTTACATAGTTGTTGTTGTCTCAACATATTTTGGCCAACTAGTCCTCTGGCCTGCTTTGGGTAGGATTGAAACCGCTATCTGCAAACAATGCTCACCTGAAAACCGTAGAGACTCAACGCCTCTATCCACTACACCACGGGCTCTGTGTAATTACTAGGGCTGTGACAACAGAATATTCTTTTCATTGTTTTGAGTCTTGAGTATATATTCGTTAATATCTTTTATGTTTTTATATAGACTGATGTGGTTCTCAGTTGATTAGCTGAGTCTAACTATCTTGGATATATACTCGAGAGTCAAAAGAATGAAAAGAATATGCTGTTGTCACAGTCCTAGTAATTACCGAGGATACAGTTAGGAAATTCAACAAACTCAGAAACCTGTTACTTTATGTGAACGAGCTTTGGACGGCGAAGAGATCATGAAACCACGTGGTTAGGGTACTTTGGTGTTTTATTGATTAGCATATTCTGAAAGAGGTCCTTTCTAACTTTATTAAATAATAACTTCAGGTGATTAACCGCGACGGGATAAGAATGCTGAATCTCGTAACTGCATTCTTAGCAATTACTGCCTTCCATAGTTGTTGTTGTCTCAACACATTTTGGCCAACTAGTCCTCTGGCCTGCTTTAGGTAGGATTGAAACCGCTATCTTCAAACAATGCTCACCTGGAAACCGTAGAGACGCAACGCCTCTATCCACTACACCACGGGATCTGTGTAATTACCGAGGATACAGTTAAGAAATTCAGCCAACGCAGAAACCTGTTCTTTATGTGAACGAGCTTTTGATGGTGAAGAGATCATAAAACACACATACAAAAAAAAGTGTTGCATTTTTTTGTGTATGTGTGTGTGTGGGGGGGGGTGATTAGGGTACTTTGTATGTGTGTGTGTGTGGGGGGGTGATTAGGGTTAGGGTTAGGTGTTATATTGATTAGCATATTCTGAAAGAAACTTTTTCTAACTTTATTGAATAACTAGAAACAATGATCTCCGTCTCTTACCAAAAAATACAATGCAAAATTTAAAACAAACGAAAATTTCTTTTGCACTTATTAACCTTAATGTTGTACTAGTTGACGTTGACACATCGTCATGGCTGTGCGATTTTGTCAATTTTTTTTTTTTAATTATTATATCTAAAGTAGCAGTGTAAGGAGTACGATGAATTGAATGTTCCCAAAGATGAAGAGGGGGAGGGAGACGCATATTTTGGCGATTAATTAACAGTTACTAATTAGTCATTTAATTGAATGGACCCCAGGCTGATTATGCCTGGCTTTGTTGATAATTATCTGCACGGAAAAACCCTAAAAGATCACGAAACCTGAATGTTTACGAACTGTAACACCCGTCCCAGTGCAGGTTCTGAATATTGAGTCACTGTTGAACTTCATGACTGCAAATAAAACACGTCTTTCTACAACAACTGTAAAGGACTTTTTCTTCTTCCTTCATGTGCCTCGCATCAGGCGGAATTTTCCATGAACAGATTGTCTTTCTAAGAACTTCTCTCTACGAAACACATTATCATGGGACTGTTTCCCAGCAGACTACAACAGTGTCTTTTTCAAATCATAAACCGTCCGCATAAGTAATCAAACTTTGTTCATTGCATTCATTGTGAAAATGCATGCGTGCATTGACTAGGCCATGATTGTCCGACACGTTATCCTGGGCTAAGACCATCATCAATCAGGTCAGCGTTGCAATGGAGAGTCCTTACACCAAGCAAAATCAAAAGTCCAGTTTATAAACAAATGATAGATATTTACTATTTTCCTTTGAAAGTCGAACACAGACCTGACGAAGGGAAGAAATCCTGAAATATAGCATCTTGGACACACCACCTGACCGCAAGTAAAAGCATCCTACATGTAAAATATTGTATATATATATATAAGAAAAATGTATATATATATATTTTTTTTTTTTTTTACACAGTGATCACCACTTATCAAGGCCCGGAAGCCACTCAGGGATAAGGGTTATTGCAAGTACATTACGTTAGTGTGGAGATTTGATGAAGTGTTTACTTAAGGGGGCGGTTCATTAGGAATTTGTTAACATTGAACTTGAAGACATCCAAGTTGTAGTCCGGTGGGAAGCAGGCAGACGGAACAGAGTTCCATAGGCGTGCAGTTCTAAGAAAGAAGCTTTGTTCATGGAATCCGCGTTTTGATTTAGGCACAGATATAGAGTGGGGGAAATTTTTCACAGTGGATTCAGCTAGACGGGTGTTTTTCGTGAAAGATTGGCGAGGGGGGACCAGAGATTGGAGTTCAGATGAGCACCTGCCATGGAAATAACGATAAAACAAGGATAGGCTCGCAACGTCTCTTCTGTGGGAGAGAGGCTGCAGGGTAGAGAAAAGGGCATAGGGTAAATTAGGATCTTCTCTAGAGATATGCCTGCCACACAGGAAGCCATCTTTAATGTAGGCACATATTCCATGCCCATGGCGATCTTGGGTGTCAGATTTAGCTGTTAAATTAGAGTATCCGTTAATTATGAACTCATCTAGGGAAGTGGTCGGCCCTATTCCAGTTTCACTTAGAAATAATATGTCCGGTTTTGTCTCCTGTAATTGGGTTTCAACCTCTGGAAGGTTGGAACGTAGACCCCTGATGTTGGAGAAGGAGACCTGGTAGTAGGGGTCTACGTTGGAAGATGGGGTTCTAGGTTTAATGGAGTTTTTATTCTGGAGATATTTCATGTTGAGGTTTTGGGATTTGTGGAATAGGTCGGCATATTTGGTTAGAGCAGTACAGAGAGGGAAAGTAAGAGAGAAAAAGACAGGAAATTTTTTTTTTTTTTTTTTGTAGCACACGAAAAGGTAAAGCCGTAACAATTACCCACTAGTATGGCATCGAGAGGCCCCACCAGAGACTACTGCATGGTCCAGATCCACTCACCAAATGGCAATACAGCAGTCCCAGTACTTTGCGCCTGCTGATAGGACAGCCTCCTTAGTGGTTAATCCAAGGTTCGGGTCCCTGACTATCAGGCGGATAACGTCAGCCCAGACAAAACGTTTACCTCCAGCACCCTTACTAGTGACATGGCCACAAGGACAGACAGAGACAGAAAAATTTCCGACATCTCAGACTACTGGTCACCAAGTACTACCGACCTTTAAGCAGCTTTTTCTTCACTCTTTGTCAGAAAAATCACTCATTGAATGAGGACTGAATGACAAAATAGGAGAAGCGAGAGTTACTGGAGCTGCCGATAACACATCCACTGCATTATCTACTCTCCATATATGTATGGTTATACATAGACACATGAATTCGATCAATAAAAGTGAAACTGCATAGCTGGTTCCATCTTAAGTTGCGTCAGTTTAAATCTATGCATTAAGTCTTTGCATTGTTCTGCCTTCTATAAAGTTAAATTTCTTTTTATATACACATCAAACAATGCTTCAAGCAAACTATTTTGACCTATTATTTTTCTTTTAGTTTATTAAAGTTTCTCTCCCCCCCCTCATTTCTTTGTAGAGAAATGACAATAGTTAAGAAACAATAAATTAAATCCAGAGTTAGTGTCTTTCAATTTGAAAAAAAAAAAAAAATTGCTGACATGATTAAAAAAAATGTAAAAATTGTGTTTAATTCTCTATAACATTCAATGATACAAATGGTCATTGGATCCCAAATAAATAAATCTTGTCCTAATTTTAGATATTATTTTTCCATGATTATGCTGATTAAAAAAAAAAATGAGGGTTTATTGTGTATTTTTTAAAGTTTTAGCTAGACGTGCAAACACACAGACAACTGCTTTTTATATAATAGACTATAAAGGGCTACTCAGCATTGCCCGGGGTCATAAAAAACTAAGTATGAGATGCGTTCAGCGATTAAGCAATCCTTACCTCATTACAGAAAGGAGATTGCTGTTAGAGATTATGTAACACTTACTTCACTATAGACTCATCAAACAATGCCAATAAAGAAAATCCGGACTCCGGAGTAAGAGTTTACTAAAATTTAGTTTAAAAAACGATAAATGAAATCCAGTGTTAGTGTCTTTCAATTTGAAAAAAAAAGAAAAAAAAAAAAAAAAAAAAAAGAAATGCTGATTCATTTTATGACAAAATTAAAAATTGTGTTTAATCCGTGATAACATTTATAGACTTATATTTCCGTTTGATCAGTCATTTTGCAAGCCTGTTAGGTGGACATGCATTAACGTGCATTCACTAGACATAATCCGCCCAAATTTTATTCCGGGTCGTGTTGCAATGAAGAATTTTGCTTGGTATAAGTATTAGGAAAAATCAAAAGTCGAGTTTATAAACAAATATAGATATTTATTGTTTTTTTTAGTTTATAAATGGACTCGTCTACTTAGGTGAATGACTGACTTGCAGCATTGAATCTTTGCTTAATCATACCAAAACATAAAGTCTCCTCACAGAGTCCTTTGACTGATAGCCTCCCAGATGAGCCATCCACCCTGAAGAGGCACACGCTCGTGAACTGTTCAGTAGCGCTCAACTGCCGGCGGTCCTGGATATGACCTTAAATTATATCCAGTGGTGAGGCCCCAGCTTGCGGGCTTTGGGGAGTGTGGAGCCACCTTTTAATTGCCATTGCTCCCAGGTCCAGTCTGACCCGGAGTGGTAGTACCTGTTAGGGTTCCAACTATGGGTTAAATAGAAACCGACTTGAAAACAGCAAATATATTCTATTAAAAAAAATTTTCTTCAAAATCTTTGGATTTGGCATTAAATAACCTGAAAAAGGGTTGATGTGCCGTAAAACAAAAACAACCAACAACCAATCATCAACTGCCTGCTCTCCAACATTCAACTTCCACTCTTACTCCTCCTCCTCATCCTCCTCCTCCTCCTCCTCCTCCTCCTCATTCAGGGTCACTTCATGCCTGACTGATTCTGGCTTTTTTCTCAGCTACCCAATTAGTCTCCAAACATTGTCTCTCTCGCAAAACCGATCCTAACAGAACCATTAAGTGAGGCATACATTTCCGGTATGGTAAGACAAAGATCTCATTTTGCAAGGCTGCTATGTAAACATGCACCAATTAAATCCGAAGTTAGTCTTTCAATTTTAAGAAAACGTTGATTCATTTCCTGGGTTGCATTAATACATGATAAAATTAAAAATCGTGTTTAATTCGTGATAACATTCCTAGACTTATATTTCAGTTTCGTCATTTTGCAAAGCTGTTAATAATAATCCTCCCACACTTTATTCCGGGCTAAGGCGGTCCGTTCAACCAGTTAATGCTGCTGGTGTAACAAAGCATGTATGGGTGTGTGTGAAAATATCAGCAGCAGCCGAAGGATAGCTGGTTAGCAAAAATATTAGCAGCAGTCGTTAAAGCACTTATGTAAATTAGAAAGTGTGCATGAGCTTGTGTCACAAGAAAAGAAAAAAATAGGAAGCACGTGGTCGAGAAGAGAAGCAAGTTGTAACCGGGCAAGGTAGACGTGTAAACGTTGAGAATGAGAAACAGCTGACTAGCTGGATGCTGACAAAATTAATGACGCATTATCTGCTGGAGTTAAGTTGTTTTTTTGTAGTTTAATGACTGTGATGTCTAAATTCTTGATCAGAAGACTGACTTGATTGCAACATAAAATGCAAATGTCCTTCAAGTCTTGCAAATTGAGGATTGTTGAGATCTATTCTATATCTTCAAGCACACCAGAATTTAAACAGATAATTCCTTCGTGTTTAGAAATTCCTTCGTGTTTAGAAAATGTTCATATTGCATCAATTTCCTGTGGAAAGTTGAACTGGAAACATTCCGATGTCAAATCTGAATTAGAAGAATTGAGCAGCAATTTTGTGTACCATAATTTTCATTGGACCATTTTCAATCGTTTCATTTTTAGTATGTCCTTATAATCCCACTTCTGACACAGTGTTACATCATGGCGCTCATTGGATAAGATGGCTGTGATTGTATTTATTTATGAGACGCCATTACTAAAAATCAATAAAAACTAAGGGCAATAACTCTTCTCAACTTCCGACTTATAGCAAGGGGACATAGCTACCACAACAGGGTGTGTTGTTTTTTTATTTACAAAACTTTTTAATAAAACTATTTAAATTAAAATTTTTGATAAAACTTTTTAAGCAATAACTTTTAAATAAACAAACGAGGAATAATTAGTTTACATTTTAATAGTTATATTTGATGGTTAATTATGAAAGTTAAGAATTAAATAAAACATACCTTATTTTAAATAGGATTCAGACTATAGAAGGCAATCGACATCAACAAAAAGAAATTAACAGATAAGCATGTTTTCGTTCAACACACAAACAGGAAGAGACATGTCTGCTTCTATTTATATTTTGAGAAAAGAGAGAAAGACACGTAATCACCACTTTATATAGTAGCGAGAAAAATAAAGGGAAGTAACTCCAAGTTACTTAAAATCCTTATGTCACTGAAAAATAAGTATAAATCTAAAGTCGTTAAAAAGGAGACAAATTTTACAACTTTTTCCTACATTAAAAGCCGATCGTAGAAATTTATGGAATTTGGGGATTTAGCAAAGAAACCAACAAATAAAAAAGGGTAAAAACCGGCAATATATAACAAATGAATGTTACCACAGGCAAAATAAGTTACTGTTCTATTTATGTGGATATGTTTTATGTGATTGAACATATTTTAAAGTGTCTATTAAATTCTGAAACACAAGTAATGCCAAGTTGGTAAGTTAGAACGCTAACAAAATGGCCAACATTAGACATTCAACCAGGAAGTCTCAATAATGGCTTAAATCATGAAAACAGAACAAAACACAGAAATTTACTCGCTAAATGTCAGTGCCACGTATTTGGGGAATTTCTATCAGTATTTTGTTTATTTTTCGATTTTCGAGTCATTAATAATACTCAGAAGATGGCATGTCTTTGTCGGCCATGTTGTCAGCTTAACTTACTAATTCGGCACTATTTGTTTTTTGAACCAAAAAAAAAAAAAAGTTTTAAAATATGTTAAAACTTATCCAGATATGTAGAAGAGTAACTTGTTTTGCCTTTGGTAACATTTATTTGTTATTTGAATTTTTTATTCTTTTTTCGTTTGTTGGCTTCTCTGCTAAATATCCATACATTTTTAATTAAGAAATAAAAAAAACTTTTGGTCTTACTAAGGCAGATTAGACAGAAGGTTTGATTTTATGTAGGGAGAATCCATCAAAATGCAAAAAAAGGCACTCAAGATTACTATGAAAATAAGTGAAGCATGCATGGTCCCCCGTGAGTGCACAGTGAGTGAGGCATAAAAATATGACTAAGTTCAGCATTTACCCCCCCCCTCACTCCATTTAGCCCCAAAAGACCCCAGAGGACGTCAAATCCTGGTGAAAATGAACAAACGGTGCAGTTTCAGGCCTTAACATATGTAAATTTGAGTTTTGCACATTGCAAAGAAAGAAATAACTAAGACCATCATACCCCCCCCATTTAGCCCCCAAAGTTCCCAAGGCTTTAACATATTTATATTTGAGTTCAGCACCATGCAAAACTGCTAAAAAGACATACACAGAACAGTCCCAAAAATGGAGGGTTTTTATTAGCCCTAAAAGAGCCCCTGGGGCACACCCAAGAGTTATCGGGAAGTATAGACAAACAAAATTATAAAGAAATCAGTTAGTTACAATTTTTCAGAAAGTTTTCTAAAAATCCAAGGCATCAATTTTTTTTTTAATAAGCACAAAAGTGTCAATTTTAGCCATTTTAACCCGAAAGGCACCCCTGGGGTGGCAACCGGAGTTTTCCCGTAAAATCCGTTCTGTTACTTTTTTTACTCATATCATGTTTAATTTTTGTGCAAAATTTTTTAAAATTCCAAGGTGTAGTTATTGAGAAAAGTGTGGACAGATGAAGAGACGAACGGATGAATAGACGAGGGTGAATTTACAGGTCCACCCTCCTTTTGTCGGGGGACCAAAAATAAGTTTTATAAATTTAGAAATGATGTTCGTCCACTGCTGGAGAAAATGACTGTGATCATGGAATTATTCTGTGGGTTCGGAGATGACTTTTTAGACCGATTTGAGATTTGGACACCTGTGGAATGATTCTGTATCAGAGGTGCTGACTGCTCTGTTTTTTCTAATGTTGTTTCTTCTTGTGTTCGTCATTGTGTATGGATTCGACAATTATAACCTCTTGATTGTGCCGTATATATGGCACAATCACGTTGACACACCGGTTCTTGCCAGATCACCGAAGTTAAGCAATGTTGAGCCTGGCCAGTACTAGATGGGTGACCCTTTGGGATGGCGAGGCACTGTATGTATCATAAGGTAAAATACCAAGTTGAGAAACTAGTTGGTCTATCCTTCTCTCGAGGGTAGATAGGATTCTCTTAAGCTGTGGTTGGCACCCCATCTAGTGATGACGTCATGATAAAAATATCCTTGATAGCTCTGGCAGAGCATCAAGTATTCAACTACTGGCAGATTTGAATTACACTACAAACTCGTGTAGTGAGTTCAATCGACTGCGGCCGCGCTGGATGGATGGAGCCCCTTGACCTTGTGTAGCATTATTCAAGAACCAACACACATCGTAGCTTCAGTCACAAAAGGAGACAAAGAATAGAAAAGAACTTTAACTCGCCTTTTCTTTATTATGCAACAACCTTTACGTACTCATTGTTACGGCCATGACGTCGCCCACGTGATCGTCTTCTCAGAACGTCATCCACGCCTCTCATATGATCTCAAACGTTCTTCACGTCTCTCACACGATTGTATTCTTTCTCCTTTTTATACTTTTTTCTTTACTGGTGACGTCATTTTTTTCTTTTTTTTACTTGGGAGTTATTGCTTTAATAAACCACTCGAGGATAAAGGTGAATGAATGGTATAAAATTGGGTAGAATTTGATTAGAACTTATTTACATTGGATTTGAAGGCTACCATGTTGTATTCAACTGGGAAGCAGGTCAGCGAAACAGTGTTCCACAAACAGGAAGTTCTGGGAAAGAAGCTTTGTTCATGGAATCGGCATTTAAATTAAGGCACAGTTAGAAAGTAGGGAAAATCGTATGTAGTAGTTGTTGTAGCAAATCGAGTGTTTTGTGAAAGTTTGGCAAGGGGAAACCATAGATTGGAGTTCAGTCGAGCACTTGCCATGAAAATAATGATAGAGTAGCGACAGACTAGCAACATCTCTTCTGTAAGAAAGAGGTTGCAGGGAAGAGAAAAGGGGATAAACTACTTATGTTTCGGAGCCGGTTTTGAACTCTATCTAGGCTGAATAGGGTGTGCCGAGCAGCTCCTGCCCAGATGTAGTAAAAGTACTTTATTTTAGGGAGTAACTGGCTTTTATACAGATAGAGGATTGCATCGGCAGCGAGATACCTACACGAGCAGTATATTGATCCAACCATTTTTTTCCAGCGATCTTGGTAACAGATTTGATGCATGTGTTTCATTTCAGATCAGGAGTGAAGGTCAGTCTCAGAAACTTGTCAAGACATTTAACATGCATTTGCATACGCACGTCCACGCTATATTACACGTGACCTTGAATCCATCAAGTGTAAACAGGAAGTCAATCAGTGCGAAGGCAAACAGAATATGTTGCAGTTCCTCTTCAAGGAAAGGAAAAACCTCTACAATTCTTTTGCCACGAAAATTAACCCTCCCCTATGAATGTCGTGTTATCAGTAAAGAAAATAAATATTTCACCCTCTGCTAGGGTTGGATCAAATACTGACTTTTAACAATTGAAATACAAATACAAATACTTTCGTTTAGGTTACCAGAAATACAAATACAAATACCTTTATTTCTAAGTCTAAAAATACAAATACAAATACTTTTATTCCTCAATCTCAAAATACAAATAAAAATACAATAACTGATTTAAACAAAAACAAATATAAGTACTTTTTTTTCAAAGTAATAAAGAAATCTGAAAATATGCAAAAAAAAGAAAAAGAAAAGAAATATTTCCTTCCACATTTGACATCTACATTACATTCTATATCGTGTCCTCATTGCATTTTATTATCATTAGAGATCTGAAAGTTTCCTTTTCTCTCTCTCTCTCTCTCTCTCTCTCTCTCTCTCTCTCTCTCTCAAATATAAATACAAATACAAAATACTATTTTCCTGGATGCCATAATACAAATACAAATACAAATTACTTTTTCTTGTGATGTTAAAATACAAATACAAATACAATTACATTAAAATTGTATTTAAATACAATTGAAATACAAATACAGTTGTATTTGATCCAACCCTACCTTCTGCTACTTTTATGAGTTTGCTATCTTACAAAAATAGGGACGGTTTACAATTTTCAAAGTTGAAAGTGAGATAAAGTATATATATATATAAAAACAAAAAAACAAATCTATAAAATCACATATCATTTTTAACATTTATTTGTTATTTTTGAAGAGCTCTTTTAAGGGGGAGACAATTCAAGAACACTTTCTCCGAAAATGTCAAAGTTTCGCATAACTTTTATTTAAAAACAAAACAAATATAGTAAATACAATAACACAGAATGAAACGTTAATTTTTCTGAACATTTATTGAATTAAAATAAAATTTCATAAAGAAAGACAAACGCATTCCAAACTATTTATACATTTTTAAAGTCATACAATTTTTATATCATTAAAACTTTCATTCGTTTCAGAATTTTTCTTAATTCTATTTTACGTCAATAAATATTCAGATAATTAATGCTTTATTTGGATTATTGTATGACTTTAGTGTATTTGTTTTGCTTTTTAACTAAACGTTACACGAATCTTTGACATTTTCGGATAGGGTCTTCTTGAATTGTCTCCCTTTCAAAGGAGTTTTTCAAAAATGAAAACAAAAAAGGTACAAAAAAAAACAACAAAAAGAAACAACAAAAAAAACAAAAAAACACAGTAATACCCAAGTGTTAAAAGTTAATATTTTTACCGCGTCCCAAACAGCGATGATTCAGACACTACAGACCGCCGATCAAGTGCCCAGGATGCACTTCCTGATCAGATACTCCTTGCTTATATAAAAGCGTTACGTATCTGATCAGATACTCCTTGCTTATATAAAAGCGTTACGTATCTGATCAGATACTCCTTGCTTATATAAAAGCGTTACGTCTTACGATGCATATTATCGGTTTAACAACCACTCAAAAATGATCAACAGACGAAATATAACGTTTAACAGATTTACATAAGATCAGATCACATGACCATGATGCGATTCAGTCTAAAAAAAATAAAGTATAATGATTCGTTGGGTTTGTTTGTAATGTAAATTTCTTCGGCCATAACAACCATCACAGAACTCTCTCCAGCTATGACAGACTATTCTCGGGGTTCCTCCTGCGGCCATAACAAACCATTCTTGACCCTCTGCAACCACAATGGGCCGTCATTTTTAGCCACGTCCTTTAAAACATGGCTGAAGAAAGCCAGCGATAGTGTGGTTACGTAAGAAGCAAACCCAACGAGCCATTGTTTCGTTTTGTTTTGGATCAAACCAATTTTATCGTATTGATTCGATCCGATTCTTTGCAACACCATTATCATTAAATAATTGAGCATTCTGTTTGATTTCTTTCTATCAAACTTAATCAAAGATTATATAATATTCTATAATTTGCTCCTCTCAACTGGATAGAGCCTTTTTTATGCTGATAGGTTTGTCTCATTTATTGAAAATTTACCGAAGTAGGGCTAAATATACTTTTTATTTTGCATAAGCATCTATATTTCATTACACATTCACGAGTATCTTTCAGTCAAACTAGTTATAAATAACTAAAGATTTCGTCAAACGATGTTGCTTTTACTAAAACCAAGCCATCAATGAAAATTTTAGAAAAGTTTGTAAAGGACCCCCCCTCTATCTCTCTCTCTCTCTCTCTCTATATATATATATATATATATAGAGAGAGAGAGAGAGGGGGTCCTTTACAAACTTTTCTAAAATTCTCTCTCTCTCTCTCTCTCTCTATATATATATATATATATATATATATATATATATATATATATAGAGAGAGAGAGAGAGAGAGAGAGAGAGAGACAGACAGACAGACAGACAGACAGAGAGAGAGAGAGAGATTAGTAAAATATTAATATTTCACTAAATATATGTCACAAAAAAATAAAAATTTAATAGTCAAATGACTGCTTGAAGGTTAGTTTTTTACCAAAATTTTATTAAAAGGAAGGCCGCAGTCACTCTAGCAGAATAGGATGGTGCATTGTCATGCATGAAAATAATCTGAAAGCGACATGACAATGGTAGGTCATCTAGCCATGGTGACAAATGTTTATCCAAAAAGGCCGTGTACGCATGGCTGGTAAGTTTTACACCGCCTGGAACCCTGAATGGTCCAACCAACTTTATCTCCAATGATTCCCGCCCAAAACATGATGCCTCCATCTCCTTGTTGCGATGAACTCTGCAAGGGGTTGGAGTTCCGTTTGAGTTCCAAACTTTGGCCCATCAATCCGAACCGTCAAGAGTAGCACGGGTCTCATCTGTAAATAGGACACGTTGGAAATCCATTTTCATGTAATTCTGTGTCCAAGCCTTCCGTTTTTCCCTTTGTTGTTTGCTCAATGAAGGCATTGGAAAAGTTTTGATGTTCCTTGCCATCTCATTCAACACATTATATCGGGGCTGCCTGGATCTTGGAGCGATTCCAGCTCTTGCAAAAATTGAAGCACTGGTGCTGTTTGTGTTTCGGTTGACTTCCCTACGAATTTTTCGAATATCATGATGTAAAAGGTTTCTCCTGGTGCCCTTATCTTTTCTGGATTTGATATATGGGTTGTTCACGAATAAAGCCAATGTTCTTGGATACCTTTCCAGCTCCATAGCTAAATCTTTGGTGAACAATCTTTCTGCGAGTCCAGCAACAATCCTTTCCTTTTCGATAACCATTAATCACCCCCTTTTTTTTGGCATTTAAAAAAAAACCTGCAATAAAGCTATGGACAGTACAAATTACTTGATAATGAATAAAATGTCATAACTTCGTGAATATTGCATGGATTTGAATAAAATTTTGAGAAATAACTAACCTTGAAACAGTCATTTGATGATGCGATTTTCATTTTTTGTGACGTATATTTAGTGAAATATTGATATTTTACTAATCTGCAAAAAAAGCGATTGACGCAGTTTATATATCTCAGAATCCTGAGGCGAATAGAAACACAGATTAATGAATCGTGTGGTATCGAGTCCTACAAATAAAATTTTTTAGGGGGGAATATTATAAAAGACAATCTCAGTCACAAAGAGAATAGCTCAATATACTTGATAGAGCAAAGGGAATTTATAGAATTTTGGTTAAATTTCGTTCAAAAAAATATAATTTTTTAGAACAGAAATTTGTTTGAATAAAGGTTGTATTTTCCTTAAAACGTTTCTCTATCACTGAAATATTCTAAGACTTGTTTCGTTATAAGAAAAGCATCGTGATACTAAATCTGACCTTTATATATCTATATAAATTAGGCATCGTTTTCATGTACTAGTCATATTTTATTATTATGAATGACAAACACAGAATTGTCAGTTTCAACACCATTTGTCTCGCTTGTGTTGAATGTCATCCTCACTTTTTATATTCCAGCAATAGTCTGACAACATGTCAGGTTTCCGTTTTCCTCTAAAACGTTTCTCCATCACTGAAATATTCTGAGGGATCCTCTCGCCATGTTCATCACTCACATCATTATAATTCTCTACGAAATTCCTGAAACTAACAGTTTGGCTAAAAAACAAAACAAAAAGAAAACAAACTGTTATCTAATTCGACAAAAAAAGAGTAGAAATGGATTTTCCATGCCATTGCACATATAAAAAATGTCTACAAAAAATGTACATATAAAAAAATGTCTACAAAAAATGCACATATAAAAAATGTCTACAAAAAATGTACATATAAAAAATGTCTACAAAAAATGTACACATAAAAAAATGTCTACAAAAAAAATGTACATACAGGGTGACCCCCCCCCAAAAAAAAAACGGGCCCACCTCTAATTAGGTCCTGTTTCTAAGTGTTTTGTCCGAATGAAATGAAACTTTGGTCATAACTCGTTTATTATATTCCAAACATCACATCAAAACACTAGGGACTTTGGCCTTTTTTTCTCCGTTCTACAGCATATGTTCTAGATGGCCTCCATTTAGCTTTTGTTTTTTGTTTTTTTTTTTTGGGGGGGGGGTCACCCTGTATTAAAAAAATGGCTATAGTTGTCCTATAGTTTTTTCGACTGTTGTTGCACTGCGTTATTTATTGTATTTATGTACTCATTTATGCAATATAAATTTGCGGTTTTTACTTACATTTGTCAAATCAAAGATAAATACTCTTTAATTAACATCAAGATAGTACGAAATTAAATTCAGATTTTTTTTTTCCTTAACGCATGGATTTTCGATAATGGGCTCAGAGGGAAAGTCATTAGCAAATGTTAGATCTAATTCGAAGTAATTTTGCTATTCAGCACATACAAAGGAAATATATTAAAATTAATTACATCTTTTTAGGGGCCATAGATAAAGAAAATAGAAGAAATAAGAGTAGATACAATGAAAGGATATGAATTTATGGTATCCGGGTGTCGTGGTAATCCTTGTATAGAGTGGTATACTTGTATAGAGTGGTATACTGTGCTCAGAGTTCGATTTTGTTGAATAAATCCACACTGTAGGTAGATTCCTATTGTATTCTTTATTCAACCAATAAATTTCTGTTGTGAAAAATTATATTTTTCTGAATGAAATTTAAACAAGCAAAAAAAAAACTATATATATTATATATCGTATATTTCGGCATATAAGATGACCCTTAAAGTTTAAAAAATCATCTTTAGAAAACAATATTTTATAAGATTCCAAGTGTTGCAATCTCTAGCCTAGGCTAAACAAACATGGTTTCGTGATTAGACAGGCGGCTTATACAACCGATATTTGATAAATTTATTAAAATTTGCTCCAATTTTGTACCTCGTCTTATCTGATGGTCACCTTATACACCGAAATATACTATATATATATACTTAATTTACTCACATAAAATTAATATACGAAAGTATAGATTTATGCGTAAAAGTGCTACATACGTAGGTAGAGCTAGTTAGTAATTTATAAAATATATATGGCGATTAAGCTACACTGAATATTCCGCGTTTCATCCACTCTAGGACTCTTCAGGTTTATGCGCGAATTCTGTGGTTGTTTATCGTTTTTATATGCTCCTCTTCTATTGAGATTTTAGTTGGCCAATCAGCTTTCTAGTATTCACCGCGCCCTTCCTATCAGCCAATGGGCATGCATTTATCGGACAAAGGATCTGTTTTAAAACTAGGTTAGTGTTTTTTTTTTATTGTTAGTTTATATATAAATATATATATGTGTACATACATATATGCACATATATATATACATATATATATATATATATATATATATATATATATACATACATATATGTGTGATCGTTTATGTATATTCATGTTTATTTAATATATTTATTTGTTTATTTTCTATTGTCTTTGTTAGTTTTAAAACTATTTTGTATCGCTATCCTAGAGTAAATTTTATCTTGTGAACACAGTTATTTGCTATTTCTCTTCTACACTTTAATAGATGTTGGGGTTCTTTAAAGTACAGGATAGCAAATTTTTCATGAAGGCATAATCTACATGGGTCGTCTAGGTCTCTACACATGGTAGCTTGCCTTATTATTTTCCATTCGACTACCGGCGAATGTCCGCTTTCTTTGAGTTCCCAGTATTTATTCGCTAGTGTTGTTTTTATACGGTGTTTTTTTTATTGTTGAATGTACTTTTGTCTTTTGTGGTCATAGTATCGGGTTTTGAAATCTAAGGAAGTCATACCTACGTAATATTTCTTGCTATTCGGGTTTTCTTTCGCAAATATTGTTGCCTGATAAACTACGCTTTTGGTTAGACATTTATTTTGAATTGTGCAAAGTGTGCGGTGTTTACAGTTACATTTATCTTGTTCGTTATTAGTATTTTTATTTACAGTATGGTTGTTCTTGTCCGGGGTTGTTTTTCTTTTTTAAATAATTATTATTATTATTATTATTATTATTATTATTATTATTATTATTATTATTATATATATTTTTTTTTTCTGCTAGTGTTAGTTTTATTTTTGTCATGGTGTCTACTTTTTTATTGTTTATTTTGTTGTTGTTTACATTGTTTTTATTTAATATTTTGTTATTATGTGCTTTAATTATCATCTCTAAATTTTCGCAACAACTGTAGGATAATAACTTTAAGGTATTTTTATTGAAGATTTTGTGTAAGGGGTTGGTTGCGGGAAAGTGTTTTTCAATAAGATCTAGAAATTTCTTGCCAAGTTTTGTTTTTAACATTTGATTGTATGGGGCCGTATACCAAATTATAGTTCTTTTTCTTCTATTTTTAATTTTATTATAGTTACTGGTGTTTTGTTGCTTATATTTGATATCGATATTTTTGTATCCACTATTTTTTAGGGCTGTTTCGTAGATATTGGTTGACCTGTAAAATGCATTTTCATCGCTTGAGTTATTACTGAGTCTACTTATGATCGAGTTAGGAATTTGTTTTATAATTGATGGTGGATGATTGGACTTAGGGTTTACGTATATTGGAGTAGCGTTATCTTTTAAGTAGGGTTCATATGTGTTTTTATCTAAATTTAACGTGACGTCCAGGAAGTTAGTTATTTTTATGTTAGCTGATACGTCTGCTTTTAGGCCTAATTTTTTCATTTCCTTGTGTATGATTTTCTTAAAGTTATCTCCTTTGACTTATTTGGAGTTTTTTTTATTATAGCTAGTCCGTCATCTCTATATAGGTCGATATCCGTAGTATCAAATATGCTTGTGAGGGTATATAGAATGAATAATCACACAAGATCTGATGCCTCCGCAGAATCCCTGGCACCCATCGCCAAATCAAATGAATTTTTCAATAATAACTCAAGCAATGAAAATGTATTTAACAGGTAAACCAATATCTACGAAACAGCCCTAAAAAATAGTGGATACAAAAATATTGATATCAAATATAAGCAACAAAACACCAATAACTATAATAAAATTAAAAATAGAAGAAAAAGAACTATAATTTGGTATACGGCCCCATACAATCAAATGTTAAAAACAAAACTTGGCAAGAAATTTCTAGATCTTATTGAAAAACACTTTCCTGCAACCAACACAAATTACACAAAATCTTCAATAAAAATACCTTAAAGTTATTATCCTACAGTTGTTGCGAAAATTTAGAGATGATAATTAAAACACATAATAACAAAATATAAAATAAAAACGATGTAAACAACAACAAAATAAACAATAAAAAAAAGTAGACACCGTGGCAAAAATAAAACTAACACTAGCAGAAATAATAATAATAATAATAATAATAATAATAATAATAATAATAATAATAATAATAAACAAACCCCGGACAAGAACAACAATACTATGAATAAAAATACTAATAACGAACAAGATAAATGCAATTTTAAACACCACACACTTTGCACAATTCAAAATAAATATCTAACCAAAAGCGTAGTTTATCAAGCAACAATATTTGCGAAAGAAAACCCGAATAGCAAGAAATATTACGTAGGTATGAATTCTCTAGATTTCAAAACCTGATACTATGACCACAAAAGTACATTTAACAATAAAAAAACACCGTATAAAAACAACACTAGCAAATAAATACTGGGAACTCAAAGAAAGCGGACATTCGTCGGTAGTCGAATGGAAAATAATAAGACAAGCTACCACGTGTAGAGACTTAGACGACCCATGTAGATTATGCCTTCATGAAAAATTTGCTATCCTGTACTTTAAAGAACCCCAACATCTATTAAAGTGTAGAAGAGAAATAGCAAATAACTGTGTTCACAAGATAAAACTAGGATAGCGATACAAAATAGTTTTAAAACTAACAAAAACAATAGAAAATAAACAAATAAATAAATTAAATAAACATGAATATACATAAACGATCACACATATATGTAAGTATATATATATATATACATATATATATATATATATATATGTATATATATATGTGCATATATGTATGTACACATATATATATTTATATATAAACTAACAATAAAAAAAAACACTAACCTAGTTTTAAAACAGATCCTTTGTCCGATAAATGCATGCCCATTGGCTGATAGGAAGGGCGCGGTGAATACTAGAAAGCTGATTGGCCAACTAAAATATCAATAGAAGAGGAGCATATAAAAACGATAAACAACCACAGAATTCGCGCATAAGCCTGAAGAGTCCTAGAGTGGATGAAACGCGGAATATTCAGTGTAGCTTAATCGCCATATATATTTTATAAATTACTATATATATATATATATATATATATATATATATATATATATGTATATATAAATTTTGTGCATTTTTGTTAATTTCTTGTCCAAAAAAATGTAACGAATATGTTTTCATTATTATTACCATTCAGCTGTGTACATTGGAAATCCTCGCTAACCCCGTCATCCGAAACCTTGAGAAGACCGATTTGTCCAAGCTCGTTGATTCAGAACTTTTGTCCTACATAGAAAACAATTTAAATTCAAAACTTAAACTTAAAGAAAAGGACAACAAAGAAGTCAGATCATACGGTAAGTAAAAAAAAAAAAAAAAGTAAAAACACACAAAAAAAAAACAGCATGTTTTTATAACATTTTTAAGGTAACTTATTTTTTATTGCTAATTTAAAAAAAAAAAATTAATTTTTTTATTTCCAAAAATTTTACAAACAGACAATTTTTTTTACACAGGAATTACCATTTATCAAAGCCCGAAGGCCACTCGAGGATAAGAGTTAATGGGTATACATTAGTCAATGTGATTATAGCGTAGTAAACATAAGTAGTGAGAATTTTGTAAATTTGATTACTTAGGGGGACGGTTCATCAAGAACTTGTTTACATTGGACTTGAAGACAATCAAATTGTAGTCAGCTGGAAAGCAAGCAAACGGAAGAGAGTTCCACAGGTATGCAGTTCTAAGAAAGAAGCTTTGTTTATGGAATCTACATTTAGGTTTAGGCACAGATAAAGAGTGAGGGAAATTATTGATAGTGGTTTTGGCTAGACGACTGTTTTTCGTGAATGTTTGGCGAGGGGGGGGGGCTATAGATTTAAGCTCAGCCGAGAAATAAAAAAAATAAAATCTTTTTTCACAATCTTGGTATAAACATAACAAAACGGAACCAATATTTCTTTATTAAGTTTTGGTTTAAGACAAACTTTTTTTTTTTTTACAAGTGCTTTTGGTTCCTTGGAATTATAGTTGCATTTGTTGTTTGCATACTGTAACGTTGCCGTAACACTGTCGTGTCGTTACATTTCAACCACTCGGATCCACACATTGTCTGGTGCCGTTGAAGTAACAAACAAGACATAAAAATATAACAAAAAAAATACGACAGCATTTTTTTTTTTTTAGATGAATACAAAAATCATTTATTCTAGTAATTTTCAACAACGCACGTCACTGTGTTTCAAAATATCATTCACATGTCAAACATGTCTGTCCGCTGTTTCGACCACGCTGCGCATTTTCTCTCTGGCCGCACGCGAGTCAAAACACATCTGATAGCTTCTTTTTCTCTGCCTTCTCTTTTCCGCATCGGCAATTTCGCGCATGTGTCCGTTCGCTTCAACACGCCCCATACACCTCTTCTCTCTCCGCTTTCTGACCACGATGGTTATCTTCAAGTCCAACGTAAACAAGTTCTTGATGAGCGGTTCCACTTAAGTTAACAAATTTACCGAATTTCCATTACTATATTGTCCAATTGACTACTGTACACTCTTTAACCCTTATCCTCGCGTGGCCTCTGGGTCTTGATAAGTGGTGATGCCTATGTAAAAAAGGTCTATTTTTGTTTTCTTTTGTTCTCTTCTTATTCTTCCCGTGACGTCAGCGCGTGCACACTTGCCAATTTGCATACGTGCTTTAAATGCGGCTGCTAGTGCTTTTCTCATTCGCCGACGCTCTGTTACAATACGAGGAAACAAAATTGTAGAGTACAATTAAATGCTCATCCTTCAACTCATGTTGACAAAAGGAGGTGACAGTGGTTAACAATGCAGACTGACGACCTGAGTGCTCGAAGTTTGAATCCGGTTCGTTCCCCCAAAATTACTTTCACTTAGGATATTGGCAACCTTCTTGCAGTCCCTTCTGTAAATATCCGATGTCTTTCTAGAAAGAATTCTGACTATGAAAATATTTTTACAGAAACCAATGCCAACAATAGAATCTTTGGATTCATATGATGATGATGATGACGGTAGACAAAAATGGCACATGAAAAAGTATTCAAATTAAATCCATTTTAAATAAATCTTTCGCATGACACCGTGCGTTAGATCATTTCATAACAACCACTATGCCGACATCAAACAGATAATAAAAAAAATAGTAAACTTTCGTTTCCTGATAAAGAAATATGTATACATAAAATCTTCTTTCCAAGCTAATACTTAGAGTAGACATAAAATATTTCTTCGTTAAGTTTTAGTTTAAAACAAACTTAATGAATTATTTCTCACTTTTGTTGTTAACAAGTGAATACTCTGGATTTGTTTGTTTGTTTGTTTGTTTGTTTGTTTGTTTATTTGTTTGTTTGTTTGTTTGGTTGGTTGGTTGGTTGGTTATTTGGTTGATTACTTGATTGCTTGTTTGTTTGTTTGTTTGTTTGGTTGGTTGGTTATTTGGTTGATTGCTTGTTTGTTTGTTTGTTTGTTTGCTTGTTTGTTTGTTCGGTTGGTTGGTTATTTGTTTGATTACTTGTTTGTTTGTTTGTTTGGTTGGTTGGTTATTTGTTTGCTTGTTTGCTTGTTTGGCTGGTTGGTTGTCTGTTTGTTTGGTTACTTGTTTGGTTGCTTGTTTGTTTGGTCATCTGTTTGTTTGTTGTTTGGTTAGTTATTTGTTTGTTTGTTTGATTGTTTGTTTGCTTGTTTGTTTGTTTAGTTGTTTGGTTGGTTGTCTGTTTTTTTGTTTGTTTGGTTGTTTGTGTGTTTTGTTGTTTGTTTGGTTATTTGTTTGGTTTTTTGTTTAGTTGTTTGTTTGTTTAGTTGTTTGTTTGGTTGGTTGGTTATTTGGTTGGTTGTTTTGTTTACTGACGTGTTTGTCATTTGGCTATGGAAAACAAACTTGCAGAGGTATGCATATATTCGAATGTGTCTGTGTTCCATTTTGAAAAATATATATATATAACGATAACGTTGCGTATCAGTTTTCAATTATAACGTTCTACTAAATTGAACACGTACTTTGTGACCATCACCGAGAAAAATATTGCGACTCTCACGTGACCGGTGATTATTCCCGTTTTAAAAAAAAGGGGTTAGTGTAATTTTTTACTTACTTTCCAACTCGATGATAACTTTTATAGGTTTTCAAGTATGCTGTAAATGAATATCACAGTAATGTCCTATTTTAGCGTCGGAAAAAACATTCCAAAAATATTCAATTTCAACAAAACTGAATACAAAGTTGAATTGTATATAAAAAAAAAAAAAACAATTCAACAGGTTTAACTTTTACAAATAATACTTCTGCTTTGTTTACATTAACCTGGTTTCTTGGAGTGGCCATTTTTTTACAGTTGGAATTCTTTCAAGAGAGACGACGTGGATGAAATAGATAAGAGAGATGAGAGGATGAGAGAGAGAGAGAGAGAGAGAGAGAGAGAGAGAGAGAGAGAGAGAGAGAGAGGGTGGAAGGGGAGTTAAGAAGGTTCCCTTCCTAATCCCTTTTTTAGACGGTTACGTGAGAGTCGCAATATTTTTTCTCGGTGATGGTCACAAAGTATGTGTTCAGTTTAGTAGCACGTTATAATTGAAAACTGATCCCCGATGAAAAAAATCATAAAATTAAAAAAAAATTTTTTATCTGAAAGTTAAGTTTGTAATCGATGAGATTAACGTGAATGAAAAAAAAAAAGAAAAGAAAAAAAAAACGTTAAAATTGTAGGATTTAGAGGTGGTGGTCAATTTCCTAAATGTCTGCCGAAGTAGCTTGTTCTTTATTGGCTGAGGTATAGTCCTGTACAGTTCTAGATCAACCCTCCCAGGCTTTACCTTCTCACCTCTTTGATCATCGCTTGCGGCGCCCCTATTGAAAAATGCTGATGAGGTTGCCAGGTATTTTTTGCTGGCCAGAGTGCTTTTCGTCTTAGTACTGACTTTTTGAACCCCACTTTCCTAACCTTGTGTCACCTTCTCCCCCTCATGAGAGGGAGATGAATGATACGGTTTGGGAATTGAACCGCATTCATATTTGCCCTCTATTGCTCCCACAACAGCGGGGTTACTGTCCTTATATCTGAGAAAATTGACCTCATCCTTTCTGCTCATCCTTCGGCTACCATTCACATTTGTATTGACTTCAATGTCCATAATGTGGAATGGCTGACCCACTCAAATAAGACAGATGATGAGGGGCGGTTCTGTCATGATTTTGCCATTGCCTATGACCTCACTCATTGTTCATGAACCCACCTGTGTGCCCGATACTACTGGTCAGTATGCAAGTCTTCTAGACCTTTTTCTCACAACTTCCCCTGAGCTATGTTCATGTTCCATTCTATCTCCCCTGGGATCCTCAGATCACACAGTTGTATCAGTTAAGATAAAAATGAAATACAATAAGTCTTCAGATGTACCTCTCCACCGTACTGTATATCGATACTCTGTGGTTGACTGGGATAGCTTCCGTACATTCATATCTGATCTATCTTATTCCATGTTTAAAAAGGATGTATCCTCTATAGTATCAGACCTGACCGAATGGTTAATTGTAGGCATAGACCGATTCATACCATCCAAAAAATTCCAACAAAAACCTAACAGTCAGCCATGGTTCTCCCCAGAATGTGCTGCTGCCATCGCGCACAGAAATCACTTTTTTCATAGCTACCAACGTGATAGATGTACTGAGACTAAGGCTGCCTTCAGGACTGCCAGCAACCACTGTAAAAGAGTAATAAAAAATGCAAGAGAGCTATATGCTCAATTTGTCAAATCCAAAGTAGTTGAGCAACGGCTTGGTTCCCACCAGTTTTGGCAAATAGCAAACAGGATCCTGAACAGAAGCGTGCATTCTATCCCAACCATCAATGGACCTGAGGTCATCTCGTCAGCATCAGACAAGGCCAAACTATTTGCCAAGAACTTTGCAGCTAATTCTACCTATGCGACAAAGGCCATCAACTCTCCATATTTCCTCCTACAACAGACAACACACTATCCAACATACAAATAGCTGTGCACGAGGTCGCCAAACAAATCAAGAACCTTGATTCCAGTAAAGCAACTGGCCCAGACGGCATTCCAATTATAGTGTTGAAAAAGCTTCGACCAGAACTTGCCCCCATACTTACAAAACTGTTTAAGCGTTGCCTTAAGGAGAAGTGCTTTCCAACACCCTGGAAAACCTCATCAGTTATGCCCTGCATTTAAGAACTCAGGTGATAAGTCATCTCCCTCTCAGTACAGATCAATAAGTCTCTTGTGTGTCATGAGTAAGTTACTGGAATCCATATTAAATAGAGAAGTAGTCAACCACCTCTGCAGAAATAACCTCCTTAGTGACATGCAATATGGTTTCCGTTTTGCTAGATCTACAGCTGATGTGCTAACAGTTATATCCCATAGGATTAGTGAATCTCTTGACAAAGGCTTCCTTTCTAGAGCAATTGCTCTTGACATATCAAAGGCCTTCGATAAGGTTTGGCATAAGGGTCTACTTCACAAGATTTCCAGCTACGGTATAACTGGAAATGTTTTCTCAATAATTAAATTATTTCTCTCTGATAGGTCCATAAGAGTAGTGGTTCATGAGCAGCAATCAGAGGCCCACAGTATTAATGCTGGAGTCACCCAGGGGTCCATTCTGGGCCCAACTCTTTTCCTGATCTACATCAATGATCTCCCAAAACACATACTTAAATCATTCATTGACATCTATGCTGATGACTCGACCATCTACGGCAACACATCAAAGGCCGTAAATGACAAAGCTCTCTCTAATTCCCTCTCCTCTGATCTTGAGCACGTGATTCAGTGGGGAAAGAGATGGCTGGTTACTTTTAATGCATCTAAAACCAAGCTCCTAACTTTACATCATCAACGCTCTGTTCCTCATCTAGCGTCAATTGAAATGGATGGCTCGCGTCTTGGGGAGGCTTCATGTTTTGACAAGCTCCTGGGTTTAACCTTTACTCCTGATCTGAAAATGAACACGTATATCAAGTCTGTTGCCTGGGCCACTGGGAAAATGGTGGGATCCTTCTACCGCTCCAGAAGATATCTCACTACTGATGCAATTCTCTATCTCTATAAAAGCCAAGTACGTCCAAAGATGGAGTACTGCTGCCACATCTGGGCTGGAGCTTCAAAAAACAGCCTATCCTGCCTTGACAAAGTACAAAATAGACTTCGTGGCTTGGTGGAGGATGCCCTTTTCTCTTCCCTGCAACCGCTCTCCCATAGAAGAGACGTTGCAAGCCTGTCTTTGTTTTATCGTTATTTCCATGGCAAGTGCTCGTCCGAGCTCCAATCTCTGGTCCCCTCTCGCCAATCCTTCATGATAAACACCCGTCTAGCTGAAACTACTATCAGTAATTTCCCCCACACTTTATCTGTGCCTAAATCAAAACGTAGATTCCATGAACATAGCTTTTTTCTGAGAAGTGCACGCCTGTGGAATTCTCTTCCGTTTGCCTGTTTCCCACCTGGCTACAACTTAGATGTCTTCAAGTCTAACATAAACAAATTCCTGATTAATCGCCCCCTCAAATAAGACACTTTATCAAATCTCCAATACCAACTATTACCACGATATTATCCCATTGATTATTGTACACAAAATAACCCTTATCCCCGAGTGGCTTCTGGGCCTTGATAAGTGGTGATCCCCATGTAAAAAAACAAAACAAAAAAAACCGAACATTTATTAAAATGACTGAGATCGACGAATAAAATATGTCATTTACTTATTATCTATTATTTATATACAAGTATTAAAAAATAACCTTACTATAAAATGTTGAATTCGAACTCTCGAAGCAAAATATATAGTAGTCATTTTGGAACCAACTGCATTCGAACCCTAATCCCTGTATTATATGTCTAAAAAAAAAAAAAAAAAAAAAAAAAAAGCGCCGGACATACCTCGGCGCTACGGAACAGTCACTAACGTTGCCTATATTTTCGGTAGTAATAAATTTAAAATTGAAATCTTCACCTTTTTTTTTGTTTTTTTTGCTGATAAATATTTTAAGTTGAATACAGCCGAATACACGTGAATATAAGTGACAGATTCGTGGATTAGGGGTATGTCTGCTTCCAACGCGTCGCTGCATGTGTATCTGGGTTCGAATAGAGTTCCGCAGTCTTACTTTGCCGAAATAGTTGAGGCCGACAAATAGAAATCACGACTTAGTGTTTTTAAAATGTCATCATTACCTTACTGTAAGCTGTTGAATTCGAAACCTCAACTTTTCAATAATTATAATTTCGGAGGCAACTGCGTTCGAACCCTAACCTCTAGATCGGATACTTCCAACAAGCTTCACGGTCAGCGGACCTGAAGCACGTTGTATGTATTTCTCTGGTGTGATTTTTGGTAGCGAACTAAAAATACATTTTAGGCACAAAGGTTTGCGGGTGGGGGGGGCTGTATTCGCACTGGACTAATTTTTTTGTTGTGGAGAAGTAGACAATATCTGGTGTCGCTGTTGTGGCAAATTCTCGGGGCAAAGATATCGTGGGGTTTGCGTTCCTTCGACTGGACAGGTACTAAAATGGTGTGTGTTGACTATCATTACTACATCTGGTGTCGCTGTTGTGGCAAACTGTATTATATCTTTGGCATGAAGATATTGTGGGGTCTGCGTTCGCACTGGACAGTTTTTTTTTCCATTAAAGTAAAGTAAAAAAAAAAAAAAATGTTAGGCCACATCTGATGTCGCTGTTGTGGCAAACTAAATTACATTTTCTGTGCAAAGCAGGTACGATAATATTTTGGAGTTTCCATTTATACCGCACATCAATAATCCAACAAGAGTTTTTGCAAATAGAGCTCCAGTCTCCACAACCAGATAAATTCTGAAAGTTTATTCAACTAAAAGCTAATATACATAAATAAATATTGCGGAGATTTGTGTTCACACCTTGCGTTTCTAGAATGGAAATATGTCGCAAACTCATTTAAACACGGCAAGAATACAACATAACTATTGAGTTTCTATGTGTTTCGCTAGCAATCTTATATATTTACTAGAAACAGGTGGAAAAATTTAGGAAATTTATGGAAACTTTTAAATTTCACGAATACTTCAGATGACGTTAGACTTTAATTCGGAATCGGGGCATAAAACATATTACCTTTTGATTCGAACTCAGGAATTTGGACGGAATTTCAAACGGAACTTTTTGAAGAATACAGTTTTTTCTCTGCAAACACTTTACCAAAGATGTGATTACGTGGGTCTGTGCGTGCTTACTGCACAGACTGCAGATTTTCTGCTCGTTGTTTGATGCCGATGCTCACGTGGTCTCTGACACGATTGCAACAGAATTTTCCCTCCAAAATAAAATCACAACTTTAAAACAAGTATGGATTCTTGAAGTAGAACATCGTTATGTTTTGGAATTTTTTAGATGAGGATTTATTATTTGTATAGTTTGAATTCATCGGACTATTGTTTTCATCATGAGTGTCATTTTCACAATGTTTCGATTGATATAACTTCCAATCTTCTTCAGGTGTATCTTGTTGAACTCAGGAATGTTTCTGCCGGACTTGGGGATTTGCACTGAATTTCAAACGAGCGTAGCATGTTCTCATTCTGTCAGCCACGACTGGGTAAAAGTCCTAAGTAATTCGCAAATGTATTTTTGAGTGTTGCTCGCATTTAGAATTGAGCGTTCAACCTCCAGTAGAGTTACGTTTTGAATTTTTGAGATAAGGATTGATTTTTGCATATTATTTCGATTCTTCGGACTACGGTTCTCATACTGAGTGTGATTTTCACAACGTTTCCATTGATGCAATCTCCGACTTTCTTCAGGTGTATGAGGTCATACTCAGGAATGTTTCTGACGAACTCGGGAATTTGGACGAAATTTCGAACGGAACCTTTTATTTACTCCACAGGGGTAGCATGCTACGATTCCGTCAGCCACGATTAGATAGAGGTCCTAAATATTCGGAAACCCCAATTGCAGCTCACTCAGAACCTCTATCCAGTCATGGCTGACGGAACAAGAGCATGCTACCCCCATGAAGTAAATAAACGGTTCCATTAGAAATTTTGTCCATATCCCTGAGTTTAATAAACATTTCCAAATTCGACAAGATACTCTTGAAGAAGGTCGAAGGTTACATCGACTGAAACGTTGTGAAAATCACACTCCAGATGAGAACCCCGAAAGAATGCAGCTTTACAATTGAATTTTACCAAGCACTCTATCCACTATGCCACGGGTCCTTAAATACTTGTTAAATTCAGTTGTAAAGTTACACTCTTCTGGGGATCAAGGTTCAATCCTCAGTATGGGTTTTATTTTCGTCCATTGTTTTGTTTATGTTTACATATTTAAAAAAAAAAAATTCTTTGAAACATTTGTGAAAAAATATTTTTTAAGATACTTTTCTAGAGAAAAGTAAAAATATTTCTTTAGATTAAATTTTGGATAAGTCTTATCTTGTTGCGTTAAAGTTTTGGTGTTCAGCGTTTTGAATTTATCATCTAGCAGTGTTTGAGTCCAATTTTTCTGGCAACTTTTCTAGATGCTTACCGTAAACTGCTGGGAAACACAGATTCGACATTGAATCAGCAGAAAATACTGCTGAGGGAGTCTCGTAACTGGAATGGAATTAATTTTTCAAGCTGAAAATATAAAGACAAATTTCCATTCTAACATTAAAGCGACTTTATTGAACCATCTTCATTAACGTGTTAGGAAAAAGACAAATGAAGAGTTGTTTCCGTGTCAATCGACCGAGTTTTTTTGTTTTTGTTTTTTTTTTTTCTTCCGGCCAGGTTCGTATCTGCGTCACATAGTTTTTATTCCTGTCTGTTGCCATTTTCGGTACATCAGACATGATCTTCAAACAGCATAACTACTTCAGAATGCTGAAAAACGTCATAGAGCGTAGATAACTAAGTATATTGATCCAATGCTGTATCCTCGCCCTGTTTCTTAAACAAGGAAGGAGTCGTATTTATAAAAGACAAAGTTTCCATTCTAACATTTAAAACAACTTTATTGATCAACTTTGTTAACGTGTTGATAAAAGATAAATGGAAAGAAAAGTGTTAGTAATCGAATGAGTCCATAAATATGATGATGGCCTGTGTGACTACTACTAGTAAGTAAATAAATCTACAGAAGATAAAGTGTGGTGTGTTTTTGCTGTTTTTTTTCACATAGGCATCACCACATTATCAAGGCCAAGAGGCCACTCAAGGATAAGGGTTAAAGAGTGTACAGTAGAAACTGGACAATATAGTAATCATTAGTAATGAAAATTTGGTAACTTTGATAACTTATATGGAACGGCTCATCAAGAACTTATTTACTTGAACACAACCATATTGTAGTCAGCCGGAAAGCAGGAAAACGGAAGACAATTCCACAGGCGTGCAGTTCTAAGAAAGAAGCTTTGTTCATGGAATCTACGTTTAGGTTTAGGCACAGATAAAGAGTGGGGGGAATTATTGATAGTGTTTACAGCTAGACGAGTGTTTCTTGTGAAAGTTTGGCGAGGGGGGGCCATAGATTGAAGCTCAGTCGAACACTTTCCATGAAAATAACGATACATCAGAGACAAACTCGCAACATCTCTTCTGTGAGATAGAGGTTGCAAGGAGGAGAAAAGGACATCTCCTACGAGGCTACGAAGTCTATTTTGAACTCTATCAAGGCAGGACAAGTCCTTTCTAGCAGCTCCTGCCCAGATGTGGCAACAGTATTCCATCCAGCATTTAAAGCAATGACGACATACACGTATGTCTAACAAGGCCGATAGCCATTAGTTGCGTGCTCTCATGTACTGAATGAATGCGTGAATGTAAGATTGACATGACATTCTTAAAAATAAACTAAAATGACCCCAAAACGGGCTGAAATGACTTAAATAAATAAAAAGTAAATGAATTAGAATGACTTTAATGAACTTAAGGGTGAATTGAATGACCTTAAGAATGACTTGAATGCTTAAAAAATAACTGGAATCCTTCAAAAACAATTTGAATGATCTGGAGAATGACTTGAATGGCTTTGAGACTGACTGGTTGTAAAGTGGATGATCATTTTACATTAAATTAATACAGAAAAGTGATCCCCCACTTTATATCACAAAGTTACAAACATAAGTATAGCATGTAGTAAGAACAGATACGACACTTTGATCTTGGCCAGACACAAACCGACCGACCGAGTAACTTATAGAGTCGCTTGCACGCGATTAAAAATATGATATATTGGTTCATCCTCAACTCGTTTATGTTCATCTACAAAAGATAAAATGGCTGCACGTTTAACGTGTGTTTTAATACTAGCTAACATACCCACCAGGTGAAAGGTTATTATTATAATAATATACAGTAAATGAATTCCGTTGTATTTCTACCGTGCTTGAAACAATGATGGCAGAATGCTGAAAACATGATGGTGGTTAAGTGGTTAACGACATGAACTTATGATTCAGATGTTCCAAGTTCGAATCCAGTTTGTTCCACAAAATCATTTTCACTTAGGATGTTGGCAACCTTCACGTGGTCCCTCCCATAAGTACCTAGAAATCTAGAAAGAATTCTGACTAAAAAAAAATATTGTAGAAACCAATGCCAACAAAAGAAGCTATGGATTCATACAATGATGATGATGATGATGATGATGATGATGATGATGAATATAATTTATATAATAGTGGTATGGAAAACATTTTCTGTCTAGCGAGTGTCATAATTAGAATGGCATTAATTTTTCAAGAACTGAAGTTTTAGAAAAGACAAAGTTTCATTCTCACATTTAAAACAACTTTATTGAATCATCTTTGGTGATCAAGAAGTTAACGACACAGATTGATAACCTGGGTGTTCCAAGTTCAAATCCAGTTCGTTCCACAAAATCACTTTCGTTTAGGATGTTGGCAACCTTCTTGCGGTCACTCCCACAGACACCCGATGTCTTCTTGGGAAGAATTATTGTAATGCTATGGGTAGGCGTTCTCATTTCGTTCTTCCTCTCGTCCGTCGACCTCATCGAATTGCCAAACAAATAAAAGAAATACTTTGAACTCACTTTTTTTTAAAGACATTTTTATTTCCTGTCCGTGCTTTCCATTTTACATAACAAATTTTGACAGAGCCGTCACCGGCTAGCGAGGAATCATTGCCGTCTGCCCTCTTTCTCCTGCTATTCATGCCGTCACATCTTTCCCACTCCACTCTTCCTGTCTTCTGCTATCTCTGTGTGGCGTCACCAGTTCTTCTACCTCCTACTACTCCTCTCTCTATTTTACTCTGTTTTACTGCTCTCCATGTGACGTCGCCACACATTATAGTAAATTAAGACTAGAAAAATATCGGGGAAACGAATACCAACAACAGAATCTTCAGATTCATATGATGATGATGATGATGATGATGATGATGATGACTAACACTCTTTTCTTTTGCATTCCTTTGTTACTTAACAACGTGATCATCATCATCATCATCATCATCATCATCATCGTCGTCGTCGTCGTATATGTTATACTTAATTAATACATATCACATCTATAATATATATGGGACTATTAAAATTAATTTTAAAATTTGACTAATTTGGTCAATTCTATCAAAATATGCAATTTTTAATGAAAAAGTCCACTGCAAATTTTACCTAGATTAAAAAAAAACAAAATTAAAGCATTAACTTGACGCCATGATAGAGCACGCTTGCAAGAAAAAAAATCAAGCAAAAATTCTGATTTCTTTCATCTTTGCTTTCTAATATCCAAACAACTAATCTATCAGTAATTCTTTTTGTTATTTTTAATGCTGAAATGCAGATGCTTATTTTCTTTGCTAAAAATCTTGGAGATTATTTCATTTTAAAAAAATGTTCATTATTTGAATAGGAAACTTAACCCTCTGAAAACTGAATTTTTTTGTAGAAAAATACTTTTTATTTGCACCTATTTTTAAAATGACTCCGTCAGCTTCCATTTATCTAGTGTTTCCTTTTCAGATTAAATATGTTTTAAACTGATTTCAAAGTGTTTTTTAACATATTTTATTAACTGTTTGCTCATATATATATATATATATATATATATATATATATATATATATATAGCATTCATGATATATAAGTAGTACTGTTAAAATAAATTGTAAAATTTGACTAATTTTCATATTGTGATGGCGGCCATCTTGAATTTATAATGAGGTTAACAATCAGCTCATGGAAAAATTGTCATTTTTCATTTTCTCATGCACGTACTAATCAATTGATGAATTTATTGTGTGTATTTGTACAGCTTTTGTAAGACTACATGTCCCCCGCTTGACAACATCGCCAACTCCAAACATTGTGTGCCGTGGATTAATTCTCTTTCGTTTTCTCTGCTTCTGGTGGACAGATTGAAAACTTCTGTCTGTCGAATTTTATTTATTTATTATAGAATAATGGATTTTTACACCTATTTTCTAAAATGACTCTGTAAGCTGAACCCTTCATTATCCACTCAAACACTATCTATATTTGTATGCATATCAAAATAAATTGTAAAATGTAACTAATTGACATATTGTGATGACGGCCATCTTTAATTTATAATGAGATTGAACATCCGTTCATGTAAAATTGTCATTTTCTCATGCACATATTAGGCAACTGCTGAATTTATTGTATATAGTTTTGCTGATGTGTCTAAAATTGCAAATAAAACCAGTTTTGCATGTAGTCTTGTCTGCTATTAGAGCTTTGTGAACTGCACTAAGAGGGTTGAATATTTTTTTTTTTAATTTTTTTTTTTTTACAACGTGATCATCACTTATCAAGGCCCGGAAGCCACTCAGGGATAAGAGTTATTGCAAGTACATTACGTTAGTGTGGAGCTTTGATGAAGTGTTTACTTAAGGGGGCGGTTCATTAGGAATTTGTTAACATTGGACTTAAAGACATCCAAGTTGTAGTCCGGAGGGAAGCAGGCAGACGGAACAGAGTTCCACAGGCGTGCAGTTCTAAGAAAGAAGCTTTGTTCATGGAATCCACGTTTTGATTTAGGCACAGATATAGAGTGGGGGAAATTTTTCACAGTGGATTCAGCTAGACGGGTGTTTTTCGTGAAAGATTGGCGAGGGGGGACCAGAGATTGGAGTTCAGACGAGCACCTGCCATGGAAATAACGATAAAATAAGGATAGGCTTGCAACGTCTCTTCTGTGGGAGAGAGGTTGCAGGGTAGAGAAAAGGGCATCCCCCACTAAGCCACAAAGTCTATTTTGTACTCTGTCAAGGCAGGATAGGCTGTTTTTAGCAGCTCCTGCCCAGATATGGCAACAGTATTCCATCCTTGGACGTACTTGGCTTTTATATAGATAGAGAATTGCATCAGTAGTGAGATATCTTCTGGAGCGGTAGAAGGATCCCACCATCTTTCCAGCGACCTTGGCAACAGACTTGATGTACGTGTTCCATTTCAGATCAGGAGTAAAGGTCAAACCCAGAAGCTTGTCAAAACACGGGGCCTCACCAGACGAGAACCATCCATCACAATTGATGCCAGATGGGGATCAGAGCGTTGATGATGTAAGGATAGGAGTTTGGTTTTGGATCCATTATATATATTATATTTATATAGGGTGACCTCAGAAAAGAGCGATCAAAAACAAAGTCACCGACTCATGGAATCCTTAAGTATCCTTTTTGCCAGGCACCAATATTTATCTATATAATTATAAAACTCTGTGGACCGTTCGGGCGTCCTTGCTTGCTTGAATCCTGTATTATAATAAAGTTATATTCCTGTTTGTCGTTCACAATTTAATATTTACAAAAGCCACATCGTTTCAGAAATAAATCTTCATACTGAAAACGATTCCAGCATAAATTCTATATCTAGCGGGTGGGGTGGGGAATGTGGGGGGGGGGGGTTGTTCGACCATAAAATACGCTTAAATATGATATTTTAATTTGTCCAGATTTTGTATATATTATCATAGTCATGATTAAAAAAAAAAAAAAACGGTATTTGTTAAGTAGGTTTTTTTTATTAACACGATTCCAACGACTGGGAAAGCTCATCTGAGTTTAATATATATATATATATATATATATATATATATATATATATATATATTACTTGTTTATTGTACAGTTGCAGACTGTTCGATCGGCACAAAAACTTTGGCATCACTTGTGGGAAATTGGGTACGAAAAAGTGCCAGCTGATCAGAGTTAAGGGCAGGATTCTTTGACTTTTAACTTCTGTAATTTCTGTTTATTTCATCAAAAGAATAGTTAGTTTAAAAGGTTTTTGCAGATATTCAAATTATAAGAATTCTATTTGACTGAGCGAATGAGCTATTCTTGAAGGTCAATACAAAGATGCCCATGAACTTAACGCTATTATTCAATGTAAAATTTCAAGTGAGGTAGTCAAATACAAATCCATCGACACTGTTGTGAAAGCAGATAAAGTGGTTAATTATCCAACAGTTATATTTGCCAGGGATGCCACCGCATGTATTGCAACTGAAATTTGGTGTACTAATAATCATGTTGTGAAATATAAACCAATCCAAGCTTTGCAATGGCACATAGCTTGCAGTAAAAAAAAATTAACAAACAATATCATAGAAACAACAATCATAACAGGACCTTTCACAGATGAATATATCTTCATTCCATGCATTCCTATGATTCCACCGGATACATCATTACACTTTAGCAAGCAGTTTCCAATTTTATTGTCATTTGCAATAACCATCAACAAAGCACAGGGAACAATCTTTACAATTGTGGGCCTTACAGTTACACACTGACTGTTTTTTCACATGGACAATTTATGTTACATATTCAAGAGTCGCCAAACCGGAAAATCTCTATATCAGCTAAGAAACAACAAAAACTATACCCATGCAAAATGGAAAATTAAACCTATAAGAAACATGCTTTTTCTCATTTTGGAACTTTTTCCATTGCGCCAATTTGAGCCACAGCAACGCGTGGCAGGGTACAGCTAATATATATATATATATATATATATATATTTATACAAACATATATATATATATATATATATATATATATATATATATATATACCCACACACACATATATATATATATATATTTATACAAACATACACACACACATATATATATATATATACACACACATATATATATACACATACACACATATATATATATACACACACACACACATATATATATACACACACACATATATATATATATATATACACACACACACATATATATATATATATATACACACACACACATATATATATATATATATACACACACACACACACATATATACACACACAAATATATATACACACACACACACACACACACATATATATATATATGTATATATATGATTATTGGTGACAGATGATATGACATGTCAGTCAGTTTATAACTGCCGGAAACAAATCTGAATGGGAAATCCTGTGCGAACTCTGTTGAACAAAAGAAAATAACTATAATCGCTATGATATTTACTAGTATCTTATAACTAGACTACCCGTGATCCGTTGGGTCAGTATATGTTAAAGCTAGCCATGGAATAGTGAATATATTAATTATGACACAAATATGCGTGTTTGCGAATACAACGACGATTACCACTTTAACTATAAAGAATTACATTGCTTAATATCCGGAAATTACTTATTTGCTGAAAATTTAAATGCAAGTTGTTTTCAGCATACTCGAAAACCTTTAGAAGTCGTCATTTTAAAGGAAAATGTTAAGGTGGAAAGCAAGTAAAAATTTACCAAATCTTCTATTTTTATATTTGCTTAAAAAAAGTTGCATAGTGTTGGTCATCCGAACCTTAAAATTTGTCTGGCCTCACTTCAGCCGAATGGCTTTTTAAAGAAAGAAGTGTGACTCTTAATGAAAGCACTTATCACAAGACAACGGCTTTGTTTTTGTAACATTAAATGTTTTGCGTTTGTTTTAGTATCTAAATGTGACGTCACCGTCTTGAGGGAGCGCTTTGGTCCCCATTGGAGAGGTTGAAATCCCCCTGGACCCTGACGGAGACTGGGTAGATATGCTAAGATTGTCTGTGGAACGTTAATTGAATCCCAGACAATGGCGGGTAGCCTGTCGGAAGTGATATGCTTGCACTTGAGAGAAAGAGACATAAATTTTATTGTTTAACGAGATTTGTACTTGTTGGCCTGGAGAACACCCATTCAGATTATAGCTCTATGAATGATAGGTTTTGACCCCTTGAGGTCGTGAGAAGAAATAAGCTCCCCAAAAAACGCCCAACGGCCCCCTCTCTGCCTATCCTGACCAGCCATCCAGTGGACGAAGAAAGAGATTTGTGAGACTTAAAATGTTTTGGTGAACTGAACGATGTACATATGTAAAAATCTGTAACTTTTGTGAAATTAACTTTTCGTAGTTAGAAAACCTGATTTCGTCTGTCTTTACTTCTCAACGTGCATGTGAGCTTTGCTTTTGCTTTCAGCAGAAACGACACGAAACCTGAGACGCTGAGAATCCATGTGAAGGACTCTCGGTAGGCTTGACATCAGGAGCCACAGTTTCCGAAGAAGTTAGAGGTCAGTTGCTGACCTGAGCATGGGCGCCCATGAGCTTATGATTTGATCCTGAGGGTGAAATTGACTTAAAATTTCTTATATTGGTTGCGACGGAAAAGAAAAAAAAAAAAGTACATCGACAAACACAGAAAAAAAAAACTTTAATAATAGAAAGAGACAGACAGAGAGAAACGTTTGGAAAAAAAGAGAGAGAGAAAAACTCAGAGACGGTAAAACAAAACAAAACAAAAAAAACTGAAAAACAAAAACTAAGACAGAAAAAAAGAGAGACTGATAGTAAACACAAAGAAAAAAAAAGGAAAAAGGGAAGAAGAGAAAAGTGAAGAGAAAAGTGAAGAGTCTGATACGTGAAATTATAAAACATAGAGACAGTGAAGGGGGTGGGAAGAAAAAGAGAAATAACTCCCCCCCCCCGATCTTTTTGGAAATACGCGCGGACGAGGACGAAGAAAAGGGAAGAGAGAAAGACAGAAGGAGACGGTAAGGTGATTTTTTTTTTTTCTGTTTCTGCTTGTCGTCTGCGTATCCTCTCGGTGATAGCGAGAGAGAGAGAGAGAGAGAGAGAGAGAGAGAAAGAGAGAGAGAGAAAAGGAGAGCGCGTAGTTGGGATTGCATTATATTTGATGTGTGTCTAACATTGAAAGAGAAAGGTTGAAGAAGAAGAAGAAGAAAAAAAAAGAGAGAATGTAGTTTTTAAGGAGATATTTGTACAGTCTTTTTTGAGTGGTTAAATTGTATTAAATTGATTTTTTTTTCTCCTGTTTCAATTGTTTATGTGATTTTTCTCTTCTTGCTTTCATCGATTATATTGTGTATATTTGATTGTTTTGGGTATTATTGGGGCGTAGGGTTGGTTGTTTTTGTTTTATGGCATATCAACCCTTTCTAGGTTATTTAATGCCGAATCCAGTGATTTTGAAGAAAAAGTTTTTAATTGAATATATATATATATTTTTTTCCAAGTCGGTTTCTATTTAACCCATAGTTGGGACCCGTACTACCACTCCGGGTCAGAGTGTACCTGGGAGCAATGCCAATTAAAGGGTGGTTCCACACTCCCCAAAGCCAGCAAGCTAGGGCCTCACCATCGGATATAGTTTAAGGTCATATCTAGGATCTGGGGCGTAGATAATTAAATAAAAAGAAAGGATGGTGATCGCAGATCTTAAAGAGGTCACGGGGGTCACATCCGAAGTGTTGGGCACAGGTGTGGATGGTTATGGGACGAACACAGATACGGATAGTCCTAGGCGGTGGATTGACAAGATCCATGGGGTGCTCACAAATAGGGTAGAGTAGAGTTTGGGGTCGAACAAAGTCACAGAAGAATTTCGAGCCTTGCTGGGGCACTTGAGAATTCCGAGCTTCTGTGGGAAAGCAAGTGAACTTAACGACTGGCTACAGGCGGTTGGAAAGAAACAAATCATTTACGGTTTGAGGGATGCGGAGATGTTTCTTCTTGCCTACGAAGCTGCCTCAGGGCCCATGTCCAGATTTATCAGCAGATAATTCCAAGAGAACTCTCAGCTGACCTGGCAGCAGTTAAAGTCAGCCCTAATTAAGGAATTTAGCAGTGAAAGTATGGCCATTGACGCTTGTCCAGGAAAGAAATTAGCGGATTAGTTGAGAGAGAGTCTGAACTGGCGATAAGAGCTTTCTCGGACCAGACTGAGAGGGCGGGCCGATACAGGTCCTGTTGGCTGATGGGTGAGGCTCTTCTGGATCATGATATAAGGGCAGATGTGTTGAAGGGTAACCCCGTTAAGCTGAGCGAGGCGGAAGAGCTTGCCCAGACCAGTGACCGAGTTTGGGGGCGTATTTGAAGTTCGAGACTGTGGGAGGAGGTCAGATCGGACCCTTCTCCTGTGAGAAAGCCGAGGTCAAGACCAGCAATGGAAGTTAACCCCCCCCCCCGGGAGATAGTCGAGGAAGACTGGGATAAGGAAATTATTTGGAATGGGACATTCGTTATGGCCACTATAAGCCCGTGCCTGGAAGAATGGGACTGGTATTCTTTAGGTGTGATTATAAGGGTCATTAGGTGGCAGAATGTCCGACCCAATGGGGAGGTAATCCCTGGGATCTGCAGCCCTACCGCCACAAGTGTAGTAAACACGGGCACGAATCTAAATGGTGCACCAATGCAGGTGACTGTCGCTTAGGAATTGGCCGATATGCTCGAGCAGAGCAACGACCTCCACCCGAGGACAAAACAAAAGGGAACGGACGAGAGGCTCCAAATCGGAAAATGAGATGCGCCACCCGAGTGCAACCTGTCCTAAAACTAGCTTCGGGATACGCTGGCGTATCGCCAAGGATATAAGGGCACCGGCGACCCAAACGGTATCAAGGCACTTGTGCTGTTGGACGTGCAGACAAGCCAATCATATAGCCAGAATCTGTCCAAAACTGCATTGTTGGAATTGTGGGGAGACTGGCCACAAGAGAGGGGAGTGCCCTCAGAAAAGAAGGAGGTCCCCAAAGCAAGGGGGAGGATGCTGCTCAAGAGAGGAGACCAATGTCCAGACGGACGGGCCGTTCATGGGCGAGGAGTATCTGTCACCGGCACCTGCTCAGGGCTGGTCAACAAAAAAGATGCCGCTCAGAGTGTGTCAGGTTCTGACGGAAGCAGGAGGCTTACCTGGCTTAACCTGTCCTGTAGAGGTGGGAGGTGAAACATTGACAGCTCTGGTCGACAAAGGAGTAGCTGTGTCTTTACTGGGTGTGGATGTGTATGAGAGGCTGAGAGGTAAGGAACCCTTGCAGCCCATGAATGTAGAGTTTACCCAGACAGATAATACTGACCTCCAACTCGAGGGAATGACCACAATACCCTTCAGACTAGGTGACTGCGGAGGACAGATGAAAGTTTATGTCGCAAAGAATTTATAGAAAGAGTTAACGCTTGGTAATAACTGGTTACAAAGTCAGGAAGGGAAAGTCAGTTTTGGACCACCCACATTGACTATTTTACCGGTGAAAATTCCATTGACCAAGGCTGGGCGACTGAGGACACCATAAATTTCCTCTTGGATGAGGTAGGCTTCAATGCCGAAAGAAGCTAGTTTAACGATGAGTATTAAACTCATTCGAACACTGGGGGAGACGTTAGCTGACCCGGCTATATTAATAATAATAATAATAATAATAATAGTAATAATAATAATAGTAATAATAATAATAATAATACCGAGAATGTTTAAGGGAAATTAGGTGAAATACGTTTCTGGCATCAGCACCTCTCGAAAAATTGTACGGGGGGGGGGTTCTTCCTTCTGGTCGACTGTGGTTAGTATAATTTAATTTTGATGAAAGAAATGTATTGAAATAAAGGTGTTGATTTTTAAATATTGTGTAATGAAAGAACTTCTCAAAATGCTTTTGTTGTGAGTCGTGTAGAAGGAGGGAAATGAGCATAGCTAAACTCTACTGTGTGGACGGGGGGGGGGTGCGTGGGTCGCTGGCCGCTAGACTGACTTGAATGGTGTATGGGTAAAGCTCGCAGCATGATAGCCTGCAGAGTTGACGACCGTCTCACCCCACCACCCTCGTGCGCGTTGGAAGGGGGAGGAATTTATGTGAAATATTATTTTTTTCATGGCAGGTAGGACCGAAGGAGAGATCCTTCGGTTCTACCTGCCATGTTGATTGATAATTATTGATTGAGGTTCGTGCGATGAATTACCACAAGTGATATTATCAAGTTGAACAGATGATAATCAAATTTAGTATAATAAATAAAGGCCTTGATTTTGATAGTTAGAGTTGATTTTTTTTTTTTTTTAAAGATTATAACCATTTTCCTTTTTGCTATCCTTTTACCTTTTTTTTTTTTTTTTTTTTACATGGGTGTCACCACTTATCAAGGCCCAGAGGCCACTCGAGGATAAGGGTTAATAAGTATACATTAGTCATTGTGATTTTAGCATAGTAAACAGTGGGAATTTTGTAACTTGGATTACTTAGGGGGACGATTCAATTAGAACTTGTTCACATTGAACTTTTTCTTTTTTTTTTTTTTTTTTCATAGGTATCAACACATTATCAAGGCCAAGAGGCCACTCAAGGATAAGGGTTAAAGAGTGTACAGTAGAAATTGGACAATATAATAATCATTAGTAATGAAAATTTGTTAAATTTGATAACTTATATGGAACGGCTCATCAAGAACTTATTTACGTTAGACTTGAAGACAACCATATTGTAGTCAGCCGGAAAGCAGGAAAACGGAAGACAATTCCACAGGCGTGCAGTTCTAATAAAAAAGCTTTGTTCATGGAATCTACGTTTAGGTTTAGGCACAGATAAAGAGGGGGGGGAATTATTGATAGTGTTTACAGCTAGACGAGTGTTTCTTGTGAAAGTTTTGCGAGGAGGGACCATAGATTGAAGCTCAGTCGAACACTTTCCATGAAAATAACGATACATCAGAGACAAACTTGCAGCATCTCTTCTGTGAGATAGAGGTTGCAAGGAAGAGAAAAGGACATCTCCTACGAGGCTACGAAGTCTATTTTGAACTCTATCAAGGCAGGACAAGTCCTTTCTAGCAGCTCCTGCCCAGATGTAGCAACAGTATTCCATCCTTGGACGTACCTGGCTCTTATATAGATAGAGAATTGCATCAGCAGTGAGATATCTACTGGATCAATAGAAAGATCCCACCATTTTTCCAGCGGCCTTGGCAACAGATTTGATGTACGTGTTCCATTTAAGATCAGGAGTAAGTAATGGTCAAGCCCAGAAGCTTGTCAAAACTTGAGGCCTCCTGAAGACGAGAGCCATTCATTTCAATTGATGCCAGATGTGGATCAGAATGTTGATGATGTAAAGAGAGAAGCTTGGTTTTGGATGCATTAAAAGTAACCAGCCACTCCTTTCCCCATTGTACTACATCTGGAAAGAACTGATAATCAGATCGGACAGAGGTTGGTTGAATTTAGTTGAGCAATGTTAATTTCGGCGATCAAATGGACCCTTGAGAAGGAATTAGACCTTTGCCTCAGTCGGGAAGAATTTCTTAATCGAGAAATAAGAGTCAAGAGGCCACTAATTGAGTGGGATTAATTGAAAATAATTATAAGTATTACTGGGCGAGGTAGTAAATTAATTGTATTGCATCCAAATTAGCTCAAGAAATGATTTATATTTTTTTTAGACAGATTTTTTCATTTCGAATAAATTGTGCACGTGGTGTTTGCCCATGGAGACATTAGTCAAGAACAGAATTTCTTGCGAGATATAGGGGCGTTAACTGAATGTACGTGACCTGCTCGGCTTGCGAAGGCCGTTAAACATTACGCAATTCTAGTATTTAATTTTTTTTTTATATATATATATAATTAGTTGGAATGAATTCCAGAGCATTTCAGCTGAACTGTAGGTGTTAGAATAGGTGGTGATTGTAGTTAGCCGGTCCCTTGGTATTACTAGGTGTGTCCGGGCAGGGCCCACTTAGGCACACCACCTGGGTGAGGCGAGGCGCTGGGTGGGGGCATGGCTGACTTCTTATAATTTTTATACGTAGGAACATGTTCTGAAATATCGAGGGGGATTCAATGAGCTAGGGAATCGTGTTTTGAAAAATAAACAAGAAAGGTGGTGCCTCTGACCTTCAGAACCCTGTGGTAATTCAGGGGTAAGGAAGAATGATGACGACTCAATCGAGGGGTTTTGAGTGTGGTGACCGGGGACTTTTTTTAAACAGGGGAGATAACACTTATGAGTTAAAAAAAAAATTGACAATTTTGAATAAGTTGATAATTAAGAAATACAGGATTCTCGAACTGAAAAAAAAAACCTGTGAGTGACATTTATAAATGTTGAAGTTTTTTGGAGTTATCATTGTAAATTGTGAAAAAAAAAAAAAGAACAAGCAAAAACTTTCATAATGCAAAGAAAAAGAGACTTAATGACGCTGAATAAAACCATGGACTTCTGAATTTTATTGCTTCCAATGAACTTTTTGATCTTCTTTCTAATTCTTTGGTGAACTATGACTTTCTTATGAACTTTTGTATGAAAGAAAAAGGGGGAGAACCCTCGTTGGAGGGTGGCTATCAGATTATGTATATGTTATCTTTTCTTGACAGATAAACCCACGACGGAGAAAGGGGGCGTAAGAAACCTGGTGGCGAGCTGTGAAAGAGGCGGAGCAGTGTGTTGGGATTAGACCTATTGGTTCTGTATGAAGCAATGGGTCTACAGGGGCAGGATGTGACGTCACCGTCTTGAGGGAGCGATTTGATCCCCATTGGGGAGGTTGAGACCCCCATGAGCCCTGAGGGAGGCCGGGTAAATATGCTAAGATTGTCTGTGGAATGTTAATTGAATCCCAGACAGCGGCAGGTAGCCTGTCGGAAGTGATATGCTTGCACTTGAGAGAAAGAGACATAAATTTTATTGTTTAACGAGATTTGTACTTGTTGGCCTGGAGAACACCCTTTCAGACTATAGCTCTATGAATTATAGGTTTTGACCCCTTGAGGTCATGTGAAAAGTCTTGTTAGTCTCAGATTTTCAGAACGGTGGACATATTGCTGAATTACACACATGCAATTTGGATCTGGAATTCCCCAGAAAACGTATTGAACTCTGATTGGTTGAATGTACTGCCGGACCCCAACCCGTCCCTGAATATTTAAACAAGCGCCCAGGTATTTTTGAGCAGATTTCGCCGAAAATCTCGAGAAGAAATAAGCTCTCCCAAAAACGCCCAACAGCCCTTTCTCTGCCTATCCTGACCAGCCATCCAGTGGACGAAGAAAGAGATTTGTGAGACTTAAAATGTTTTGGTGAACTGAACAATGTACATATGTAAAAATCTGTAACTTTTGTGAAATTAACTTTTCGTTGTTAGAAAACCTGATTTCATCTGTCTTTACTTCTCGATGTGCATGTGAGCTTTGCTTTTGCTTTCAGCAGAATCGACACGAAACCTGAGACGCTGAGAATCCATGTTAAGGATTCCCAGTAGACTTGACATCACGAGCCACAGTTCCCGAAAAAGTTAGAGGTCAGTTGCTGACTTGAGCATGAGAGCCCACCACATAAAATTGAAGCATGAAAAAATGAAAATTAATTTTAACTGTTTTATACCGATTCCAATAAAATAAAATTCGTAAAAAGCCGATGAAAAAAAGACAAAAGAAATTTAGTTTTGCATATTTTAAACGTGAAAAAATTTTCGATTAAAAAAAAACCTTCATGGCTTTGTTTTCATGTAATACGGATATGCAGAATTTTTCCAACCCGATGGACGATTTAAACGCCTAAGCAAGTTGATCTGAGTTTTATAATTATATAGATTTTATGCAAAACAGTTTTTAAATAAATTTCACTTACTTTTGCAGCAACACAACCAACGTGCAAATCTACTAAGAAACCAGGTAAACTTTTATTACTTATTGCATTTTTACGATACATGCTACGCGCATCAGCATCATCACATATTTGGTTTAATGTCTGTTTTACATGCTGGCATATGTTGGACGGCTTTTTAGAAAATGACATCCAAGCTTATTCTGGTTAGGTCTTTATTTATCCTGCTTTCTCTCGAGCCAATTCTTATATCTTCCTTCTGGTTTCCTTAGCCTTCCCCAATTAACTGACCCTGCTACTTCAACTGTTCTATATCTATTAACCCAAACACACCTCATTATCCTTTCATTATATTTGGTTTAACGTCAGTTTTATATACTGGCATGTAGTGGACGGCTTCTAAAAAAATGACATTCATGTTTACCTATCTCTGACTAGGTCTTTATTTATCCCTCTTTCTCTCAAGTTCATTCTTACTTATTCCTCCCATTTTTTCTTTTGCTTTCCCTTCTAAACTGACCCTGCTGCTTAAATATACATCTATGAACCACAAGAACTCTCATCCATTCTTTCATTGTTATATTCGGTCTAACTATGACACTACATAGCCCCACCGACAAGCTGCCGAGGATTTTTCGTTCATCTTCTTATGGCCATATCATCATTTTCTCACTGTTGACCATCGATGTTGACAGGTTCACAAGTAGAAAAATAAAATACAACACAGGTGTTTGTAGGTATGTATTGAGCCAAAAAAAAAAAAAAGTTGTAGCAGGCAGGCTCGAACCCGTGACGCGAAGGCGGATAAGAAAGTGGAGGTATGTGTAAGGGTGTTGGTTGCGCAATAAAAAAGAAAAATGGAAAACTGCGAACGCAAAAAAAAATGTTGTAGTAAGCAGGTAGGCTGGAACCCGAAGAAACAAGCATTAAATGTTTTGAAAACTATGTATAAAGTAATAGAGCAAAAACTAATTGAATATTATAAAAAAAACAAAGTTTTGAAAACTATGTATAAAGTAATAGAGCAAAAACTAATTGAATATTATAAAAAAAACAAAGTTTTGAAAACTATGTATAAAGTAATAGAGCAAAAACTAATTGAATATTATAAAAAAAACAAAGTTTTGAAAACTATGTATAAAGTAATAGAGCAAAAACTAATTGAATATTATAAAAAAAACAAAGTTTTGAAAACTATGTATAAAGTAATAGAGCAAAAACTAATTGAATATTATAAAAAAAACAAAGTTTTGAAAACTATGTATAAAGTAATAGAGCAAAAACTAATTGAATATTATAAAAAAAACAAAGTTTTGAAAACTATGTATAAAGTAATAGAGCAAAAACTAATTGAATATTATAAAAAAAACAAAGTTTTGAAAACTATGTATAAAGTAATAGAGCAAAAACTAATTGAATATTATAAAAAAAACAAAGTTTTGAAAACTATGTATAAAGTAATAGAGCAAAAACTAATTGAATATTATAAAAAAAACAAAGTTTTGAAAACTATGTATAAAGTAATAGAGCAAAAACTAATTGAATATTATAAAAAAAACAAAGTTTTGAAAACTATGTATAAAGTAATAGAGCAAAAACTAATTGAATATTATAAAAAAAACAAAGTTTTGAAAACTATGTATAAAGTAATAGAGCAAAAACTAATTGAATATTATAAAAAAAACAAAGTTTTGAAAACTATGTATAAAGTAATAGAGCAAAAACTAATTGAATATTATAAAAAAAACAAAGTTTTGAAAACTATGTATAAAGTAATAGAGCAAAAACTAATTGAATATTATAAAAAAAACAAAGTTTTGAAAACTATGTATAAAGTAATAGAGCAAAAACTAATTGAATATTATAAAAAAAACAAAGTTTTGAAAACTATGTATAAAGTAATAGAGCAAAAACTAATTGGATATTATAAAAAAAAAACAAAGTTTTGAAAACTATGTATAAAGTAATAGAGCAAAAACTAATTGAATATTATAAAAAAAACAAAGTTTTGAAAACTATGTATAAAGTAATAGAGCAAAAACTAATTGAATATTATAAAAAAAACAAAGTTTTGAAAACTATGTATAAAGTAATAGAGCAAAAACTAATTGAATATTATAAAAAAAACAAAGTTTTGAAAACTATGTATAAAGTAATAGAGCAAAAACTAATTGAATATTATAAAAAAAACAAAGTTTTGAAAACTATGTATAAAGTAATAGAGCAAAAACTAATTGAATATTATAAAAAAAACAAAGTTTTGAAAACTATGTATAAAGTAATAGAGCAAAAACTAATTGAATATTATAAAAAAAACAAAGTTTTGAAAACTATGTATAAAGTAATAGAGCAAAAACTAATTGAATATTATAAAAAAAACAAAGTTTTGAAAACTATGTATAAAGTAATAGAGCAAAAACTAATTGAATATTATAAAAAAAACAAAGTTTTGAAAACTATGTATAAAGTAATAGAGCAAAAACTAATTGGATATTATAAAAAAAAAACAAAGTTTTGAAAACTATGTATAAAGTAATAGAGCAAAAACTAATTGAATATTATAAAAAAAACAAAGTTTTGAAAACTATGTATAAAGTAATAGAGCAAAAACTAATTGAATATTATAAAAAAAACAAAGTTTTGAAAACTATGTATAAAGTAATAGAGCAAAAACTAATTGAATATTATAAAAAAAACAAAGTTTTGAAAACTATGTATAAAGTAATAGAGTAAAAACTAATTGAATATTATAAAAAAAACAAAGTTTTGAAAACTATGTATAAAGTAATAGAGCAAAAACTAATTGAATATTATAAAAAAAACAAAGTTTTGAAAACTATGTATAAAGTAATAGAGCAAAAACTAATTGAATATTATAAAAAAAACAAAGTTTTGAAAACTATGTATAAAGTAATAGAGCAAAAACTAATTGAATATTATAAAAAAAACAAAGTTTTGAAAACTATGTATAAAGTAATAGAGCAAAAACTAATTGAATATTATAAAAAAAACAAAGTTTTGAAAACTATGTATAAAGTAATAGAGCAAAAACTAATTGAATATTATAAAAAAAACAAAGTTTTGAAAACTATGTATAAAGTAATAGAGCAAAAACTAATTGAATATTATAAAAAAAACAAAGTTTTGAAAACTATGTATAAAGTAATAGAGCAAAAACTAATTGAATATTATAAAAAAAACAAAGTTTTGAAAACTATGTATAAAGTAATAGAGCAAAAACTAATTGAATATTATAAAAAAAACAAAGTTTTGAAAACTATGTATAAAGTAATAGAGCAAAAACTAATTGAATATTATAAAAAAAACAAAGTTTTGAAAACTATGTATAAAGTAATAGAGCAAAAACTAATTGGATATTATAAAAAAAAAACAAAGTTTTGAAAACTATGTATAAAGTAATAGAGCAAAAACTAATTGAATATTATAAAAAAAACAAAGTTTTGAAAACTATGTATAAAGTAATAGAGCAAAAACTAATTGAATATTATAAAAAAAACAAAGTTTTGAAAACTATGTATAAAGTAATAGAGCAAAAACTAATTGAATATTATAAAAAAAACAAAGTTTTGAAAACTATGTATAAAGTAATAGAGCAAAAACTAATTGAATATTATAAAAAAAACAAAGTTTTGAAAACTATGTATAAAGTAATAGAGCAAAAACTAATTGAATATTATAAAAAAAACAAAGTTTTGAAAACTATGTATAAAGTAATAGAGCAAAAACTAATTGAATATTATAAAAAAAACAAAGTTTTGAAAACTATGTATAAAGTAATAGAGCAAAAACTAATTGAATATTATAAAAAAAACAAAGTTTTGAAAACTATGTATAAAGTAATAGAGCAAAAACTAATTGGATATTATAAAAAAAAAACAAAGTTTTGAAAACTATGTATAAAGTAATAGAGCAAAAACTAATTGAATATTATAAAAAAAACAAAGTTTTGAAAACTATGTATAAAGTAATAGAGCAAAAACTAATTGAATATTATAAAAAAAACAAAGTTTTGAAAACTATGTATAAAGTAATAGAGCAAAAACTAATTGAATATTATAAAAAAAACAAAGTTTTGAAAACTATGTATAAAGTAATAGAGCAAAAACTAATTGAATATTATAAAAAAAACAAAGTTTTGAAAACTATGTATAAAGTAATAGAGCAAAAACTAATTGGATATTATAAAAAAAAAACAAAGTTTTGAAGACTATGTATAAAGTAATAGAGCAAAAACTAATTGAATATTATAAAAAAAACAAAGTTTTGAAAACTATGTATAAAGTAATAGAGCAAAAACTAATTGAATATTATAAAAAAAACAAAGTTTTGAAAACTATGTATAAAGTAATAGAGCAAAAACTAATTGAATATTATAAAAAAAACAAAGTTTTGAAAACTATGTATAAAGTAATAGAGCAAAAACTAATTGAATATTATAAAAAAAACAAAGTTTTGAAAACTATGTATAAAGTAATAGAGCAAAAACTAATTGAATATTATAAAAAAAACAAAGTTTTGAAAACTATGTATAAAGTAATAGAGCAAAAACTAATTGAATATTATAAAAAAAACAAAGTTTTGAAAACTATGTATAAAGTAATAGAGCAAAAACTAATTGAATATTATAAAAAAAACAAAGTTTTGAAAACTATGTATAAAGTAATAGAGCAAAAACTAATTGAATATTATAAAAAAAACAAAGTTTTGAAAACTATGTATAAAGTAATAGAGCAAAAACTAATTGGATATTATAAAAAAAAAACAAAGTTTTGAAAACTATGTATAAAGTAATAGAGCAAAAACTAATTGAATATTATAAAAAAAACAAAGTTTTGAAAACTATGTATAAAGTAATAGAGCAAAAACTAATTGAATATTATAAAAAAAACAAAGTTTTGAAAACTATGTATAAAGTAATAGAGCAAAAACTAATTGAATATTATAAAAAAAACAAAGTTTTGAAAACTATGTATAAAGTAATAGAGCAAAAACTAATTGAATATTATAAAAAAAACAAAGTTTTGAAAACTATGTATAAAGTAATAGAGCAAAAACTAATTGAATATTATAAAAAAAACAAAGTTTTGAAAACTATGTATAAAGTAATAGAGCAAAAACTAATTGAATATTATAAAAAAAACAAAGTTTTGAAAACTATGTATAAAGTAATAGAGCAAAAACTAATTGAATATTATAAAAAAAACAAAGTTTTGAAAACTATGTATAAAGTAATAGAGCAAAAACTAATTGGATATTATAAAAAAAAAACAAAGTTTTGAAAACTATGTATAAAGTAATAGAGCAAAAACTAATTGAATATTATAAAAAAAACAAAGTTTTGAAAACTATGTATAAAGTAATAGAGCAAAAACTAATTGAATATTATAAAAAAAACAAAGTTTTGAAAACTATGTATAAAGTAATAGAGCAAAAACTAATTGAATATTATAAAAAAAACAAAGTTTTGAAAACTATGTATAAAGTAATAGAGCAAAAACTAATTGAATATTATAAAAAAAACAAAGTTTTGAAAACTATGTATAAAGTAATAGAGCAAAAACTAATTGGATATTATAAAAAAAAAACAAAGTTTTGAAAACTATGTATAAAGTAATAGAGCAAAAACTAATTGAATATTATAAAAAAAACAAAGTTTTGAAAACTATGTATAAAGTAATAGAGCAAAAACTAATTGAATATTATAAAAAAAACAAAGTTTTGAAAACTATGTATAAAGTAATAGAGCAAAAACTAATTGGATATTATAAAAAAAAAACAAAGTTTTGAAAACTATGTATAAAGTAATAGAGCAAAAACTAATTGAATATTATAAAAAAAACAAAGTTTTGAAAACTATGTATAAAGTAATAGAGCAAAAACTAATTGAATATTATAAAAAAAACAAAGTTTTGAAAACTATGTATAAAGTAATAGAGCAAAAACTAATTGAATATTATAAAAAAAACAAAGTTTTGAAAACTATGTATAAAGTAATAGAGCAAAAACTAATTGAATATTATAAAAAAAACAAAGTTTTGAAAACTATGTATAAAGTAATAGAGCAAAAACTAATTGAATATTATAAAAAAAACAAAGTTTTGAAAACTATGTATAAAGTAATAGAGCAAAAACTAATTGAATATTATAAAAAAAACAAAGTTTTGAAAACTATGTATAAAGTAATAGAGCAAAAACTAATTGAATATTATAAAAAAAACAAAGTTTTGAAAACTATGTATAAAGTAATAGAGCAAAAACTAATTGGATATTATAAAAAAAAAACAAAGTTTTGAAAACTATGTATAAAGTAATAGAGCAAAAACTAATTGAATATTATAAAAAAAACAAAGTTTTGAAAACTATGTATAAAGTAATAGAGCAAAAACTAATTGAATATTATAAAAAAAACAAAGTTTTGAAAACTATGTATAAAGTAATAGAGCAAAAACTAATTGAATATTATAAAAAAAACAAAGTTTTGAAAACTATGTATAAAGTAATAGAGCAAAAACTAATTGAATATTATAAAAAAAACAAAGTTTTGAAAACTATGTATAAAGTAATAGAGCAAAAACTAATTGGATATTATAAAAAAAAAACAAAGTTTTGAAAACTATGTATAAAGTAATAGAGCAAAAACTAATTGAATATTATAAAAAAAACAAAGTTTTGAAAACTATGTATAAAGTAATAGAGCAAAAACTAATTGAATATTATAAAAAAAACAAAGTTTTGAAAACTATGTATAAAGTAATAGAGCAAAAACTAATTGAATATTATAAAAAAAACAAAGTTTTGAAAACTATGTATAAAGTAATAGAGCAAAAACTAATTGAATATTATAAAAAAAACAAAGTTTTGAAAACTATGTATAAAGTAATAGAGCAAAAACTAATTGAATATTATAAAAAAAACAAAGTTTTGAAAACTATGTATAAAGTAATAGAGCAAAAACTAATTGAATATTATAAAAAAAACAAAGTTTTGAAAACTATGTATAAAGTAATAGAGCAAAAACTAATTGAATATTATAAAAAAAACAAAGTTTTGAAAACTATGTATAAAGTAATAGAGCAAAAACTAATTGAATATTATAAAAAAAACAAAGTTTTGAAAACTATGTATAAAGTAATAGAGCAAAAACTAATTGGATATTATAAAAAAAAAACAAAGTTTTGAAAACTATGTATAAAGTAATAGAGCAAAAACTAATTGAATATTATAAAAAAAACAAAGTTTTGAAAACTATGTATAAAGTAATAGAGCAAAAACTAATTGAATATTATAAAAAAAACAAAGTTTTGAAAACTATGTATAAAGTAATAGAGCAAAAACTAATTGAATATTATAAAAAAAACAAAGTTTTGAAAACTATGTATAAAGTAATAGAGCAAAAACTAATTGAATATTATAAAAAAAACAAAGTTTTGAAAACTATGTATAAAGTAATAGAGCAAAAACTAATTGGATATTATAAAAAAAAAACAAAGTTTTGAAAACTATGTATAAAGTAATAGAGCAAAAACTAATTGAATATTATAAAAAAAACAAAGTTTTGAAAACTATGTATAAAGTAATAGAGCAAAAACTAATTGAATATTATAAAAAAAACAAAGTTTTGAAAACTATGTATAAAGTAATAGAGCAAAAACTAATTGGATATTATAAAAAAAAAACAAAGTTTTGAAAACTATGTATAAAGTAATAGAGCAAAAACTAATTGAATATTATAAAAAAAACAAAGTTTTGAAAACTATGTATAAAGTAATAGAGCAAAAACTAATTGAATATTATAAAAAAAACAAAGTTTTGAAAACTATGTATAAAGTAATAGAGCAAAAACTAATTGAATATTATAAAAAAAACAAAGTTTTGAAAACTATGTATAAAGTAATAGAGCAAAAACTAATTGAATATTATAAAAAAAACAAAGTTTTGAAAACTATGTATAAAGTAATAGAGCAAAAACTAATTGGATATTATAAAAAAAAAACAAAGTTTTGAAAACTATGTATAAAGTAATAGAGCAAAAACTAATTGAATATTATAAAAAAAACAAAGTTTTGAAAACTATGTATAAAGTAATAGAGCAAAAACTAATTGAATATTATAAAAAAAACAAAGTTTTGAAAACTATGTATAAAGTAATAGAGCAAAAACTAATTGGATATTATAAAAAAAAAACAAAGTTTTGAAAACTATGTATAAAGTAATAGAGCAAAAACTAATTGAATATTATAAAAAAAACAAAGTTTTGAAAACTATGTATAAAGTAATAGAGCAAAAACTAATTGAATATTATAAAAAAAACAAAGTTTTGAAAACTATGTATAAAGTAATAGAGCAAAAACTAATTGAATATTATAAAAAAAACAAAGTTTTGAAAACTATGTATAAAGTAATAGAGCAAAAACTAATTGAATATTATAAAAAAAACAAAGTTTTGAAAACTATGTATAAAGTAATAGAGCAAAAACTAATTGAATATTATAAAAAAAACAAAGTTTTGAAAACTATGTATAAAGTAATAGAGCAAAAACTAATTGAATATTATAAAAAAAACAAAGTTTTGAAAACTATGTATAAAGTAATAGAGCAAAAACTAATTGGATATTATAAAAAAAAAACAAAGTTTTGAAAACTATGTATAAAGTAATAGAGCAAAAACTAATTGAATATTATAAAAAAAACAAAGTTTTGAAAACTATGTATAAAGTAATAGAGCAAAAACTAATTGAATATTATAAAAAAAACAAAGTTTTGAAAACTATGTATAAAGTAATAGAGCAAAAACTAATTGAATATTATAAAAAAAACAAAGTTTTGAAAACTATGTATAAAGTAATAGAGCAAAAACTAATTGAATATTATAAAAAAAACAAAGTTTTGAAAACTATGTATAAAGTAATAGAGCAAAAACTAATTGGATATTATAAAAAAAAAACAAAGTTTTGAAAACTATGTATAAAGTAATAGAGCAAAAACTAATTGAATATTATAAAAAAAACAAAGTTTTGAAAACTATGTATAAAGTAATAGAGCAAAAACTAATTGAATATTATAAAAAAAACAAAGTTTTGAAAACTATGTATAAAGTAATAGAGCAAAAACTAATTGGATATTATAAAAAAAAAACAAAGTTTTGAAAACTATGTATAAAGTAATAGAGCAAAAACTAATTGAATATTATAAAAAAAACAAAGTTTTGAAAACTATGTATAAAGTAATAGAGCAAAAACTAATTGAATATTATAAAAAAAACAAAGTTTTGAAAACTATGTATAAAGTAATAGAGCAAAAACTAATTGAATATTATAAAAAAAACAAAGTTTTGAAAACTATGTATAAAGTAATAGAGCAAAAACTAATTGAATATTATAAAAAAAACAAAGTTTTGAAAACTATGTATAAAGTAATAGAGCAAAAACTAATTGAATATTATAAAAAAAACAAAGTTTTGAAAACTATGTATAAAGTAATAGAGCAAAAACTAATTGAATATTATAAAAAAAACAAAGTTTTGAAAACTATGTATAAAGTAATAGAGCAAAAACTAATTGAATATTATAAAAAAAACAAAGTTTTGAAAACTATGTATAAAGTAATAGAGCAAAAACTAATTGGATATTATAAAAAAAAAACAAAGTTTTGAAAACTATGTATAAAGTAATAGAGCAAAAACTAATTGAATATTATAAAAAAAACAAAGTTTTGAAAACTATGTATAAAGTAATAGAGCAAAAACTAATTGAATATTATAAAAAAAACAAAGTTTTGAAAACTATGTATAAAGTAATAGAGCAAAAACTAATTGAATATTATAAAAAAAACAAAGTTTTGAAAACTATGTATAAAGTAATAGAGCAAAAACTAATTGAATATTATAAAAAAAACAAAGTTTTGAAAACTATGTATAAAGTAATAGAGCAAAAACTAATTGGATATTATAAAAAAAAACAAAGTTTTGAAAACTATGTATAAAGTAATAGAGCAAAAACTAATTGAATATTATAAAAAAAACAAAGTTTTGAAAACTATGTATAAAGTAATAGAGCAAAAACTAATTGAATATTATAAAAAAAACAAAGTTTTGAAAACTATGTATAAAGTAATAGAGCAAAAACTAATTGAATATTATAAAAAAAACAAAGTTTTGAAAACTATGTATAAAGTAATAGAGCAAAAACTAATTGAATATTATAAAAAAAAACAAAGTTTTGAAAACTATGTATAAAGTAATAGAGCAAAAACTAATTGAATATTATAAAAAAAACAAAGTTTTGAAAACTATGTATAAAGTAATAGAGCAAAAACTAATTGAATATTATAAAAAAAACAAAGTTTTGAAAACTATGTATAAAGTAATAGAGCAAAAACTAATTGAATATTATAAAAAAAAACAAAGTTTTGAAAACTATGTATAAAGTAATAGAGCAAAAACTAATTGAATATTATAAAAAAAACAAAGTTTTGAAAACTATGTATAAAGTAATAGAGCAAAAACTAATTGAATATTATAAAAAAAAACAAAGTTTTGAAAACTATGTATAAAGTAATAGAGCAAAAACTAATTGAATATTATAAAAAAAACAAAGTTTTGAAAACTATGTATAAAGTAATAGAGCAAAAACTAATTGAATATTATAAAAAAAACAAAGTTTTGAAAACTATGTATAAAGTAATAGAGCAAAAACTAATTGAATATTATAAAAAAAAACAAAGTTTTGAAAACTATGTATAAAGTAATAGAGCAAAAACTAATTGAATATTATAAAAAAAACAAAGTTTTGAAAACTATGTATAAAGTAATAGAGCAAAAACTAATTGAATATTATAAAAAAAACAAAGTTTTGAAAACTATGTATAAAGTAATAGAGCAAAAACTAATTGAATATTATAAAAAAAACAAAGTTTTGAAAACTATGTATAAAGTAATAGAGCAAAAACTAATTGAATATTATAAAAAAAACAAAGTTTTGAAAACTATGTATAAAGTAATAGAGCAAAAACTAATTGAATATTATAAAAAAAACAAAGTTTTGAAAACTATGTATAAAGTAATAGAGCAAAAACTAATTGAATATTATAAAAAAAACAAAGTTTTGAAAACTATGTATAAAGTAATAGAGCAAAAACTAATTGAATATTATAAAAAAAACAAAGTTTTGAAAACTATGTATAAAGTAATAGAGCAAAAACTAATTGAATATTATAAAAAAAACAAAGTTTTGAAAACTATGTATAAAGTAATAGAGCAAAAACTAATTGAATATTATAAAAAAAACAAAGTTTTGAAAACTATGTATAAAGTAATAGAGCAAAAACTAATTGAATATTATAAAAAAAACAAAGTTTTGAAAACTATGTATAAAGTAATAGAGCAAAAACTAATTGAATATTATAAAAAAAAACAAAGTAGTAATCTAAAGTGAGAAGACAACAATATACTAGCGGTCAATTTACGCTGTGACTGGCCAAACTTTAGGCCAGTCTTCTTATGAAGAGCATGCAGTGACCGTTGATAGATAGGAGTAGCAATAGGATGGATAAGTTTGTTACTTACTTGACCGTTCTCGACTTTGGCCACGCCCAGTGCATGCATATGCACTATTCAGCAGGGGGGGGGGGTCAGATTACACAGTAAAACTCAGAGATATTTATACACTGGAAACTACTTTTAGTATCTATTATACATCAAAGGTAATACTAAACTGTTTGAATTTGGAGGAAAAGAATGTGAAAAAAATGTGATACATTAGCTATTGTGCCCATCACCAAACTGGAAGTGACGTAAGTTTAAATTAAGGCTAGACAATCGAAAAGAGGTGATGACTTTCGAAAATATCGGCGAAAAAAGCGATCCTTCCCAGTTGAGGATGAAGGAATTAAAGTTTTTGGCTAATTTTCCGATATTTGTTGTCCGAAGGACCGAGCTTCAAAACGACACCGATCTCATGAAAATCCGTCGCCTCTGTCAAAAGTTTTTGCGAGACATGCAAGCATACATACATACGTTTAAACAGACAAGTGAGATTTATATTATAGACTAGCGGGGGTACCCGGTGTTGTCCGGGTGTTTGGAAGTAAATCAAAACTCCGGGGGGGGGGGGGGGTTTAAAATAAATAAAAAAGTTTTGGTAGGTGAGTATGAGGATCGAACCCGAACCCGAACCCGAACCCTTGAGGTAAAGTTGGAAATTAAAGTGTAAAAAAAAAATAAAAATATGCGACATTAACCATTGGGCCACCGCGACATACTAATGGAAATATGTTTGAATTTATTTAATTACTTAGAATTTGCAGGTGCACTTTTAATGTCTTAATGAGGTCAACTTTGACCGCAGGGTTTTTATTTTAATTTTCCCCTTGTCCAAATCGAATAGCAATTGTCTGATATAAGGAAAATATTTTCACATTGATCAAAGCTGATTGCTTTCGGACATTTCCGGCGATGGCAACCGGAAAAATACCGCCAGAATTAATGTCACTTTTATTATAGGAAAAAGCCTAATCCACATGCAGCGAGCGAAAACTGTTGAATATTTATCTTCCCGAAGTCGAGCAAATTAAATAGACAGGCGAGATCCGTTGTTAACTCGGAGATATTATGATTTATATGTGATATAAAAAGTTTTAAGAAGTTGTGAGCCGACCGAGCGCTTCTCTGATAAAAGCCTTTCTTGGACATACACAAAAAGCAGACATACTTACACACATTTTCGCTTTTATATATAGAGATGTCGGTTGGACTATGTGGCTGTGTGCGTCTATTGCTGTTATTTCATTTCCCAAACTCCTTCGGGACCTTCCGAGCGCCCAACTGCCCTAGGCCATATCCAAAATTTAACTGTCCACCTCAACTAACTAAGCACTCGACTGACCCGCCCCCATCAAGTATTGTTTCTATTGTTTCTGATTCACAGTAATCCTTCCCCCTCAAATGCCTACTGGCCTATTGTTTGATCCTTAGTCCATTGTTCTGTCCTTTTGCTATCACAATTCATCACACCCTATTTTAAACCATACCATTATTTCTCTTTGTCTGCATTAAGAACAAATTCCTATCCATTGTTTATTGATAAGTACTTTTATTACTCGCTAAACCTACTTCTTTTCTTTTGTCATATATCCTTTGATTTTTTTCCTACCCCCACCCAGCACTCAACGAACATAATCTTACATGTTAAATGGTTTTTAGAAAATGACTTCAAATAAACCTATCTCTAGACAAGTCTTTATCCCTCGTTCTCTCAAATCCATCCATATCACTTCCTCCCATGATTTCCTTGTGAACTGACCCTGCTACCTCAACTGTTCTACATTTAATAACCCAAGAAATCTGTATTCTTTCTTTATTATGTTCGGTTTAATATCAATTTCACATGTTGGCATGCATTGGACGGCTCTGATAAAATGACTTCCAAACTAATCTCTGTTCAGGTCTCTCTATATCCCTCTTTCAATCCAATCTGCAAAATAACTTGACCTTCAATGTTTTCTTGACCTTGCCCTACCAACTGATCTTACCTCAGTCTACTAACACAACATGTCTCATCCATTCTTTCATTTTTAGAAATTAGCATTCAAATTATTCATCTTTTTCTCAAGTCACTCCTTATCCTTGGCCATCATTCCTGCCAACTGAACCTGCTACTTCAACTGATATATCTCTACTAACAAAAGCATGTTTATCCATTCTTTCAATGTGACCAAACCGACAAAGTCTCCTGTTTTGCAAACATCTTTCTATACATTGAATGCATTGCTGGAAACCCTAATCCAGAGATTGGTTCTATTATTTATGCACAACAAATTAAGGCACAACAAATGTACAGCAAGGCACGGCTGCTCCTGCTGATTCTTTATTCATGTGATGTTTAGTCACAACAAATTTAGACATGACAAATTGCTCCTGCTATTTTTTCGAAACAAGGTTTTTTTTTTCAGATATTCAAAAAAAAAAAAAATAGAAGTCAAAAAAGAAAAAAAATGTTCCTTTAAGTTAAAAACGGCTTTTATGCAAGTTAAACATAGTAATGCTTTTTATAGTAAGAATTTTTTTTTTTTTATATAAATGTAAATGTTTACAAAGACAAAAAAAAAAAAAAATGAAAAGTAAATATATCAATAATTAATTCCCCCAAATTTTGGTTCGTCAGTTTGAAAAAAGAATTGTTAGTTTTAATAAAAATTTTTTACTGAAAACCAAAAATTCTTTATTTTTAATAAAATTTTTATGAAAAAAAATTGTTAGTGAAAAAAAACAAAAACATTGTTTTATTTTTAATAAAAATTTTTTTAGTAAAAAAAAACAAAACAAAATTGTTCATTTTTATAAACATTTTTAGCGAAAAAATTGTTTATTTTTAATAAACTTTTTGTGAAAAAAAAATATTTTTGATAAAAAATTTTTTAGTGTAAAAAAACAAAAAAATAACAAAAAAAACTGCTTGCCAGTCCGTCTAAATTGAAACCAGTTGTTTCTTGTTCTTAACATAAGAATCCCAGGTTGCTCAAATGTCGTCCCTAAATATCATATTAATAGGGAATTAACCGCAGCAGTTGTTGTGCACTGTCGTACATTGCTGTTCATTTGAAACGTTAGGGTTAGTAAAAACCATAACCAAAGATTATCACAATTTGATGAAATCTAGTCTTCATGTGCAGAATGTTCGTATTCTTCAAACTATTGTTCTCATCTTGAATGTCATTTGGACAACATTTTGGTCGATGTAACCTCCAAACTTTTTCAGGTGTATACCGTCAAACTCTGGAACATTTCTATTGAACTCGGAAATTTGGATGGAATTTCAAACGGAACTTTATATACTTCACAGGGGTAGCATGCTCTCATTCCGTCAGTAATTCACAATTATATTTTTCGGTCGCCTACACTGAGAATCGAACTTTCAACATTCAGCCGAAAATCAATTTTACAATTGATTTTTCCAATTACTCTAACCACTGCGACACGGGTCCTTATAGACATTCCCAAGTTCGACAAGAGTCTCACATAGAACTGAATTTTACGTCATACTTTATCCATTATGCCACTCGTTCTAGCAGCGTGACAGGTAAGGTACTAAGTGCAATTCAATTAACTATAAGTATACCAGGAATCCGATTGCAAATTACTTAAGGCTTTTACTTTGTCATGGCCGACATACTGATTCCCAAAGTTCAAGGAGATACACATGAAGGTCGGAGGTTACATCGGCTGAAACGTTGATGAGAACAGTAGTCCTAATAATGCAAATCATTAATCCTCATCTAAAAAAAAATTTAGAAACAAATATTATGAATTGATTGACGAAATTATTTTAATCTTATTCTTTTTATTCCACAGAAGATTGTGTGATTGGAGATTTGATATTGTCGCCAGAGGATTGCGAAAAACTAAAAAAAAATGGACATTTTTAGATTACACGAACAATTAGAAGAAATCAGCAAAATGTCATGTGTGTGCATTAAGTGATAAAACAAAAGCGAAATGTAGAATTTTGGTTTGGTTTTGTGCGAAACAAAATATAATTAGAATGTGTAAAGTTCTTTAAAGCAATTGCTTTTTTATTTACTTTTTAATTTTATTAAAAAAAAAAAAAAAAAAAAAAAAAAAAAAATCAAGCAAAAATGCGTCCAAAGCCATTGATAAGATGAACACATTTTTTAAATAATGATTTGTTTGTTTGTTTTTTTTTTACTTTTATCTTAAATTTTTTCGGTTATAAAATGTAATTCAAATTAAGGCTGCTTAAAATACAGTTTTTTTTATAATAAGGGATCATAAGAAATGTGTTAACAGATTTTACTAATAATAAAAAGTTTTTTTTTTCTGTTTTTTACTAATAAGAAGCACTTATAGTCTCTGAAATATAAAAACTAAAACAAAAGTAAAAAATAAATAAAATATGCCTTCCATAGTGTTTGTCTCACCATGTTTCAGCCAACTCATCCTTTGGCCTTCTTCACATGATTAACCGTAACGTGAAAGGAATGCTGAGTCTTGTAACTGTATCCCCAGGATTACTGCCTTCCATAGTTGTTGTTGTCTCACCATATTTTTGACCAACTAATCCTCTGGCCTGCTTGGGTAGAATTGGGTCCATAGCGCAGTGGATAGAGGCGTTGTCTCTACTGCTCCAGGTAAGCATTGTCTTCAGAACTGAAGCAGTTTCAATCCTACCCAAAAGCAGGCCAGAGAATTAGTTGGCCAAAATGTGAAGAGACAACAACTATGGAAGGTAGTAATTACTGGAGATACAGTTACAAAACTTAACATTCCTGTTTCATGGTGGTTAATCACCCGAAGAAGGCCAAAGGATGAGTTAGCCGAAACGTGGTGAAACAATAACAATTATGAAAATGAGGATAGGAGTTTACAAAAAGAATGAATGCAACATATTTCTATTAACACTACCTATCTTTTTCAGCATTTTCTTTCCAAATTTGTATTTAATGACACAGAAATAACCACCCTCCCTCTGACGAAACCCGGGCTAGTTGATGCCCAAAGAAGTAATAAATCTTTCAAAGTCTTAGATATTATTCATCTGGGGAAATGCTGATCAAGAATATGTCAACTTTGTGGATCTTTGTTTTGTAGTTCTTGAGTTTTAGCCATCCATCCATTCATACATACATACATCCATACATACATACAACCTCACTTTATATAATTCTTTTTTTAACTTGTGTATAAAATTTTTTGGTGTATAAATAATACTAATTACTAATAAATAATGTATATAATATGAATATATGATAATAATGATGCTAATTAGAAAAAAGGGTAATTTTTTTACTAATGAGAAACATTCTGGAGAATTTTCTGGCTATAAAATTAAAGATAAAAGTAAAAAAAAAGAATAATAAAAAAAAATATTTGCATCTTAGTGACGTTCAACAACTTTTTGCTTGATTTTCAAATTTCAAATTAAAATCAAAAAAGGCTTCAAATAACTTTCCCCATTTTAATTATACTTTCCAGCAGGTCACGTGCTCAAGTTATGATTAAAGGTGTTTGAAACATATCGTTTCATCATAGCAAGAGGTCACGATAAGCAGAAGAAATGGTGATAGTTTATATTGTTTGCACATTTTGATTTCTGGTTTCTGCTGTCCATGGTCAAGCTGACAAGAAATTCATTCTTAACATATAGAAGGGGGGGGGTCATGTTATCTGAGAGGAAAATAATCATTAATCATAAGGGATCATATCTTGCTTGTCACTGTTGTCCTATGTGCAGAGCAGAAATCGGAAGTCAAATAGAGCAGATGATATTGACTATGAACAAAGCAACCAACAAAATATGCACTTGTCTTATAAATCCAAAAAAGAAATGTAAAATTTTTTTTTAAGAAAATAAATAAAATATTAATTGGATTCAATTTTTTTTTTTTTTTCATTTTATTTATAAAGAGAAAAAAAATCAGTGTTTTCATTTTTTTACAATCACAGACTTACTCCGGAATGTAAATAGCTTGTGGAACAAAAAAAAAAAAAGAAGAAAAGCTAAAATGAAATTGAATTTCCCAAGTTGGGAGGCAATGACTGCCAGTGTGTGTGTGTGTGTGTGTATGTGTGTATGTGCATGTGGAAAGGGCAGTAAAAAAAACAACTTTTTTCTTAAACATATCTAAGATAAAAAAATAAAAAAAAAATGAAAGAAAGATAAAAAGAGAGGGGGAGGGAAGAAAAAAGAGAAATAAAATCCAGATAAATACCAACAACAAAAAAAAAAAAAATGAAAGGCTCTAGCAATTTTCTAGTGAAAAAAAAAAAAAAAAAGCTAAAATGAAATTGAATTTCAGTCTAGAAGGTAACTACCGCCAATGTGTGTGTGTGGAAAGGACAATATAAAAACAACTTTTTTCTTAAACAAATCTAATCAGTTTCAATTGAGAAAATAAAAATAAAGATAAAAACAACAAATGCTCATGTGCTAGGGAAAGAGACAGGAAGTCATTCTTTCAGGAAGCAGAAGTAACTCCCCTACACCTTCATGAATCATTTGAAATCTTAAGGTTCCTGGCAAACTTAACATTTTTCAGAAACACCTGTCATACGAGGGAATAAAATGAGAAGGGGAGGAGGAAGAGAGAAAAACAGAAAAAGAGAAAGAAAGAAAAAGAGAGGAAGGGAGAAATAGCAAAAAAAAAAAAAAAATTTTCAACTAAAACCAAAGAACTATTTAAATAAAGGGTTTTGTTTAAAATTCTGCACAAAATTTTGAATTCAAAAGAAAGATTTCAAAATTTGACACAATGTTCTTAAAGAGGGCTGGAAGTTATATTGACCGAAACATTCTTATTTTGGAGGTTATTAAAAAAAAAAAAAAAATGCAAAATATATTTTACTCCAAAGAAATGAAACTTTGTATGAACAAATACAGTTAGGTTCTTTCAAAAAAAAAAAAAAAAAAAATGACAATCATTTAAAAATAATTCCAACCCCAAAAAAGTATTTTCAGTAAAGAAGCAGAAAAAAAAAAAAATTAAAAAAAGCAAAACAAATTGATCGGGACAGCTAGTTGAAAATAAAATTAGACCTGCATACCAGCATGGTTTTAAAGAAATATTGTATAAATAAAAAATTTGTGAACATTCAAGTGTGGCAAGTATTACATATTTTTCACATTTCATAATCAAAACTACAAGAAATTAACATATATATATATATATATATATATATATATATATATATATATATATATATATATATAAGGGGGAAGGTTCCAAGACTCTCTATTTCAGAAAGTATTTTGTGGAGAAAAGGAATTTTCTCCTCAACTGATCAAGGACAGAGCAAATAAGGGTTTGTTCAGAGCTCGATTCAAGAAAAATTCGTTCATACATGGTTACTTCCCTTTAGAAAAAAAAATATGAGCCGGGTCTCCAAAATATATTTTGTTCCAATCAAAGTGAAATAAGTTTGTAGGGACAAATAAAGAATTACTGTATATTTTGGCGTATAAGGCGACCGTCAGATAAGACGAGGTACAAAATTGGAGCAAATTTTCATAAATTCATCATATATATATAACTTTTATATTGGTTATATAAGACGACTCCTAATTTTTAAAGATGTTTTTGTTTTTTTTACTTTAAGGGCCGTCTTATACGCCAAAATATACAGTAAGTTTTTTTTTTTTTTTTTTTTTTTTTTTTAAAGATGGCAATCGTTTGAAAGTTAGAAAGTACTGCAAAGGAAATTATTAAGTGTTCTTCAAACACAAAGTTTAGAGAATCCAATTGTTTATCTTATTTTCCACAGTTGAATTTATTCTGGGAAATACAAGGGTCATTACAAAAGTAAGGCCTCCTAATTTTTTAACTCACAAAATAAAACAATGAACAACTATAAAGATGGGAGTATTACCATTAAAACAAAAGACAATTTTGTGCTCCAGACTTTTTTTTTCAACAAAGTCACCACCATTCTCAATGCGCATTTGCCAGCTTTTTTATGCCTTAATCATAAAAGTTTGAAGCACATTTTGTCACTCACATCTATATTGCCACACTTAAATTAACAAACCCATCTCCTAGCTGTGCTTACATCAACTCTATCAGTTTATCAATGTTCAACAGGTGTTGGTGAATGTTAATCATTTCAGTTTTTTTGCATCTCTGCTTCTGACACACGTCCACGACAGGGGTTGCTTTCTTAAAGTCTCACACTGTCAACAAAGATGAAACTTTCAGGTCATGAATGCATAAGTTCAATGCTTATAACAATGCAATTTGCAATCCCATTTGATCCATTCATGTGGAATAGAAAAATAGGAGCCATTACTTTTGGAACGTCCATCGTATATCTGAAATCAAATTTTGACCATTAAAAATGAAATCAAATTTTGAACATTAAATTAAAAAAAAAAAAAAATCTCTACTATGCCATAAAATTCTCGAGGCAGCTTGTTTGTGTGCGATAAGGATGCAAGCAAGGAGAACCATGAGATTTCACGTCACTGGTTTATTTTGTAACAGAAATTTTAGGTGCTTCTTTACTATAAGTTACAAATGAAATTCACAATTCAAGCAAAATCACTTTTATGTATTTACATGTTATGCTAAAATAAGTATGCTTGCCAAAAAATTAAGAAAAAAAAAAAAGGGAAGATTAATTAATTACATGTAAAAATCAATTTAATCATAAATTTCAGTTTTATCGTGTTGTTGTTCACTCACTTGCTTTAAGGAAAGAATAGAGTTATCTCTCCTGTTTCCGGTACTTCTGCTATTATGAATGGCAGAAAATTTGATAAGACTGATGTTTATTTTTTTAGAAAAAGGTCTACAGTTTTCCACTTGATTATTTTCCTTAATTTTTTTCATGAGGATACCTATTTCAGCACGGCATGTAAGTACATCAAAATATTTGGTTAGGGTACTTATTTCAACACGGCACGTTAGTACATTAGAGTGTTTTTATTTGGAACGCGATTTTCAATTGTGACTAATAAGAAAGAAGCACCAAAGATTTTCTTGCCTTTCCGAAAAAAAAAAAAAAAAAACGAAATGAAAATATTAAAATCGGTGATAAAAAAAAATACGGGTTTAAAAGTTTGCAAATATAAGTTTATTTTGATAAGTTTAAAAAAACAAATAAATTTGAAACAGTAAACATTAATTTAAAGTTGGAAGAAACGGATACCAATACTTTGATTTTTTGCCAATGTGAATAGCAATAAGTTAGTAAGGAAGAAGATTATGGTGGATAGTGGTAGTGAGAGGAAGAAAGGCTGAAAAAAGAAAAAGAAAGAAAGAAAAGAAAGAAAGATGGTTACAGTTTAAAGGAGTCGTGGAAGAATGGCAGATAAAATAAGTAAAAGAAACTTTTAGAGAGTTCAGGAATTGATAAAAAGTCAACTGAACTGTGAAATTTGATCCATGGAATTTTATGCAAATTCAAAAATTATATGTCGTTTGCCTGAAACTCAAAGTCCTTTCAAAAACGTATTTGTGGGCACAACAAGATCATAAAAGTGGGTAACACTAAAAACGTATAAGTCATACACGTTATATAAATAACTAAAATGTAAGATTTGCAAATTTTTTTTTTTCGGTAAAAATATTAAGCTAGATTTTTTTTTTCCGATTTAAAAAGCAGGGAGACCCGATGTTTTCCGGGAATGAATGAGGATCAATGAAGGTTTCACCCTCCCATAATTTATTGTCATCGCAATCAGTAAAATCGAAAATTTATCAATCCTCACTGCAGTTACTTAGTCCACAACACATTGTAGTCTACATTGCACTGTATAGGACTGTTGATTTTATAAAATTATTTTTATATAATGGCTTGAATTAAAGTTTAAAATGCAAAGGTCAAGTATCATGGTTAAATTGTGTTCTAAAGAGAAATATTAATTTTGAATGCCCCCGTCATATCAAAGAGCTTACTTTTGATTTTATATGCCGGCCTTTCTGCTTGTGTGGTAATGAAACTTTTCAAATGTACTTGTGATATTAAGCTGTATAATATTAAATATTAAATCAAAATCGCCTGTTTCTTCTTTCATTGGATGTTTTCGATGATCGATACTTATCGAAGGCATTTCGATACAAGACTATCTAAAAACACTACCAGGCACAAAATATATGTGTGAAATTAAATAAAAAAAAAAAAAAAAAAAAAAAATCGGCCCAACTGTTTATGAGTCCATAGGGAGTGAACTCACTCACACACAAGCAAAGTACTTTTATATAATAGTAGAAATAAAAAGAAAAAAAAATTAAATGCAACATCTATGATCTATTAAATGTACTCAAGGGAGATAACTGCGAATTAAATTTCTACTTTATCAATGTTTCATTGACAAGTAATAATTTAAAAATCAAATTTTTTGATTTCAAATTAAAATAAATAAAAAAAAGGGACTAAATATAAACTATCAATTTGAAATAGGAAACTTTATAGCTTTATATAAAAGCCCAAGCCATAAAACAAATTACTACTTTAAAAGAGAAGGGCTTAAAAAAAAAAACATGGTTGACGAAATGGCCTTGTGATACATCAATAACTAAAATTGCAGATTATTTAAATTGAAATACATGCGAAATATGACGGTTCAATATAAAATAACAGGAAAACTTTTTTCAATAAACTTCGAATCACAAGATCATGTGGTATCTTTATATTAAAAGGAGGGGATAATATTCTAGAACAAGTTGGCTTGATGTGACCGACTCCTAATAGTAAATTAAGTTTTATTTTTAGGGAGACCGGACGTTGTCCGGGATTGAATGATAATCAATAAATGTTTCACACACCCATATTTTTATTGTCATCAAAATCGGTGAAATCATCCATTTTTCAATCTAATCGATTGATTGTCTGCACCAGTTGAGAATCCATCTTGGTATACCGGGAGGAAGCTACACATGCCTTCCTGCAGTAACTTAATCCACAAGATATTGTAGTATACATTGCACTGTAGAGAACCTACTGTTGGTTTTATAAAATTATTTTTAATATATAAAATGGCTTCAATTAAAGTTTAAAATGCAAAAATCATGTATTATGCTTCAATTGTGCTCTAAACAGAAACATTTATTTTGAATGTGCCCCTTTCATATAAAAAAAAACTACTGTTAATTTTATATGCCTGGCTTTCCTGCTTGTGTGGTAATAAAACTTCTCAAATACATTTGTGATGTTAGGCTTTGTAAGGTGTTAATTTTGGTCATATCGAAATTGAAGACATTTTGATAGAAAACCTATTTAAAAACACTGCCAGGCACCATAAGTACATTTGTGTGAAATTTCATGAAAATCGCCCCAGCCGTTTTCAAGTCCATAGGGAATGAACTCACAGGCAAAGTTCCTTTTATTTAATAGATTAAAATTCTATTCACTCATGTTTCCCCCCCCCTTTTTTTAGTGTACGCTAATATTCACAATTAATAAATATATTCATACATTTCCTGTTATTTTATTTTTCAACTCATTTTTCACTTGAGCTTCAATATAGATAAGCACCCTATTTATTGAAATACTTTTTTCATAGCGTTTGAACTAAGATCACAGTGTAGTATCTGTTCTGATGCTACATGTAACCTCTTCTGTCCTCAGTCAGTGGAGGAGAGACCCTTCATGACTGAGAGAATTTTTTATTTTCATTCCTATCTAGAGTGCCCCTATTTGGGGAGCTGGATTTTTCCCCCCATGTTAAAAACCGACCTTGTGTTTAATTCTGCCCTCGTGGGGAGGCAAGCAAATAGGAATAAGCACCCTAAGATTTAATTAGCAAAAAAAAAAAAAAAAAAAAAAAATTTTTTTAAGAAAATGGAGAATAAAAAAAGGATTGTCTTTTACTTCTTCCACAAAGAAAGTGCTGGGCAGAAAAAAATTTATCAACTTTCTAATCTCAACCCCCTGTTTGTATGTATGTGTGTGTTTACATGTATGTGCATGATAACACAAAAACAGACTTTTTTCCTAAAAAAAAAACTTAATCAGTTTCAATACTTGTCAAAATTAAATGCTTATGTTGTGGGAAAGGAACAGGAAGTCATTCTTTGATGAAATAAACGAAATCTAATTCCCTACCTCCATAATGAATTGCTTGAAGTCTTAACATTCGTGATAAAATTAACATTTTCATTTTTCTGAGAAAACTACCATAGGATGGAAGCCTTCCCAACCACCAATATCCATGACAAATAACTCCCTACTTCTTCTTTCAAACTCCTCAGCCTAACATTCACAATGAATTGAAACAAATACATCGAAGACATTGCAAAAGCTGCTGCAAAAAAGGTGAGTTCCCTCTATCAGGCTAGAAGACTACTCACACAAGAGTATCCTGTATCTCTACAAAGTCATGCACGGAGTATTGTTGCCACATCTGGGCTGGTGCATCTACCGCTAATCTCTCCCTCTTGGATAGGGTCCCAAAATAATAGTCTCCAATCTAAAAGGTCCTGTTTTGTCAACTAAGCTCCAACCCCTGTCCCATCACCGCAATGTTGCATCCTTATGCCGGTTTTACAAGTATTTTAATGGAACATGCTCTGATGAACTCATTGCACTTGTGCCCCCTTCGATGTACATATCCCTGAAAAACTGTCCTGGCAACAAAATCACACCCCTTCATTGTTGATGTCCCTAAATGCCAAAAAGCTTTCTACTCTTAATAGTTTCTTCCCTCGAACACCTAGACTTTGGAATTCCCTTCCTGCTACCTGCACTGATATGCAGAAGTTCAAATCTAACATAAACCAACATCTTGTTCATCTTCCCTAAGCATGGTCCCAAATAGTAACCCCTTACGTCCAGGTGGCGATATGGCTTATTTAGGGTGAACGTGAATAAAAAAAAAGATGAGAACTTGCGTTATAACGATTTAAGTGGATTAAAAAAAAGCAGAATTCTGCAAAAAAAACTCATATTCCAGTTTTATCCTCATATTTAATCTCAGTGAGAGTAAAAAAAAAAAAAAAATATTGTGCTCAATGTTTTTTTTAATTTTTTTTTTTTTTGGAAGAAATGTGACAGGCAATACATGTATGAAAATAAAAAGTAGGAAAAAGAGAAAAAAAAATGGCGATAATATCTGTTTTCGGATAAAACTTCATCAGTTAAAAAACAGAAGTATTTTCAAGTGATTTTAGTCTGCACTCTCTGCCAAAGACAATATTTGGCATAACCTCACTGCTCCATCGAACAGTTGTCCCCCTTGATTTGATCTTGAAAAGGAGTTCTTTTCTTTAGTGTAAGAATAGGTGCTATCTGAAGTTATGACTCTCAGAGCTAGAACTCTCTTGTCCTTTTAAATTATAAACCCTTGTGATAAATGTTTTTATGGAAATCGCTCCACACAAAGCATGAAGCCAATTGATTTAAGGAGCTAAAAAAAAAAAACATAAATAATACTACGTCAAGATCAAAAACTAGCCAACGATAAGTGTTGATAGATTCTGACCTACAAAGCAACAATTGTTATCCTTTTGTCAGAAACATTGCTGACAGAACGTGAGGAATAAAGAACAAAATAAGGGAAGTGAGAGTTACGCGGCTGCTGAAAGTAAAACCAACATCCAAAACTTACAGAACCAGCTGTGTGTGTGTGTGAGGGGTGGAGACAGAAAGTGAAGTTGAATATTTTTACGCAAATTTGGTTAATGAACCAAATCACCAATTTTTTTATATTAAAAAAAAAAAAAAAAAAAAAATCTAAGGAACATATTACCAGAGTACATCCAACCTGCAGGCTACAAAAATCCAATATCAAAAAATACTCGTCATAAATTGGCATGATAAGTACTCAAATTTTATTTATTTCATTCAACATTTTCAATCTTCTCATAATCTTCATCATTCAACTGACAATCCATCCATCTTATTAACCCTTATCCATGAGTGGCTTTTAGCTTTGATAAGTGGTGATTTTAGGATGAAAAAATTTTTTTTTTTAAATGGTGCACAGATTACCCTCTTCAAATTCGAATACATTTTAGTTCAATTGTTCAGGTGGCAATATTTAAACAAACCATCAAACAACGCAGAAGAAAAGGTCAGAATCGAATCTTGATTAATCAACGCAACCAACACGAAGATATTTGATTAATTCTGTTTCCTTTTGTTCCTTCAGCTGGATTATCAAAGTTTCTGGGTGATAGGGACTCCATAGAAGCTGACCGTGTGCCATATTTTTTTTATTCATCTTTTCAAAAGAGTAAACAACATATGGATATGGCAAGAAAAAGGCTAACATTTTCAATAAAGACAGTCGTTTAAAAAAGAAAACATTTTTCATTTAAACATTTTAAATTATGAAACAAGTGGTGGCAAGAAACAGTCATTTTGCAAACAAAAAAAAAATCGTGGCCAAAAAAACAAGTATATATATATAACAAATAAATATTACAAAAGGCAAGCTAAATTACTCACCTAGATAAGTTTTTTGTGTGTTTTAACTTATTTTAAAGTGTTTATTTACTCTGAAGGATAAGTAGTGCTAAGTCTTAAGTTAGAACCAGAAAAAATGTCTGATATTAGATGTTCATTGGAGTAGTCTCAATAATTGCTTAACAATTGAAGATTAAACCAAAAACTCATAGGAACACATCCAATAAATGTTATGTCATTTATTGGTAGTTTTCCGTTCTCACTGAATGGAGTGAACACACAATTTCTTTTAAACTGAAAAATGCTTTAGAACAAGTAAAAAAAAAAAAAAAAAAAAACAATCCAGGTCGGTAGAAGAGTAACTTATCTTGCCTTTGGTAATAATTATTTGTTGTATATTTGTTTCCTGACGATTTTTTCATTTTGTTGTCCACACTGCAAAATACCCAAGAAATCTTTTACAACAAATTGGTCATTATATAAAAGAATCATTTTAAAATAAAAAATTAAAAAAAAAGGAGGGGGACCATTTGTGGAAAACCGTATTTTCCTTTTTGATTTAGAAGCACAACTGAACTGCAATACTTGTTTTCTTTGCCTTTAAACTGTAATTCAGCCCCAAATAATTTTATCTTCCAGTTTAAAAGTTTCAAAATCACTTTCAAAATTACCATATCATCATCAGCAGTGCGTGATTTCCAATTTTTTGTCGTCCGACAAAAGGAGGGTGGACCTGTAAATTCATCCTTCTCTCTTCGTCTTTTCTCAATAACTACACCTTGGAATTTTTTAAAATTTTGCACAAACATTAAACATGATATGAGTAAAAGAATGGATTTTCTGGAAAAATTCCAGTTGCCCTCCTAAGGGTGCCTTTCGGGTTAAAATGACTAAAATTGACACCTTTGTACTTATTAAAAAAAATTGATGCCTTGGATTTTTATAAAACTTTCTGAAAAGTTGTAACTAACCGATTTCTATCTAATTTTGTTTGTCTATACTTCGCGATAACTCCTGAGTGTGTCCCAGGAGCTCTTTTAGGGCTAATAGAAACACTCCATTTTGGTGACTATTTTACCATATTTGTCAAAAATTTTCTGTTTATGTCTATTTAGCAGTTTTGCATGGTGCTGAACTCAAATTTAAATATATTAAGCCTTGGGGACTTTTGGGGTGAAATGGGGTGGGCAAATGATGATCATTTCTTTTTTTTTGCATGGTGAAGAACTCAAATTTACTGCACCATTTGTTCATTTTCGCCAGGATTTGACATTCCCTGGAGACTCTTGGGGCTAAATGGGGGGGGGGGAGGAAATGCAAAACTCAGTCATTTTTTTTATGCCTCGTTCACTGTGCACTCACATTGAAAAATAGTTCCTCCATTGACTCAGATTTTTTGGTTGTTGCTCGTACGGCCAAGAAAAATAAACAAATGTTATTTTATTTATTTATTTTTTATCAAAATTGGCTCTTGTCTATTTAACATGCGATACAACTGAAACAATTTCTTTTTTGACAAGAATCTGTTCCATAAATAATCGGCTAATCAATACCGTTTGTTGACTAAGGTTTCTGGCCCAATGTGTAAACTCGTATTTCTCTAAATTCGTTTTTACTGATTCTAACCACCTGAAGAAGGCCAGAGGATGAGTTGGCCAAAACGTAGTGAAACAACAACAACAACTATCAAGATGAGGATAACAGTCCGCAAAAAAAAAAAAAATACACATTTCTCCAGCGTACAAAAAAATCTGTTATATTTTTTCTATTGATTTCAGAGTTGAGATGCCCTTGTTTATCCTAAACTATCCGCTCCCTTGCCTCATCTGGTTACACTTTCTGGTTACATATTTAAAAAAATAAAGAAAAATATGTATTATGTACATCCCTGTGATGAAACGAAAATATCATATTCCAAAAATTACATAAATTGATCAAGTAGTTTTTTTTTTACAAAAAAATAATGGGAATTCATAGGCATTACAACATAAATAACATAAGTTTGAATTATGTTGAATTATCTCCCTTTGTTTTTTTTTGGATTGTTTTCAAAATAGCAGACAAGAGAGTCGTTCTCTAATTACTCATAAAATTTGATTTTCTTATTTAAAAATATAACTACTTGGTCAATTTATGTGATTTTTGGAATATGATAATTTTGTTTTGTCACAGGTGCATACATCATACAGATTTTTCTTTTTCAATATAGGGAGAATTCTGGGCAAGCACCACATGGCAACATCCATACTCATATAATGGATAAAAAACACAAAACATTGCTGACATCATGGGTGTTTTATATTAGAGTATGATTTTGAAGTCTTTAAACTTGTGAATAGAAAGTAATATTTGGTACAAATTAAGCCTTCGACAAAGCATGAGTTAATTTAATTTGTCTTCGGCCAATCTACCCCTTTAGATCAATAAAGGACTTAGTTTGAAATTCCTTAAGATTTTCAAGTTTGACATAAAATTCTGAGTTTGGCAAAATAATTGCTAAAATTGGAGAAAGGATTGAAGTTTAAAATTAAAAGTCAAGTATTAAGGTTCGAATGTGCTTCTGAAATAAAAGATTACATTTTTTTCAAGTGTGTCCCTGTTGTACAAAAAAACAAAAAAAATGTTTTTTTTCGAATTTCCTTTCAGTTTACGAATCTCTGAAATATCACAGTATTCATTGACACGAAGAGACAATGAAAACTTTTGCTTTTAAAAAATAAAAATATTCATTTTTTAAAGTCAAAATCCTTCCACATTAAACAACTATCTTTCTCTCCAGACTGAAACAAATTTTACTGGCATTTTTTTTTTTTTTGTTAATATAAAAAAAAAGATTTACAATGAAAAGCCCCCATCCCCCAAGAAAAAGATTTACAATTAAAAGCCCCCAACCACCCAATAAAAAGAAAGGTTTATAATTAAAAGCCCCCTCCAAATAGAAAAACAGATTTATGATTAAAAGCCCCCTCCCCAAGTAGAAAAACAGGTTTATAATTAAAAGCCCGCCTCACCTATCTTATAAACAGTGATTTTGTCCATTTGTCTGTCAAAATTTATTTAGATGTAACAAATACATTGCAAAATTTGTTTCATTTCGAAATATCAAAAACTTAAAAAAGAAAAAAAGAAAAAACAAAACAAAAAGGAGAATATTGCATAAATAGTAAATAATAAATTTCCAATAAATAATTGAACCCGAAATCTTCAGTCTGATGTTCTAGTAACTGAGCTATTAGGGCTTTCTTATAAATAGAGATTAAAATATTAGCTTAACAAAATAATTATAGCTCTGGTTTGATGTCATAGATTGAAGATTTAAATCAGGTTTCGAAACAGATTCAAACATAAGCCATGGATAAGTGAACATTAACAATAGTGTTGAAAATTATTTTAATAGTCCAAAACAATTTATTTCGTTTTAACTGTGTATTTCATGTTGTTCTTTCACAGCTATATAATCCTTTCTGCCTAGCATATTTTGCTAGTTTTGTTTATATAGAGAAACTGTTAGATAGGAAATCAATATTCTATCTAAAGACATTTCTTTGTTTCAAAGGGAGATCACTTTGTTTATATCTTCAAATTATCTCCTCCTATCAAAAGACATTAAAGCAGGATTATCGATGCTTCTAGATATATTATTATTAGCGAAAAAATATTGAATTTCAAGTATAACAAATGATACTTGCATCATTTTCATGCTGCAAGTAGTAACATATCCAAAAATTACGGAAAACGATAAGGTAGAAAAATATACATTCATGAAAAAAGACATTTGTAAAATTTAACGATTTGGTTTCAAAATCTACCGGAGTGTTAACAGGTGAGGTAATTAAGTTTTCAATTTCTCACAAATTCAATCAGTTATTTCTTTTTTTATAAAAAAAAAAAATAAAATAAAAAGTTCAAGCAGTTAAAATTTTTTTTTTTTTTTTTTAAATTCACAAATTATGTTTATTTTTATTTTCTGAATAAATTCTGTCTGCTTTCAACTGAGTTACTTCCCTTTTATGTCACATGACCCAACATGTCCAACCCAGCATGTAACCTTATTAGAACTGTTTTTCATTGATAATTATTTTTCTACCTGATCGTTTTTCGTAATTTTTGGATATGTTACTATTTGCAACATGACAATTACGTAGGTACCTTTTGTTTTACTTGAAATTCAATATTTTTTAAGTTATTATAATAAAGAAGCACCATATTCTTTGTCCTTTACTAAAAGACTTAGTATTATGGGATGGAGATCAAACGCACACAGACTATCATCATAGTTTAATCATTCAATGTATTATGCTTTAAATAATTATAAATTATCTTCCAAGAATTATTTCAGTCCGTTCGATTTCTGCATTGTTTTGTTTCACTACTCAACCACAATAACATTTGAAGCAAAGTGATTACGTCAAAAGTAAAACTCTTAATGTTTGATATTCAAGTGGGCGAGTTGGATTATTCATTTATCAACTAGTACTTATATTTGGGGTTAGATTATCAGACAGGATATGTGGTAAAAGCCAGGAATGTGAGAACAAAAGTCTGGTAGGAGTAAGTGGATGTGACGTAATATGTACAAAAGTGAAACACGAGGGCTGCCAGTGATAAAAAACATTAAACTGACATTACTATTTCATCTGAATTATTTCTGTGCAGATGGAGTTATAAAAAAAAAAAATTTTTAAGAAAAAAAAGAATTGTAGTTGGGGACTAGAGGAGCTTAAATAATGGCTACCATCCTGAAATAAACAATAACAAAAAAAAAAAAGAAAAGACAAAGGTAAGATTTGATGTCAACAGAAAAAGGAAGCAACTAAACTAATCCTAATACATCTATAAAAATTAACACATTTACAAAAGATTTTTTGTTTGTTTTATTTTGTTCTTGGCTCCTAGTTTCCATGGCAGGATTATAGTAAAAAATAAATAAAAAAAAGCCATGACCATTTTAACAATTGTTTTTAATCAAAATAATGATAACAAAAAAAAAAAAAACAATAAATTTTAAAAACAAAGTTCTAATTCCATATATCAATCAGGTTTAAAATATTTGAACTTAAGTAGAGAGAAATAAATTTTTTTTTTTTTTTTTTTTTTTTAACTTTTTTCATTTGATAAAAAAAATGAGATGTTTTGGAATATTGGAGAAAAGTGATGATTTCTATTATTCTCATCTTATTGGTTATTTTCGAAATGTTTTGTAGGTATATTGCTCTCATTCTGTCAGCCATGTTATCATTCTTAATTAGATGGTTGTCCAGAACCCCACCTCATATTAAAAAACAAAAACACAGAAATTTTTTTATGATGTACCTACTTGTCACAGAACAAAAAGATCATATTCCAAAATGTCATGTAAATTGATCAAGTACTTTATATATATACACACATCATTTTTTAAAAAATTTAAACAATCAATGGGAAATTGTGACCATTACAAGGCTAAAAAAATCCTGGAAGTTTGGTATCTCCTTTTGTTTATTCAAGATGGCAGAACGAAACACTTCATCTTCGCTTACTCATGAAATTTGATTTTCTTAGTAAAAAAAAAAAAAAAAAAAAAAACTACTAGATCAAGTTATGTAATTTTTGGAATATGACACTATCATTCTGCCATAGGTATGCATATCATACAGATTTTCCTTTATTTTTTTAATATAGGGAGAATTCTAGACAAGAACCCATGATTATTATTGTCTGGAGTAAGAATTGAACCATCAAATAGAACTGATTGTTAACCAACCTATCGTTACACCATGGTTGAAGGTTCAATCTTTACTAAAGGCACTAACAACTAAGAATATAAATTAGTATTTCTATCTGGTCATGGCTAATGAAATAAGAACAATCTACCCCCGTGGATAAAATAAAGGGTTCACTTCGAAATTTCATATAGGTTCCTGTGTTTGTCTACAAGATTTCCTCATTGAAGGCTACTTAAGATTGTCAATTTCGCTCCTACAAGTTACTAATATAATGTCATCCGGAAATAGGAGCATGTTTCCACTAATCACTTGTCATTGATATAAAGCAGAAAACGAATAGGACCCAGCATCCATCTCAGATGATAAACTGCTAGTTATCTGAACATTGTATGGCTGACCACAGAGAGAGGATCTCATTTTATAACCGATTCATGAAGGCAATAGGTGTTGAGTTTATGTGCGTGTAAGCAAAGCTAAAATAAAAACAACGTCAGCTGTATCTCCATTGTTTATTATAATCATAAAGACATATGAATATTTTGGAATAAAACAATGTTGAAATGGTAGCAGCAGATGTAAAATGAACCAGGATAGTTCACTTGGATTTTGAGATGATAGAGGCTAGACTCACTGGGCTGTAATTCATTGGGTTTTCTTTGTCACTTTTTTTTTAAAGATAGAGCAGATTGTGGTCAGCAGAAACAACTCTGGTAGTCAGTGAAAGGTTGAAAAGGGCTGTCAAAGGTTCAGATAGCTCAAGTGCAAGAGCCAATATGATTGTTGGATGAAGTATAAAAATTATTAATACACCCAAGTCAATCTATACCATTAAAGATCTTTAGCTAGTTAGAAAAGAATTTATATCTATATATTAGTAATGAAATCAAAAGGATGTAGTGTTTACCTGATATATGCAATGGTAAACTTCAAATTAATATAAATATCAGTATTCATATGTAGATAATTTAATCCCAACCAAATAAAAAAGCTCAATACGCAATAGAGTTGAGCTTATTATAAGAGAAAGAAAATTAAAACTGTAAGTTGGACAATAAATTTTGATTGTAAAGTTCAACTTACAGTTTTAATTTTCTTTCTCTTTATATATATATATATATACTAGCAAAATCCCGATCTTAACCTTTGACCTTGAAAAATAGTGTGCACCATCCCTAAGTCACAAATGATCATCATATCAGGTTTGGTCATGATTGGTCTACTGGTGTGGGCTGTAAGAGAGTTGTACACACAGACACACACAAAGGCTACTACTTACACACACACACACACACACATATATATATGTGTGTGTGTGTGTGTGTATATAATGTAGGTATAAAAGAATGATTATTATTTAATAATAATTATCAATCACCTTTAAGAATACTTAACAATATTGTCTGGTAAATATAAACTAAGAGACAGTCAACTAGTGTTTATGCAACGTTCATGCCTTCAATCATTTGAACACTCTGGATTGTCTAATGTATCTGCCTGAGTTTGATGTTCATTAGTTATTAATTCCCCTCACTTTTGTGGCAATTGTTTGGTGGCCTGGAGGTAAAGGCTTAGCAAAGGGAGTCAAAGGTGACTTTGTAACTAGGTTCGAATCTCCCGACCAACACGGATGATTGTGTAAACATAAAAAATTATATATATATATATATATATATGCATGCACACAAACACAAGGTCTCAAAAAAAAAAAAAAAAAAAAAAAAAAAAGTACTGTAATAACCTGTTTTGTGACATTTATGAATCCTTGGTGAACGTCATCAGCGTTGTTGGAACAATAATGGTCATGAATTTGAACAATTGTGAACATGATTTTTCAATTAAATTTGTCTTCTGTATTCAAATTTATTCCATTTCATTCTATGTTCATAAATAAAAGTTTTATCGTCATCCGAAGTGAGTACATTTTTTTAGATAACCTATATATGTATGCTATTTCTTCGTTTTTGTTCACGATACTTTTTGAATGAATTCAATTATTTATATGTAAGTGCATTTTTACCTAAATGAATGTTTGGAATAATTTGCCTTTTTACCAATTTGGTATCCCAAAATGGGGAGCGGCATATATATTGTTTTTAAAATATAATTATCCATTGACACGTGCTTCACCGTCTACGACTCATCAGAGTGGATAAAAAACAATATATATATATATAAAAGTAAATTTATCAAAATAAGCATACCTTTAAATTTTTTGTCTATTTCTGTACAGGTTTAAAAAAAATGTCAAAATAAAGATTAAAATTTAATGATTTCTACATATATAAAATTCAATGCAAAACTAACAGATATTATACCAGTAAAAAATATACTGTATTTAGTATGGAGAGAAAGTCTAACAAAATTCTTTTTTAAATACAACATACAAGTTAATCACTTGGAAATGAGAAAGATGAAATAAAGTTGCATTCTTTTCTTTCTTTCATAACATTAAAGTCTTTTTTCCCTACAAAAAATTGTCTATTCAAAAGTAGGTGGGATTGTAAAGATTGTTTTCTTGGAGAATGGATCAAATTTTTGCAAAAAAGAGAAAGAAAAAAAAATGAGAAAAAAAAAATCTTTTTTAAACACAGCGATAAAAAAAAATATTAAGAAAGTTCTGGTTATTTTATAATCAAAAATTATAGTTGACTTCTGTTATCTCCGGCGAGGACATTGCTTGTGTGTTCATTGACTGCTATTTTCTCTGTCGTTAAAATTTCTACTGAAATAAAAAAGAAAAGTTTAAAATTGATATAAAATATCCGATAAAATATGTTTGTGGCAATTTACATGCAATGATTAACTTTTTAAATTAACTTTTAGCATAATTTGATCGAGTAGTTTTTTTTATAGTAGAAAAACACGTTTTTATGAGCGCGTTGAAGTCAGCCATTATGGAAATATTTAACATGCCACGGGGAGATAACTCCATGTAAAGCGCCGACACTCTCTCCCCATCTTTATTACTAGATTTTCTTCTTAAAAATCAAACCTTTTGCTCGGTATCAAAACAAATTGTTTTTCGCTGTAAAAAAAAAAAAAAAAAAAAAAAAACCTACTTGATGAAATTAAGAGAAATTTTTTTTTTCTGGGAACTTCATTTCATAACGGATACGTACAATATAACCCTTTTTTTTTTTTTTTTTTTTTGATATTTTCAGTTTTTAATGTCTTGATTAAACTGTACAAGCACCCTTTTCTTCATTACAAAATTTGTTTTAAAGTTTGTCGGTGCATATGTAAGCATGTTGTATTTTGGCCAAAATACAACATGGCCACATATGCACCGACAAACTTCAAAGCAAATTTTCTAATGAAACTCAATAAGTCAATCCACCTTACTTACTAAAAAAGTGCTAGTTTTATTTTGATATCTTAAACTTCTCGCCCTTCTTTTTGTGCAGATGAGGAGATTATATTTGAAAACAAAAGTATTTGTCAATTAATGTCAATGCTTATTCTCAATTTTAATAAAATGAATATCATTTCCGAAACGATCGTACACTCAATTTGATTTTTTTTGTTTTTCCTTTTGAAACCAATTCATAATTTACAATTATCGATCTTTAGACTCAATATGTATGTATATTTGCATGGAAAACGTTTTTTTTCCTCAAGAACTCCAATCAGTCTCAACTAAAGAAAGAGGCAAAACACTGAATGGAAGGAGACAGGAAGTCATTCTTTGATAATTAACACTCATATCCTCAGCAAAAGGAACATTTTCAGAGAGAACTGTTATGAGTCATGAGATGATTTGATGGCTTATTTTGCCAGCATATCAATCTTTTTTTTTTTGCTTATCTAATGCTGAAGAGTTTGATTTTAATTTGTTTGTTTGATTAGCAGGTTTTGTTTTTGTGATCTTAATGCGATTATTGCAATTTGATATGTGTTAGTGGTATGTTTTGATTTGTAAGGTTGTTTTCTTTTTCCGTTTATATTTTATTGTATATCTTTGTTGCTTTTAAGAACACTAAAAAGGTGGTTACTTTGTGGAAGAGGTCTTTAAAAACTATTTTCTTGGTAATATCTTTTGTGAATTTCTTGGTGATCTTTGCAATTTATTAGTATATGTTTTATAGTATAGGGTTCTGGACATGGAATACACAGAGTTTCTTCACTTTTTTTTTTTTTTAATTTTCTTCCATTGAAGATTGTAATGCTGGGTATGGGGCAGCCAAACCAGCTGCCAACATTGCCCTGCTTTTTATTGAAACCAACCGAGAGCTTTTTTTAGTATCCTCACTGTTCCCTTGAGTAGAAACTTACTCTTACTTCTTTTTCGTTTCTTGTCAACATCCTATTAGAGATTTTGTTCCTGATTTTTCTTTGAGGTTGAGCTGAATTTGCTAAAGTGTGTTGCTTTCTGCAAGACTCTTGCAATTTAGATATGGTATATAGGGGATCCAAAAAGTCACTGAAGGGTTTTGAATTTAAATAGATTCTTTAATTTTTGATAATATCTTTCTGTAAGTTTAACACAATCTGACTTAGACATTTAGAAATTAAAAAAAAAAAATGCACAATTCAAACAATCTTTATTTATGAAAAATGTCTTTTAAATGTCGCCAATTTTCAGCTTCCCATATTTGTGCTCTTTCCAAAACATTATTCCTGACAGATTGCAGAATCTCTGGATTGCGATTTAACTCCCTTATTTCATCCTTTAATTCTTGCAGGGTTTGGGGTTTGTTAACATAGACTCTTTAAGATATCCGTACAAGAAAATGTCAGGGCTAGTCAAGTCTAAATACCATCGATAAGCTCTTTGAGCCAAAACAATTGACCCCTGATTTTGGTAAAACAATTTCACAAATTGCATATGCTGTTTAATGCTATACTTATCCAGAATTTCCAAAATATTATCTGTAAAATATTTACCATGGCGGAAAAAATGATTAATGGCAAAATGACAAGGATTTTCAACCCTTCAGTGACTTTTTTGGACATCCTGTATTTGTTGGTGACTATAACAGTATAAGTTACTTTTATATTGCTAGTGTTCATTTTTAGTGATCTTTTTGCAGCTGTGTCCACTTTTTCATTCCCTTTGGGTCCTATTTCATGAGATGAAAAAGGAAGGTGAGAAAAGAGAAAGATAAAGTAAAGAAGAGGTAGAAAGAGAAATAAAATGTAGTCAAATTGTAACAAAAAAATAAGGAGGTAAAGTTCTACTGATTTGGCCGAAATTAGCTTTTTATTATAAAAAAAGATTTCAAATAAGGATTGAAGAACTTGTATACATTTGGGTCTCTGACAATTTAAACAGAAAGCAACATTTTCGGGATTTAACAAAAATATGAAATTCTGATAAAAAGCGGATAAAACACATACCTGTCTGAAAGTTCATTGGTTGGTGAATTGTAGAATCGGAGATTTTAAAATAAGTCAGTGTTGATAGCAGATTGCTGATTGAGTTACAGCAGACCTGACCATTATCATGTTTGTAGTTTATCCCTAACAAAATTTTTAAAAATGATTTTAAAGGAGTGTGCATAGGATGAACTGAGCCGTGGAATTAAACAATTGAAATTTATATTTTTTTTTTATTAAACAATTGAAATTTATATTTTTTTAATTAAACAATTGAAATTTTTTTTTTTAATTAAACAATTGAAATTTATATTTTTTTTTATTAAACAATTGAAATTTATATTTTTTTTATTAAACAATTGAAATTTATATTTTTTTAATTAAACAATTGAAATTTATTTTTTATTAAACAATTGAAATTTATTTTTTTTATTAAACAATTGAAATTTATTTTTTTTTTAATTAAACAATTAAAATTTATATTTTTTTTATTAAACAATTGAAATTTATATTTTTTTAATTAAACAATTGAAATTTATATTTTTTTAATTACATTTTCACCCCAAACAAGGCACATTGCCACTTTGGTGTAAGGGGCTTCTATCAGGGACATAAGCTACTGGGATACTATGTAGGGAGTTGGGCAGCAAGATGTCGGTTCCCGTTACACTTGAACTTCTGCATGTCAGTACAGTTCGATAACCAGGGACCCGGAATGGAATTCCAAAGTCTAGCGGTTCTGGGGAAGAAACTACTGGAGCAGAAAGCTCTCTTACATCTAGGGATCTCTACTGTGTAGGGGTGGGATTTAGTTGCTTGTTGGATTTGTTGAGAGTATTTACGTCATGGGGGCACAAGTGTTTGCAGGTCATCAGAGCATTCACCATTAAAATACTTGTAGAAAAGGCAGAGAGATGCAACATTTTGTCGATGGGACAGAGGCTGAAGCTTAGATGACAGTTCAGGACTTATCAAGTTGGAGACTCTCTTTTGGACCTTGTCTAGGAGCAGATGCACCAGCTCAAATATGACAACGATACTCCATACATGGGCGAATGGTGGCTTTATAGAGGTACAGGATACTTTCGGGTGTTAGTAGCTTTCTAGCACGGTAGAGAAAGCCTACCTTCTTCACAGCAGTCCTGGCAATGCTCTCAATGTAATTGTTCCAACTCATGTTTCCTGTGAACATTAGGCCGAGGAGTTTAAAAGAAGTACTTTCAGATAATGAATCTTTGGCTATTGTTATTGGTGGTAGAGAAGGTTTCTTGTAATTATTGAAGGAAACAAGTTTAGTCTTGGTAGCATTGAATGTGACCATCCATTTTTGTCCCCATTCCACTACAGATTGGAGGTCACCCTTTTACCTTTTGCGCATGCGTTACCGTCATTAAGTTAGAAGAACAAGTTAAGAATATTAAGAAAGAAATAATTTACATGGTCTCTCCCCTATTTTATTCATTTATTGCGGACCATTATCCTCATCTCTTATGGCCCTGTCGGTGGAGCATTAGAATACGCCGACTGCCCCTCTGCAGAGGGTAAAAGTCCCTCAATGGGGGTCCTGGATATGACCTTAAACTATATACAGTGGTGAGGGCCCCAGCTTGTGGGCTTTGGGGAGTGTGGAGCCACCCTTTAATTACCATTGCTCCCAGGTCCACTCTGACCCGGAGTGGTAGTACCTGTTAGGGTCTCAACTATGGGTTAAATAGAAACCGACGTAAAAACAAAAAATATATTCTATTAAAAAAAATTTTTCTTCAAAATCTTTGGATTCGGCATTAAATAACCCGAAAAGTTTGATATGCCGTAAAACAAAAACAACCAACCAACCAACCTCATCTCTTAGTTGTTGTTTCGGACAACTATTCCTCCGCCTTCCATAGTTGTTGTCGTCTCATGTTTTAGTCAACTAAACCTCCGGGCGGCTTTGGATAGGATTGAAACCGCTATCTTCAAACAATGCTTACCTGGAACCGTGCAGATTCAACGTCTCTATCCACTGCGCCACTCATCTCAATAAAAGAATTCCAATTAATTAATTAATGTCTCTCCCTTAATGTGTAATTTCTCTAAATAAAACCTTTAAAACCCCAGCTTGTCTCCATTATATTTTCACACATAAATAGATTCGTCTTATGTTAAACAGAAGATCAACAACCACAAGAAGATCACAAGGCATGTATGGAAAAGCGATGATCAAAAGAATGGAAGACCAGCAACCTACTCACTTGATTGCTCATGTACACCATATGCGTTTGTTGAAAATGATATGTACAAACTGTTTAACATTTAAAAAATTACGTGGTTATGCATAGGACGAATGGAGCAGCAGGCTATGAGGAATTAAACAACATAACTGAAATTTATATCCTTTTCATTTTATCACAGGGTGACACCCATACCTTCGCAAATGATCTATAACCTTTTCTGCAATCCAATTGCATTTGGTACAAAGGTACTTGTACAGTTTAATGATGACATTAAAAAAAAATGAAGATATCGAAAAAATTATATTGTACATATCTATTATGGAATGAAGTTCTCCCCCAAAAAAATTTCACTTAATTTCATCAAGTAGTTTTTTTTTTTTTTACAGTGAAAAACAATGTTATGATACCAAGCAAAAGGTAGTCATGTTTCGATTTTTAGGAAGAAAAGCTAGTATTTAAAATGGGGAGGGAGTGTTGGTGCTTTAAACTGAGTTATCTCCCCGTGGCGTGTTCGAAAAATTCCAACATGGCTACCTTCAGTGTGCTGTCATAAAAACATGGTTTTTCCGCTGTAAAAAAAAAAAAAACTTGATCAAATTAAGTGAATTTTTTTTTTTTTCGGAGATCTTCAGTCCAAAACAAATACGTACAATATAACTTCTTTCGATATTTTCATTTTTTAATGTCTTGATTAAACTGTACGAGTACCAGTACAAATACCAAATATACACCTACGAACTCGATATATTCTGATTAGTATGAACTCAAACAGGCTATGGTAAAGCAATTTATTGTAATATTCATTTTTTACAAGTTATCATGGACCAAATTAGTCAGTGTATAGTTCCTGTTCACTTGCCTCCCCATGAGGACAGAGTTAAACATAAAGTTGGCTTTTAATATAGAGAAAATCCAGCTCCTCAAAAGCGGACACTTTGAACTGTGAAAAATTTTTTTAAAAATCTAACCTATAGTGCACTATGCAAAAAAAAAAAAAAAAAAAAGAGAAATAAAATGTTTTGTACTCGAAATATAACAAGAAAACATTTGCGTGGAAAAAAATTCATACAAGATCATTTTGATTAGAAATCTGGCCCCGAGTTTCAAGTTCCGATTGGACAGTTTCACAAGAGTCTCGGGAAATTTGATCCGATGGATTCAGACAATGGATACCTGGTGATGAAAGAAAATAAATCTCAGATAATAAAAGTTGATAAGATAAATAACACAAAATAAAAAGGAAAATATTAATTGGCTTAAAAAGAAGTCAAATTCAAGTTTATACAAAAGTTAATACAAATGAAATTTGATTTTTTTTCTTCTTGTTTGACACTTCTTGCCTTTTTTCTTTTGTTGAAATATTTTCCTCTTATAATTTTTGTATTTTTACAATCCTCAAATACATGTTTTATAGTAAGTATTCACATTGGCACTTTGGTTGTTGTTCTCGTTTTAATAAATAATTGTGGGTTAGATGTGTATGTCCTATGTGGAGTCGGTTTAGTATGATTTCTGTTTATTTTTTTTCCAGTGTCCATTTTTTTTAAGATTGGGTGTTATTTTGAAGAGTTTGTTTTCTTTATTCAGTTTCCATGTCTTCTGCCATTTTTCTTTTAAGTGTTTTTTTTATTGTTGGTTTCATGTCTGTATAGGGAATTTTGAGATTTTTATCTATGGTCATTTTTAGGGATGACTTTGATGCTAGGTCAGCTTTGTCACCTCCTTTTATACCTTTTATATGTGGCTTGGTATCCAGCAAAATATGATTTCTTTTCTTTTTTCTAGATTGTTTATTTTGATCATTATATTTATTATTAGGGGTTTTCTAGTGTTTGTAGGTATGATTTTCTGACTGAACCGTAGATCATAAAGCCATAGTCTAATTTAGATTGAATTATTATTTTGTAGAGTTTAAGAAGAGTATCTTGATCTCCTCCCCATTTTGTGTGAGCCAACAAAAGCAGTCGTAGTAGTAGAGCCTGGTTGCATTTTGTCCAAAGCTTTTAGATATGTGGTATAAAAGTTGTTGTTTTTTTTTTTACATTTTCACCCCAACAAGGTACATTGTCACTTTGGTGTAGAGGGCTACTATCAGGGATATAAGCTACAGGGGTACTATGTGGGGAGTTGGGCAGCAAGATGTCGGTTCACGTTACACTTGGACTTCTGCATGTCAGTACAGTTGGGGAAGCAGGAACCCAGATGGGAATTCCAAAGTATAGTGGTTCTGGGGAAGAAACTATTGGAGTAGAAGGCTCTCTTACATCTAGGGATTTCAACTGTGAAGGGGTGGGATTTTGCTGCTTATCGGGTTTGTCGGGGGTATTTACGTCGAGAGGGTACAAGTGCTTGCAGTTCTACTACTATTCTTCTACAACTGGTATTTCATCATTACATAGTTTCAAATCTGGGTTTAGTTGTAACTTGTGTTGTTGGCAGAAGCGTATGAATTTGGTTTTTGTTTTTGATATTCTGAAGCCATTTGTTGTAGTCCATTTGAGTATTTTGTTGATGGATTGTTGGAGTTGTCGCTCTATAGTGTTCATATATTTTGATTGATAACAGCTCATAAAATCATCGACATGCATAGCGCCATTTACCCAAGGATTGAGGCAATGGATTATGTCATTTATTTTGATATTGAATAGAGTGACTGAGAGTATGCTTCCTTGTGGGTTTCCAATCTAATTAAGTTGTTATTTGTGCTCATTTTTTTCATAAAGCCACATATTGTATTTGGTTATTTTATTATTCGTTTTCAAATACCAGATTTGTTGTTTATCATGTATTCAATTGTTTTGCATAAGCAGCTAATTAAGGCTATTGGTCTATAGTTTTGTGGGTTGCTATGATCCTTGTTTGGCTTGGGGATTGGTATAATTGTTATCTTCTAGGTTTTTGATAGTTTTCTCGTCGTCCAAATGTTATTCTACATGTGTAGTAAATCAAGAGATTCCTGGGGGAGTTGTAGATGAATTCGTATCGGATTTCGTCAGGTCCCTCTGCTGTGTTGCGTGACATTTCTATTGAATTTTTTAACTCTGTCATAGTGAATGGCTTGTTGTAGTGTTCCATGTTATTAGATGAAAAATTTAATTTTGTTCTTTCCTCTATTGTTTTCATTTTCTGGAATTGTTGATTATTATTTGTTTTGGAGTTTTCTGCATAGGTTTTTGCTAGTAAATTTGCTATTTCTGTTTTAGTGGTGGTTTTATTTTGTCCTGTTACAAGATATCTTATAGTGGAGGTTTGAGGTTTTCCAGAAATTTTTCTTACCATTTCCCAAATTTGTTTGAGTTTTGCATTTGTGTTGAGTTTACTTACATAGTCTTTCCAGCTTTCTTTTTTGGATTCTTTTATCCTTCTGCATGATTTTGCTCTGAGTTTTTTAAATTCAATTAAATTTTGGGTAGTTGGTGTGGTCTTGAATTTTCGTAGAGCTGCACGTCAGAGTGTTATTGCTTTTTGGCAATCTTCATTGAACCATGGTTTATTTCTCAATGCTTTTGTTTGTCCTTTAGGTATGCATTCCTTTGCTATCATGCTAAGGGTTTCTGTAAAATTATTATCTTCTAGATCTTGATTTTCGTTTCTTATGAATCCTTTTTTGCATTCTCTTTGGAATTTCTCCCAGTCTGCTCTTTTTAGTTTCCAGTGTATGGGAGTTTCTTCATTCAGGGTGGATGTTTCCAGTATGATTGGAAAGTGATCACTTCCATATGTACCATCATATATTTTCCATGTAAAGTCCATAAAAGTTTTTGAGTCACATAAGCTTAGGTCTATTGATGATCCTGATCCAGTGGTGGGGTTTAGATAGGTTCATGTTTTCTTGTTTAATAAGTATAAATTAGTGTTGTTTATGAATGTTTCCAAAGTTTTGCCTTTAGGGTCTAGCTTTTTGCTACCCCATATTGGATTGTGGCTGTTGAAGTCTCCCAGCAAAAGGTAGGATTTGGGGAGTTGTTCTATAAGGTCGTTTATTTCTTTTGTATTTATAGTTTCGTTTGGGGGTATATATATATATGGAACAGATAGTGATGGTTTTATGTTTTATGTAATTTGAGTTGCTATTGCCTGTAGCTTTGTTTTTATATATATTTTGCTATGAGGTATGTTTTTCCTGATGAGTATTATTGTACCTCCATTAGCTCTGTGTCCTGTGCTGTTGATGAAATTGTATGATTCGTAGTGTTTCATTTGCAGTTTGTTTTATTTTTTGTAGGAAGGTTTCTTGTAGACAGATGGCAGCAGGGTTTAAGTGTGATATGAGTACCAGCAGCTCGTAATTCGCTTTTATACCCTACAATTCCATCGTATGATTATGTGTGTAGTGTCTTGTATTTTGGCTGGTGGTTTGGGTTTCAGCTGTCTATTATTGTTATTATTCATTGGTATGTTTTGTTGCTTCTATCAGCTTTCTTGCTTCTGGGAAGGTTTTGTAAATATTTGCGAAAATTCATCCACTTCCATTTTTTGTATTATTTTAGTTTTTTGGTTTGATACCTCATTTGGTGATATTTCTGATTTGGATCTAGAGTGGGAACGTTGGTGAGATTTTTTGGTCTCCAGGCTTTTTGGGGTTTGAGGCGGGGGGGGGGGGGTGATATTTTTCTGTCTTGAGTGCCTTTCTTGGCTCTTGATTTCAATTAGTTTGAATTTGTTTTAATCCCCAACCAGCACCATTTCTGTTTTTTATTTATTATGTTTTCTTTAGGAGGTTTTGTTTTGGTAGGTAAAAGATCCTTGGGTTTAGTAGTAGTATTGGATAAGTTTGGAGTTTCAACCTCATCTCTCTGGGACTGGGGATTCTCCTCCAGGTCCCATTTAGTTAGTTTAATTAAGTTTTCCTTTAATGTCTCCGCCAGTAACTTTAATTCTTTCACAATTCAGTCAGGTTGTTTTCTACCGTCTCTTGTTTCGAGATCAGGATATTTGTAGTTTTTGCTATACTTGCATATGTTGGGGAGTCTGGTGTGCCCTCAACTAGTCTTCTTGCCTCCGGATATGGTAGATTTTTGGTGTGTTTGATTTTTGTTATTAGTTTTTCCTTCTTCCAAACTTCGCATTCCTTTGAATCAGCTACATGGTTTTGTTTGCAGTTTGCACATTTTGATGGCATTTCACAGCTGATGTGTTCCCCAATTCCACCACAGTTTATGCATGTTGGTGGTCTGGTGTCTCTTTCTTTGTAATGGCCGAATTTATGGTAGTTGTGACATCGTAATGGGTTTGGAATACAGATTTCTACATTTTCTATCATATAGCCAATTTTTATTTCTGTGGGAGGTTTGGAGGTATTGAAGTTTAAGATGTAGGTGTTCGTTGCGATCATTTGATTATTTTTTTTTTTTAATGTTTATTCTTCTGACTTCTGTGACTCCTTGCTCCTTTAAGTTATTTTTAATTTCTTCTGGTGAGCAAAGTGCAAGTCCTGGGCTCTTTATCATACCCTTTGAAGAATTCAAGGTGATGTTGGGGTAGGCTTTTATTTTGAGGTTGTGGATGTGGTTTTGATTTAGGAGTGTATTTGCTGAGAGTTTATTTAGTACTTCTATAAGGAGGGCGCTGTTACTTAGTTTTTTGATTTGCGTAGTTTTGGTTATAGATCTGATTTCTTTTTCGATAATGAATGGGGACAATTTGGTGATTGGAATACTGCTCTCCATTGATTCCAAAACAATGAATCTTGGGAATATTCTATGATTATCTAATTCTATATTTGAGTCTGATTCATCTTCACTTTCTGGATGGGGGCTTTTGATTTTTTATGGAAGCCATAAATTATATTTTTTCTTCATCATCCTTGCTCCCCACCCTCCTCAGAGCCCTAAATTGGGAGGGTTGGGGGAAAACCCATTCACTCAAACATCTCAGGGCTACAAGGATGATATACTCTAACAGTGAGTGTATCTGCTTATGACGGTTTCTTTACTTGGACCCAGCAAGTTATAATCAAGTGTTGTTGTTGGTAGCATCAGGTTTCACTATTTGATTGGCCCTTGCTATCACCTAGTATGTTGTTTTTATTTTTATTTTTTTAAGGTGTTTGTGTGTGATGTATTTGTATTTCTCTTTTTGTGAGGGTTTACTGTTATTAGGGCTTGTCATGACTAGCCGATTGATCGGGTCGGGCCTTCCTGAAGTAAGGGCCAAAGTGGAGTGTTGTAGACTCACGGCCATTTGGGTCCAGGTCATGAGGTACTCAGCCACCAGGATCCCGTTCTAGAGCATTACGGGTCGCCATTTACGGCCAACAGGGGGCAGTCGGTGTATTCTCATACCCTACCGACAGGGTTGGGAAGTAGGAAAGGAAAAAGGAAGGGGAAGGGGGCTGTTGTTTTTGTTTTACAAAAACATAATTAAGTTTTACAAAAACAGAAAATCGATGTAGGTGCATTTCGTCTCAGGAAGCCAATAGACAGCCTGATCTGATAGCAATAGTGTGTGTGTGTAAATATTCAACCAATAAACTCTTAAACTACTATTCACATAACACTGAAATTAACAAAAAATAGTAATCATACACCAAAGATGGTTTATAACAAGTAAAATCTTTGTTTGGATGAATGAATAACGTGTACAGAAATATGTTGACAAGTTGAAACACAAAATCTTCATTTCAACTTGCTGACATATTTCTATTACTTTTGCACATGTGCAAATTCATTCATAGCTTGAAGTGATTTAATTTTAACTCTTTCGTATCTATCTGTCGATAGCTCAAATGGTAGGGAATGCAGCTGGAGCACTAAATAGTTTTGGTTTCGATTCTAGCTAATGGTATCAAAGTAATTTTTTTTTCAAATTGTAATCAGTATTATATATTAGGTGCAATATAATATTGAATAGAGAATTGGCTCTGTAATAATTAGGGCTATGACAAGAGAATACTCTTTTTATTATTTTGACTCGAATATATATATCGGTTAATATCTTATATGTTTTTAGATAGAGTGATGCGGTTCTCGATTGATTTACTGTGTCGGATATATACTCAAGAGTCAAAACAATGAAAAGAATATTCTCTCGTCATAACCCTAGTAATAATAAATACAAAATCCGCATGAATTAAAATATATTTAAATTTATCTTACGCTAGTTGTAATATAAAATCTTTGGGTTTTTTTCTATGCTTGATTAATTTGTTTGAAAGAAAAAAAAATCTGTCATTTTTTGTCAAAATAGATACTAACAAATACTTACCAGAATCTGAATGGTTGATATTTTCTGCTAGAGGCACACTGTGGTCAGTTTCTGAACTATCAAGAGAGATCACTGTGTCAGAACAATCGCTTGAACCAATTATAACTTGGGGTTGAGGGTTGATTTGCACAGTAACATTCTCGGTTGCTTTAGACCCAGGACTTGATGACTGCAATGACAACAATAACAATAATAATTTCCCACAAATAATAATTCCTTTTTTAGTATGGATGTGTTTATGTGTGTGTCATAAAAAATACAAAAACAAAACATTAAATGTATTCAATGTTTTGTTTTTAGATTTACATCTTTAAAATTTACATCTGTATTGCAGTTATGACAGGAAGCAAACCAAACAATGTGTTTGGTACATTAATATTTTTCACCAAGTTTAAATAGCTAACATGTGATCACCATCCCAAAATAAATCTACATATATATATATAAGTGTAATTGTGCGTGTGTCTGTGTGTGTGTACATTTCCCTGCCAAACTACTCTGTCAATTTTCAGTCTATAGACACAAGATTTGACATAAGGGGTATTGAGATTTGGGAAAATCTTTTTAATCGGTTTTCAATCAGAAATTTAACTTCAAGGGGTCAAAGTTCAATGATTTGACTTTTGAAAACTCTACCAAACTTCTCCCCCAATTTTGGGTCTAAACACTTGAAATTTTAGATGTAGTTTACTTGGATATGCATCAAACTTTTTAATTTGATTTGAGCCCAAAACAATAAATGTTAAGGGGTCAAAGTTAACAAAAAAAAAAATTAACCTCTTTGGTCTCTACCAAATTACTCTGCCAACTTTTGGTCTAAAGATTTGAAATTATACATAAAGTGTATTCAGACATAGAGCAAGCTTTTTAATCGTTTTTAGCCAAAAATTTGACTGCCAAGAGGTGAAAGTTCAAAAGATTTGACCTTTGCGGTCCCTAGCAAACTATTCAGCCAATTTTAGGTCTAAACATTTGAAATTTTACATAAAGGGTATTCAGACATGCAGCAATATTTTAAATCAGTTTTGGGCAAAAATTTGGCTGCCAAGAGGTCAACGTTGAAAGAGTTGACTTTGAAGACTCTACCAAATTCCTCCGCCAATTTTGGGGTCTAAACACTTGAAATTTTAGATGTAGGTTACCTGAACATGGGTCAAACTTTAATATATATATGCATATGCACATAAAATTATGAACAGTACATCAGACCTGAGCAAAGATGGGCTGAACTGCTAGTATAACACTATTTCATTAAAAATCTGTAATAAATGAAGAAAAAGCAGTTGTTGTCAAAAATTGACCTCATAAAAATAAAGAAAATATCAGTATGATGTACGTATCAATGACAAAATGAAAATTTATTCCAAAATCATTTAAACAATTAATGGAAATTTGTAGGCATAACTCTTACAAGTTTGAAGTAATGGTTAGTTATCTCCCTTTGCTTTTTAATTGTTTACAAAATGGTGGACAAAACAGCTGCTTTTCTGTTACCCATAAAACTTGATTTTCTTTATAAAAATAAAACAACTTGATTAATTTATGTAATTTTTGGAATATATTTTCAATTCAGTGAGGGAGAGAGAGAAAGAGAGTGAAGGAGAGAGAGAGAAAGTGAGAGAGAGAGAGAGAGTAAGTGCAGGAGAGTGAGAGAAAGAGAAAGCGAGATAGAGTTAGCTAGAGAAAATTTGTTTGTTTTCTTATCTTTAACAGCTCATCAACTGTTCTATGGTCATTTAAAGTCGTGCAGATTTTGTGGGAACTTATTTGTGTATGTTTCTAAGTTCTAGTATTTATATTTCAATTGGTTGTCTTCTAAGTCTACATCTGCTGATGGGTAGTATACTGTTTGTTGTAGTTGATTTAGTTTGGTGTCTGTCATTATGTTCTTGGTTTTGTTGTTTTGGTTCTATATTAAGGTTTTGTTGTGGGAGTTTGTTTTATATTTTGGGGAATAAGTTGATTTCTTTTAAAAAGTCTATCATTTGTAATCGTTCTATTTTGTTGAAGAGATTTTCACGGTTTAACTCATGACAGTATTTGCTTCAATATCAAATAAAGCTAACACTAGTAATATATGCTTGACGGTGAGGTTGGTTGATTGGTTGTTTTACGGCATATCAACCCTTTTCGGGTTATTTAATGCCGAATCCAAAGATTTTGAAGAAAAATTTTTTAATAGAATATATTTGTTGTTTTCAAGTCAGTTTCTATTTAACCCATAGTTGGAACCCTAACAGGTACTACCACTCCGGGTCAGAGTGGACCTAGGAGCAATGGTAATTAAAGGGTGGCTCTACACTTCCCAAAGCCCGCAAGCTGGGGCCTCACCACTGGATATAGTTTAAGGTCATATCCAGGACCTTGACGGTGAGAGAAAGTGAGTTAGAGAAAGAGAGGCTTCCTACCTGAGATACTGGTAACGTATGCACAATAATGTGATCTGTCGTTATGCTGTCTGTCAGAGATATGGCTGGATTGTTTTGGGGTTGCGTTATAATGAAGGCACTGGAACTGGCGGGTGCTAAATGTTCGAGAACTTCGTAAATATGCAGGGTTCTATCGGTGTTCACATTATTTTCTGCTGAGTTAACTAAAAACAAAAAAACAAAGTGAAAATGATGACATCATAATCTCAATGGATCACCAAAACGACTCTTACATATTACTTGAGTCAACATGCTGTAGAGAGAGTTATTAGATAGGATTAACATGATTTGACCCAAACGAAAATATAACATTCCAAAAATCATGCAAACTAATCAAATAGTTTTTTTTATATAGAAATTAATTTTTAAGCAAGTGGAAATTTGTAGGCAGTACAAAATAAATTTCAAAAGTTTGAATTATTGTTGAATTATCTCAGTTTGATTACTTTTAGATTGTTTTCAAAATAGCGGACAAGACAGACACTCTTTGGTTGCTCATAAAATTTGATTTCCTTATTTAAAAATAAAGCTACTTGATCAATTGATGTGATTTTTGGAATATGATATTTTTGTTTTGTCATAGGTATGTACACCATGCAGATCTTTTTTTATTTTTATTTATTTTTTTTTAATATTTGGAGAATTCTGGACAAGAAACCCAGTTCTTTTGGGTTTTTTTTTTACTAAGTCCGAAAGCTACTTGAGGATAAGAATTAATGAAATTGATGGATTACGAACATTAGGAGAGGATAAAAAAAATGAATAAAATTTATAAAGGAAAGTTTATAACAAGTATTATTGACATTGGATTTAAAGATGGCCATGTTGTAGTCTGCAAGGAAGCAGTACCATGATCATGTCTTCACAAATGGAAACTTTTCGGAAAAATAATGCTGTTCATGGAAATTCCATTTGATGTTAGGTACACGAAAGTAGTTTAGTTGTTTTTGTTTTACGGCATATCAACCTTTTTCAGATTATTTAATGCCGAATCTAGTTATTCTGAGGAACGATTTTTAATGGAGTATATTTGTTTTTTAAGTTGGATTCTATTTAACCCATAGTTGGGACCCTAACAGGTACTACTACTCCGAGTCAGAGTGGACCTGGGAGCAATGGCAATTAAAGGGTGGCTCCACACTCCCCAAGGCCCGCAAGGTGGGGCCTCACCATCGAATATAGTTTTAGGTCATATCCAGGACCGTTGTATAAAGGGTTCTTTTTTAAATTTTTTTAAGATATGAGAGTATGGTGTGGGGATTGTTTTTATCAAATAACTCTTTAATATTGTTTTCTTTGTAGAATCTATTTCTTACTGTTACAAAATCAGTACATTCAGTTAATATGTGTTTGATTGTGAGTGGTGTTTGACAAGGTATACAGATGGGTTGGCTTTCTTTTTTATAGGAGATATGAATGGGTTAAGTGAGTATGGCCTATTTTTATTCTTGTTAGTTTGACTTCTAGTCTTGTCATCACTGTTTTTTCTCTTCCTGTCTTCTCCCAGCTAGAGGTCCCGCCCTCCGTTCTTTTCCCGAGGTTGGGCTTCACCTGCTGGAGCTTGTTATTCTTGCAGGCATTCCATGACTCCTGCCACTTGGAAGTGATGTATTTGTTGATTAGTGGTTTGTAATCAGTGTGAGGTATTTTTGTATTGCGGATATTCATTTTTAAAGATTTTTTGCTGCTGTATCAGCTTTTTCGTTGCCTTTGAGTCCAGCAGAATACGATGTTAGTGTTTTGGGAAAGGGGGGTGATTCTTTCCAGGGGGGTTTATGATTAAGAGGTTGTTCAAGTTTTTGTTATATAATGACGTTAAGACTGAAAATGAATCAGATAATATTAAGTATTTGTTTGACTTGGTTTTTTGAATGATGTCTAAAGCTAGGTCTATGGCTGTTGATTCAGCACTAAAAGTTGAGCAGTTGTCTGGGAGACGTTTTTGTAATATAACGTTGTTAGATATAGCTGCACTTCCAGCTTTGTTTAGTTCTTTGGAGCCATCTGTGTAGATGTGTGTCCAGTTTTGATATTGTTCTAATATATTATTGAAGTTATTTGTATAAGTTAGGGGATGTATGTTGGATTTAGAAGATTTTGTTACATTCTTGAGGTTTAAATTTATCGATGGCTGTTTGATTAGCCAAGGTGGAGATTTTGGTTTGAGGGAAACCTGGATTTCTGTGGTATCTATTTGGGCTTCTGTAAGAAGGTCTTTTATACGTAGGCTGTATGGTTTGATAATATTTTCTCTCCCATTGAAGAAGTTTGCGTGTTGTGGTTGGAAAACGCAATTGTTTGCAGGGTTTGATGGGCATGATGAGAGTTTTAAGCAGTATTGAAGGGCTAGTTTTTTCCGTCTAAGTGTCAGTGGAGGTTCGTTAGATTCGGTGTATAGGTGGTGAAGGCTCCGAGAGCCAGTTTTAAGCCTTGGTGGTGTATGGTGTTTAGTTCTTTAATATATGATTCTCTGGTTGCCCCATATATGAAGCATCCGTAATTCAGCTTGGAGCTTATTAAGGAACAGTATAGTTTAAGTAGTGTGGTTTTGTCAGCGCCCCAGTCAGTGTGGGGTAGGACTTTGATCAGTTTAATGGCCTTGTGACATTTTGTTTTTAGATTTTTTATGTGAGGTATGAAGGTCAGTTTCCTGTCGTATATTAAGCCCAGGTACTTGTGTTGTTCGACGACAGGTATGATATTGTTATTAGTTTTAGGATGGGATCATGGTGAGTTCTTTGGAGTTTACAGAAATGGACGCATTTTGTTTTTTCTTTTGAGAATTTAAAACCATTTTCTGTGGCCCATTCGTTTATTTTATTTCGACAAAGTTGCAGTTTTCGTTCAGCTGAGGTTATGTATTTTGATCGGTAGCAGATGAGTAAATCGTCCACGTATAGGGCACAGTTAGTACCAGGGTTTATGTTTTCAATGATTTTATCTATTTTTATGTTGAAAAGGGTGACGGATAAGATGCTACCCTGAGGTACCACCATTTCTTGCTCTTTTTGGGCTGAGAGTGTGTTGCCTAGTCTTACTTTGAAGTGTCTATTATTTAAGAGATTGCAAATGAATTCTGGCATTCTGCCTCTAAATCCAAGTTCATATAGGTCTTTTTTAATGCCATATTTCCAAGTAGTGTTATATGCTTTTTCTAGGTCGAAAAAGATTGTTATTAGGTGTTCTTTTCTGGCAAAAGCTTCTCTGATGAAGGTTTCTAATCTGATTAGGTGGTCGATGGGGCTTCTATTTTTTCTGAAGCCTGATTGATATTCTGTTATCAGGTTTTTGCTTTCAAGATACCATGTTAGTCTTTCATTGACCATCCTTTCGAAGGTCTTGCATACACAGCTGGTGAGGGCAATGGGTCAGTAATTTGTTGGATCTGAATGGTCTCTTTTTGGTTTAGGTATTGGGATTACTATGGCTTCTTTCCAGTTTTGGGGATGTTATTGTTCATCCATATGTCGTATATTTGTAGAAGGCAGTTGAGAGATGGTTCTGGTAGGTTTTTTAGAAATTGATAGTTAATTTCGTCAGGGCCTACTGTTGTATCATGAGATTTTTGGATTGCCTCTTTTAGTTCTGTTGAATGTTTGGTTGTCATGTTCTTCGTTTTTTGATTTGAAGTTAATTCTTTTCTTTTCTTCATTTTGTTTTAGGGTTTGGAATTTCTTTGATTGTTTTTTTTTTGATGAGGAGTTTATGGAGAATTGTTCAGCTAGTTTGTTTGCAATATTTTCTTTGTTAGTAATTTTTATGTTAATGCAAGTAAGGTGTTTGATTGGGTCTTTATTGTTTTTCCCAGATATTTTCCTTACCATCTCCCATACTTTTTGATTTTGGTGTTCTCATTTATTTTTGATACAAAGTTTTTCCAGGTCTTCCTTTTTGCTTCTTTGATGATTTTTCTTGCTTTTGCTCTGCTGTTTTTAAATAGATCTAGGTTTTCCTTAGTTGGATTCTTTTTAAATTTTCTTAGTTTGGCACGTCGCATTCTCACTGCTTCCTGGCATTCTTTGTTATACCATGGTTTGTTGACTTTTGTAGGGGGAGAACTTTTTGGTATGTTTTCTTTTGCAATGGAAAGGAGTGTATTGTTGAAATATATTATGTGATCCTCAGTCTGGGTGTTTGCTTCTGGTATCAGTCTAGATTTGCAGGAATTTTGGAATTTTTCTCAGTTTGCCTTTTTTAAATTCCAACGGGAGGGTTTGTTGTCTGGTTCTGGGTTTTTGTTTTCTAATATAATTGGGTAGTGTTCGCTTCCGTATGTATCATCAGGTGTTTTCCAGTTGTAGTCCATAAATAGAGTTGGGTCGCAAATTGCTAAATCAATAGCCAAGAGAGTGCCTCTTGCTGGGTGTAGATATGTATTTTCTTTGGTGTTGAGTAGGCATAATTGATTTTGGTTAAGTAGCGTTTCGATTATTTTATCACGTTTGTCATTTCTTGTACTACCCCATAGTTCGTTGTGGCCGTTTAGGTCCTCCATTAGTATGAATGGTTTTGGTAGGGCATTTAGTTCAGTTTCTTTTATTCTTTCACTTGGTGAGATGTATAGTGAACAGAATGTTATTGTTTTATGGAATGTTGCGGTTATTGCAACAGCTTGCATGTTTGTTTTTAGGTTTATTTCACTGTGTGGGATGTTTTTGTTTATAAGTAGTGATGATCCTCCTGTAGCTATGTTTGAATTCTTGTTTATGTAGTTATGTAAGCAGTAGTGTTTTATATTAATTGTATTATCTTCTTTTAGGTGGGTTTCTTGTAGGGCAATTATAGCAGGGCAGAAAGTTTTTATAAGGAGTAATATTTCTTCAAAGTTGGGTTTTGTTCCTCTTATGTTCCATTGAAGTATTTTATGAGCCATGGTTTGTCTTTTTCTGGTTTTGGACTGTTGATGTTTATGTCTACATCCATAGTTTCGATGTTTGCTTGGGTGTTTCGGGTTTCAGATCGCGAATGAGGTCGACGTGGGTGGTGGGGTCCTGATCTAGAGGTTGAGCGGGATCTGTTTATTTTGCTTTTATTGGTAGGGGTTCTTTTGGGGGTCTGTTTATTTTTTTATTTTTTCTGTCATAGGGGTTGTTTCTATGGATGCTGTTGTTTGGAGTTTAATAGGTTTTTGTGGTAGAGTCTTAGTTTGGGGACTTTGTTTTATTTCGGTTATATTCTTTAAAAAATGTTTACTTTCTGTGATGGTTTGTTTCATGTTTTTTTGGTTTTTTTTAAGTCTTCTATTAGTTCTCTCATTTCGTTGAGTAATTTCATGAATATTTCAATTTGGGTGTTTGAGGGATTTGTTTTTGTTGTATCATTTGTGTTCAAGGTTAGGCTGTGTATGTGTGATTTGTTTGTGTTGTATTATTTGGTTCAAGGTTAGGCTGTGTATTTCTTTTTGTTATCTCAGAGTATTTTGTGTTTTCTGCTAGCTTACGAGCTTCTTGGAACGTTATGTTTTTGGTGTATTTTATTCTGAGAGTTTCTTTTTCTTTTTTCCATTTTTCGCATTCCTTTGAGTTTGCGCAATGATTTTGATGGCAATTGACGCATTTTGATGCGTTTTGGCAATCAGTATGTGTTTCTTTGTCTCTGCATCTCATGCAAGTTGGTGGTCGTGTACATTGATCTTTCTGGTGCCCAGTTTGCCTTTTTTAAATTCCAACGGGAGGGTTTGTTGTCTGGTTCTGGGTTTTTGTTTTCTAATATAATTGGGTAGTGTTCGCTTCCGTATGTATCATCAGGTGTTTTCCAGTTGTAGTCCATAAATAGAGTTGGGTCGCAAATTGCTAAATCAATAGCTGAGAGAGTGCCTCTTGCTGGGTGTAGATATGTATTTTCTTTGGTGTTGAGTAGGCATAATTGACGATCTGAAAACCACCCCTGCTCAGGTGCATGCTATCATAAAAAACCTTGACACCTCAAAAGCATGTGGACCCGATCTTATCCCAGCTGTGCTATTAAAAAAGTGCTCAGCCGAAGTAGCTCCAGTTCTCTCCAAACTCTACAACAAATGTCTTAATGAAGCTTGCTTTCCGGGCTGTTGGAAAACTGCTTCTGTTGTACTAGTATTCAAGAATTCTGGCGAAAGGACAGACCCATCAAATTATCGCCCCATTAGCCTCCTCCCACTTTTTGCCAAAATATTTGAGATCATAATTAACCATGCTCTAGTCCATCATCTTACAGATGCTAAACTACTGACTGACAAACAATATGGATTTAGACAAGCCCGTTCCACAGCAGACATCCTCACCGTGATCTCTGAACGTATATACCAATCACTGGACAAAGCGGGGGAAGGCAGAGCGGTAGCTCTAGATATATCTAAGGCTTTTGACAGGGTATGGCATGAGGGTCTCCTCAGGAAGATTAGATCTTACGGTATCACTGGTAGAATACTTAACATAATTAAATCCTTCTTAGATAAGAGAAAAATCCAGGTAGTCCTCGACGGTCGCACATCTAAACAATATGATATAAATGCGGGAGTGCCCCAGGGTTCTATCCTTGGACCTCTATTGTTCCTGATATTCATAAATGACCTCCCCGACAACATTGCCTCTGAGATGGGTATATATGCTGATGACACTACACTCTATGGCAGACACGACAGGAAGACGAATGAACACATTTCTAAAGAAATGGCAGAAACACTAGAGGAAGACCTCCAATCTGTCGTGGAATGGGGACAAAAGTGGTTGGTCGCGTTCAATGCTGCCAAGACTAAACTAGTTTCATTCAATAATTACAAGAAACCCTCTCTACCACCAATAGCAATGGCCAACGACTCTTTATCTGAGAGTCCATCTTTCAAACTCCTTGGCCTAACGTTCACAGGAAACATGAGTTGGAACAATTACATTGAAGGCATTGCCAGGGCCGCTGCAAGAAAGGTAGGCTCTCTCTACCGTGCTAGAAAACTACTAACACCCGAAAGTATCCTGTACCTCTATAAGGCCACCATTCGCCCATGTATGGAGTATTGCTGCCACATCTGGGCTGGTGCATCTGCTACTAGTCTCTCGCTCCTTGACAAGGTTCAAAAGAGAGTCGCAAATCTGATAGGCCCTGAACTGGCATCTAAGCTTCAGCCTCTGTCCCATCGACGAAATGTTGCATCCCTCTGCCTGTTCTACAAGTATTTTAGTGGTGAATGCTCTGATGAACTGCAATCACTTGTGCCCCCACGACGCGAGCACCCTCGACAAACCCGACAGGCTACTAGATCCCACCCCCACACTGTAGAGGTCCCTAGATGTAAAAGATCTTTTTACTCCAATAGTTTCTTCCCCAGAACCGCAAGACTCTGGAATTCCATTCCAGGTCCCTGCTTCCCCAACAGTACTGACGTGCAGAAGTTCAAGTGTAACGTGAACCGACACCTTGCTGCCCAAATCCCTACATAGTACCCCAGTAGTTGTTGCCCCTGATAGTAGCCCCCTACACCAAAGTGGCAATTTGCCTTGTTTGGGGTGAAAATGTAATAAAAAAAAAAAATAAAAAAAAAAATATCGTTGACAATTGTGACGCCTGAATGGGCTTGGTATGTAAATTTCAGTGCTTATTTTTTCCTATCCTATTTTTATGTTGTTAGGTATTTGAGGAGTATCAAATGTTAATATGTGTTTGTGTCTATGATTTCGCCGGATCTTGTTTTTGTCTGAATTCTTTTGATATCAATGACGTTTTGATTTTTAAGATTATTTTTTGTTTCTTCTAAGGGGCACAGGGCTAGTTCGGGGCACCTGATTTGATAGTGTTCAATGTTCTGTGGGGGTAGGTTTTTATTTTTCGATCAAAAAGTTTCCATTTGTAAATTTCAGTTGCTTGTTTCTGGTTTGTTATTTCGATTAACAGTGTGCCATTTTTTAAAAAATTTTTTTTACAGTTTCTGGTTTGATTCCTTTTGATAGTATTCTTTCTATTTTGAAAGGAGACATTTTTGTTATTTGTTCTCCTTCAATTGTTTCTATTACAATAAATCTCGAGAAGGTTTGTTTGTTTATTTCAGTTTCTGAGTCTGAGCTAGTCAGATCAGTTGAATTGTAATGCATTTTATATACAAGAAACTGAAATCGATATCTAGGACTATTTTAAAATGAATATATTGCAATATTTCTTTGGTATTATTGTAGATTAATACTGTCCGTTGACCACTATACACTCAATAACCCTTATCCTCGAGTGGCCTCTGGGCCTTGATAAGCGGTGATTCCTATGTAAAAATTAAAAAAAGTCATGTCACTCTAACAGAAAATGTGGCGTTTTGGAAAAGTATCAAGTATTTTTTGCCCACCTATTTAAGTATATAAAAAAACCCAAAAAACAAAAAAACAACAAAAACTAAAATTTTTGCTAAAGCTGACAAGTTGTTCAAATTTTAAATGAAGTTGATTTTTATTAGGTTGGTGCAAAAATGTTGTTTTTTGACATTCAACTATGTCTATAAAAACGACATTATTTTTGCACTAACCTAAATATTTTCAATTACATGAATTAGATGTATTGCTGTGTTACATTGCTGAGGCAGAGAGGAGAGTTTTAAAAGAGAAAAAAAGTGGGTGTTTCTATATTACACAAACGAAAAAATATCGAATTTCAAGTGAGACAAATGGTACCTACGTAATTGTCTGGTTTCAAAAAGTTACATATCCAAAAATTACAGAAAACAATAAGGTGAAAACATAATTATTAATGAAAAACTATTTTCAATAAAGTTTATGGGGAATAAATTTTGCCCAACATTTTGAATTGCATTCATCATGTGACAAAAGCTACAGAACTTAAATTATCTCCCCTGTCAACTTATTTCTTTTCTTTTTTAGTTAGCATAATATAGTGATTTTGCTTCCTTTCACAAATTTTTTTCATTAGCAATTATTTTTCTACCTTATCGGTTTGCGTAATTTTTGGATATGTTACTATTTGAGACCAGACAATTACGTAGGTACAATTTGTTTCACTTAAAATTACGTAGGTACAATTTGTTTCACTTAAAATTCAATATTTTTTTAATTTGTATGATATAGTTTCTCTTGTAAAACCCTTCTTTCTACCTCCGCGACATAACACATCTAATTCACGTTTAAAATAAACCACAAAAACAAGTCATTTTCTGATACCTGAATTTACAACCGGAAGCGAAGTAGGGAAGGAAATGTCCGATTCAAGAGCATCTGTCTGAGATAAGTCCACCTTGGCTACTTGCAGATTGTTATTCAGTGGAGTTTTAAACCGAACATTCTCGAGATGACTCACTTTCAAATAATCAACAAGAGCTGAAAAAAAAGAAAAGAGTTTGTTTAATTAAATTAAATATTTAGCAAAAGATAAAGACTTTAAATTAAATATTTAACAAAAAATAATATATTAAATTAAATTAAATATTAAAAAAATAAAGACTTTAAATTAAATATTTAGCAAAAAATAAAGACTTTAAATTAAAAATTTAACAAAAATAAAGACTTTAAATTAAATTAAACATTAAAAAAAATAAAGACTAAATTAAATATTTAGCAAAAAATAAAGACTTTAAATTAAAAATTTAACAAAAATAAAGACTTTAAATTAAATTAAACATTAAAAAAAATAATATATTAAATCAAAAATTAAAAAAATAATAACTTAAAAAATAAAAACTTCAAACAAAATATAAAAGATTTTAAATTAAATATTTAAAAAGTGAAGACTTGATATTAAAAAGACCACTTTAAATAAATATCAAACAAAAAACAAACACTAAATCACATTTAGAAAGGACTTTAAATTAAATTAAAAAAAAATTAAAATTTAATTATATTGGCCTTAAACTATCAATGACAATATATGTGAAAAAGACTTTAAAATTATAGATTAAACCTTCCATTTACTTGATCGTCTTAGGCAATGAAATACATTTTAATGCTTACAGCTGAATTTAAAACAAAATCTTTATCTTATAGAGAATCATTATTGTTTTGTTTGTTTTTTTTTTCCATTTGGAAATGAAGAAAATAGGTTAGCATTTTAATGCAGTTGTCTCAAAATTTGATTATAAATCATTTGAACTTGGTATCAAAATAGTGTGCATATCTCTATTTCTGTTATTTGCTTAAAATATTAACTCTTTTTTTTTTTTTTGTTTCCCCGAAAAAAGGAGGGTGGACCTGTAAATTCACCCTTGTCCGTTCGTCTGTCCGCACTTTTCTCAATAACTACGCCTTGGAATTTTTTAAAATTCTGCACAAACATTAAACATGATATGAGTAAAAAAGTAAGAGGACGGATTTTCCGGGAAAACTTTGAGGAGAGTTCCACAGGCATGCAGTTCGAAGAAAGAAGCTTTGTTCATGGAATCTACGTTTAGGTTTAGACACAGATAAAGATTGGAGGAAATTATTGACAGTGGTTTCAGCTAGACGAGTGTTTTTCGTGAAAGTTACCGGGTGGGGGGGGGCATAGATAGGAGCTCTTGGAAAAATTTTAAATTAGAAATGATTTGATCTGCATCAACCAACATGAACTTTTTATATTATAATTTAGCACATTTGAATTTCCCCTTGAAAATGCCAATTAAGCCTCTGTGTGTTGGTAGAGATGTGTGAAGGATAGAAAATGAAAAAAAAAAAAAGAAAAATTTACCTGTAAATGTTAAGAGCTGATAGTCAGGAACATGCCGCTTTAAAGACCACCATTTTCCTCGTAACCACTGAGGAGAACGGACACTGAGGAACAGAATTAAAAAAAAAAAAAAAAAAAAAAATTTTTACAATTAATTTATTTAACTAAAAAATTAGAAATATTTTTTTTTCCTTTTGGAAATTAATTTTAGTCTCTAATCTTTCGAATTCAATAAAAAAAATAGTCGGAAACCTAAAATAAAAATTATGATAAATCGGCTTTCAAAACTATGTCCCCCATCTTTATTCATCCATTTTTGCCCGTACCTAAATGTTATCGTAACTATTTATTTATTTATTTTTTTTTTTACAGTGATCACCACTTATCAAGGCCCGGAAGCCACTCAGGGATAAGGGTTATTGCAAGTACATTACGTTAGTGTGGAGATTTGATGAAGTGTTTACTTAAGGGGGCGGTTCATTAGGAATTTGTTAACATTGGATTTGAAGGCATCCAAGTTGTAGTCCGGTGGGAAGCAGGCAGACGGAACAGAGTTCCACAGGCGTGCAGTTCTAAGAAAGAAGTTTTGTTCATGGAATCCGCGTTTTGATTTAGGCACAGATATAGAGTGGGGGAAATTTTTCACAGTGGATTCAGCTAGACGGGTGTTTTTCGTGAAAGATTGGCGAGGGGGGACCAGAGATTGGAGTTCAGACGAGCACCTGCCATGGAAATAACGATAAAACAAAGATAGGCTCACAACGTCTCTTCTGTGGGAGAGAGGTTGCAGGTTAGAGAAAAGGGCATCCCCCACTAAGCCACGAAGTCTATTTTGTACTCTGTCAAGGCAGGATAGGCTGTTTTTAGCGGCTCCTGCCCAGATATGGCAACAGTATTCCATCCTTGAACGTACTTGGCTTTTATATAGATAGAGAATTGCATCAGTAGTGAGATATCTTCTGGAGCGGTAGAAGGATCCCACCATTTTTCCAGCGACCCTGACAACAGACTTGATGTACGTGTTCCATTTCAGATCAAGAGTAAAGGTCAAACCCAGAAGCTTGTCAAAACACGGGGCCTACTTTTTAAAAATGACTTTCTAACTTTACAAAATAAGTGACACACAGATACTGAAGTAACATAAGACTGATAGGATTGTTTTTGCAACTCAAATAAAGAAGGAAATAAAGAAGCAACAAAATTAATCTTTCTAGAATGATTAAATTCAATTTTACTTATAACTTTACTAACACTTGGCACATACTTAATTGTACTTTGCTTAAATTGACCTTACACACACACACACACACACACACACACACATACTAACAGGTCTAGAAAAAAGGTTACAAATATACTAACAGGCCATAAAAAACAAACAGAAAAGGTTACAAAGTGTGTGTAATATATATATATATATATATATATATATATATATATATATATAGAGAGAGATAGATAGATAGATATCAAAACTTCTTTCTACCTCTCTTTATGCATCTGTCTTTCTCCCTTCCATTTTTTCACATCACTCTCCCTCACTCGTTTTTACTTAGGTCTAGCTTATTACTCTCACGTTTTAATATATTGAATATAATAATAATAATGCAAGTCAGTCACCTATCCTTTACATAATAGACTAGCAGAGCTACCCAGTGTTGGTTGCCTGGGGCAATAAAAAAATAAATAGAAGTTAATGTGTAACATTTATATTAAAACTTTTATTTCCACCCCCTGCCATCTCTAGTTATCTTTTTAATTTTCTCTCTTTTCGTCTACCTCCCTTTCTATCCTTCTCATAAACCCTCTCTTAAACCTCCACTACACACATTTCTCTTTCTTGTTTTAATGTGTTGAAAAAAAAAAACAATGTATTTACTATAGCTATTCCTTTTAAATATAATACTGAATTCTTACATTTATTGCTCCTGGACAATTCTGAATAAAACTAAACAAAATAACATTTTTGATCCTCGGAAATTCCATTTCCCCACCCACTTTCACAATAATATAAAAAGAAATTATGTTGATAATGAAAATAGTCCAAATAGATAAAAAAAAAAAAAATACCATAATTTACACTTATTGTACTGACAACTCCAAGTAGAAAAGATTCTGTTACTCTCACTCATTTACCAAATATAAAACAGTAATTTTAATAACAGTTTTATTGTTCCTGACAATGCTAAATTGAAAAAAAGTTTCTGTTACCCGCCTCCATTTATTAAATATGATATTATGTTAGTAAGCATACCTTCACAGCACTGCCAAAAGTAGAGTTATTTTTGTTTTTTTACACCACTTATCAAGGCTCAGAGGCCACTCAAGGATAAGGGTTAATGAGTGTATAGTGATCAAAGGAAACATGTTGTAGTAATTGTTAGTAGTGGAAATTGGTAAGTTAGATTACTTAAGGGAATGGCTCATCAAGAATTTGTGCATATTGGACTTGAAGACGACCATATTGTAGTCAGTTGCAAAGCAGGAAAACAGAACAGAGTCCTACAGGTGTGCAGTTCTAAGAAAGAAGTTTTGTCTATGGAATCTATGTTTAAGCTTAGGCACAGATAAAGAGTGGGAGAAATTATTGATAGTGGTTTCAGCTAGACATGTATTTTTCGTGAAAGTCAGGACAGGAGAGGACCATAGATTGGAGCTCAGACGAGCACTTGCCATGAAAATAAGCTCACAACATCTCTTCTGTGGGAAAGAGGTTGCAGGGAAGAGAAAAAGGCATTCCCCACTAGGCTACAAAGTCTATGTTGAACTCTGCAAAGGCAAGATAAGCTGCTTCTAGCAGCCCCTGCCCAGATGTGGCAACAGTACGCTATCCTTGAACGTACTTGGCTCTTATACAGGTAGAGAACTGCATCAGCAGTGAGATGTCCACTGGAGCGGTAGAAGGATCCCATCATTTTTCCAGCAGCCCCTGCAACAGATTTGATATACATGTTCCATATCAGATCCGGAGTAAAGGTCAGATCTAAAAGCTTGTCAAAACATGGAGCCTCCCCAAGATGAGAGCCATTCATTTCAGTTGATGATGGAAAGATAAAAGCTTGATTTTAGATGCATTAAAATTAACCAGCCACCTCTTTCCCCACTGTACCACGTGATCAAGATTAAAGAAGAGAGAATTAGAGATAGTTTAGTAATTTACTGCCTTTGAAATATTGCCATAGATTGTAGTGTCATCAGCATAAATGTCTACAAATGATCTTAGGATGTGATTTGGGAGATATGGACCCCTGAAGAACTCCAGCATTAATATTGTGAGCTTCTGATTTTTGCCCATCAACCACTACTCTTATGAATCTATCAGAGAGAAATGATTTAATAATTGAAAAGACATTTCCAGTTATACGGTGGCTGGAGATTTTGTGGAGTAGACCTTTATGCCATACCCTATCAAAGGCCTTTAATATGTCATGGGCAATTCCCCTAGAAAAGAAACCTCTGTCGAAAGATTCGCTAATCCTATTTAGTTAAAATCAAAGTATGAAAATGACACTGATGATGACAATTCCATTGTTCCCTGACAACACCAAGTAAAACAAAAGTTTTTGTTACCTCCCCTTACTACCAAATCTCATTTTTAAAACTCACTATATCTGTGTGTCTGATCCCATTTTTTTCAAATTGCGTCTCCTCCAAGACGAGGTTGCAGAGTGATGCAAGGTTGGTCAAATGATTGCATTTTTCATGGACCATTTTTTTAGTGGATTTTTAGCCGATAAAAATAGCTGCTAAAGAGTCAAACTTTACAAAAATTGGAACTTGGCAGGTGTGATTCGACTTGAAGTGCTTTTGTACGAACGTGCAAATATACATTTATGTTATAGTCGGTTCATTTTTAACTATTTCTTATCGACCTGATGATAACGCAAACGGTAATGACTAATGCTGCAGCACTATGTTTGGTTTTGATTCTAGCTGATGGCACCCCTTTTTTTTCTTTTACACTTTTGAAATCACCAATATATATTGAGTACAATATATAATGATTGGGTACTTGTACAGTTTAATCAAGACATTAAAAAATGAAAATATTGAAAAAAGGTTTATTGTACGTATCCGTTATGGAATGAAGTCCTAAAAAAAAAAAAATTTCACTTAATTTCATAGTTATTTTTTTTTTACAGTGAAAAAAACAATTTGTTATGATATCGAGCAAAAGGTTTGATTTTTAGGAAGAAAAGCTAGTTATTAAAGATGGGGAGGGAGTGTCGGCACTTTAAATTGAGTTATCTCCCTGTGGTGTGTTAAAAAAATTCAAAGATGTCTACCTTCAACGCGCTGTCATGAAAACGTGTTTTTCTGCTGTAAAAAAAAAAAAAAACTACCCGATCAAATTCAGTGAAATTTTTTTTCACAGATCTTCAGCCCAAAACGTAATATAACCTTTCTTTTTTTATATTTTCATTTTTTCATGTCTTGATTAAACTGTACAAGTACCAATAATTGATAGAAAATTGATACTAAATACAAAATCTCCATTAATTAAAATATCATATTTAAATGTATTTTATGATCGGGCAATGCCGGGTGCCCAGTTAATATAATAACATAATGCTAGTAATGAGACCTTCACAGAACTGAAAAAAAAAAAAGTATCATTAAAAATTCAGTGTAAAAATATATAAATATTTAATAGAGAAAGGTAGTTTGCTTGAAGCATTGCTGGATAGATATGGAGAACATTTTGTATTCTTATACATCAACAAATAAGAAATAAATAGAAAAAAGTATATAAATATTTATATAGATATGGAGGAGTATAAGAAGGCTATAGCAATGCAGAGAACCAATTGTTGTATTGGTGTGATGTTTGAACAATATATATATATATCATATAATATTAAATACTACTGGGATGAGGGGGCTTTGTGCCCGGGCGTAAAATACGCTTAAATATGATATTTTAATTTGTCCAGATTTCGTATACATTATTATAGAGTCGCGATTTCAAAAGTTTAAAAAAAAAAGAAGTATTTAGGTGCCATCAGCTAGAATCGAAACCGAAACTGTAGCATTCAAAGCTGGTGATGTTACCACTGTATCAACATGACGTGCATATGAACTGATTAAAAATAAACCAAGATGAATGTACAAAATGTTTTAACAGTTTTTTCAATTTTGACCCATTTTTGACCCTTGAAAACAATCTTAACTGGCTAAAGACTCATAAAAGAATGGCCTGTAAAAAATCGAATCATTTGAGGCTCTGAGCCCTGCTGTGCGACTTTTAATTTCAGGGGATATAGAGTTTGAAATATGGAGATAGACAGACCAACATATAGCCGTTTATATATTAGATTCATTTTTTTCATACCTACATATATATATATATATATATATTATCCTTCCTATTTTCCCTTATATGTTGTACCCACTTTTAATAACTATTTACCATTTTATCAGATTCCTTTATTTTTATTTCATACCTAAATGTCATTAAGCCATTTTTTTTTTATATTTGCATTTTCTATAATTCTGGCCTTTCTTCTCTTCTGATGAGAAGCATTTAGCTTTAAAATGTCATGGCCTAAAGATTATTTTCTTAATTTTCCCTGTAACTTTTCTTATTGTTCTGATGATATGATAAAGTTATATATAACTTTTATTCTTCATCTTTCATTTAATATTATTGTTTTTGCTCCTCTTAATAGTGTTGAGCTTTTCTTATCTTGAGAAGTTTTACTTTGTCAAAGATTTACGCTTTGAAAAACAAATTTTCCCAGAATACTTTGTGGATCCGATGGATTTATAGAAACCCTCCTTCCATATAAGAGGGTCTTCGTTCCGCAAATAATACAGGTGCTCTCCCTTTTCAATTCATCCATTTTCATACATGTGTTTGTTAGGTTTAGTAGATGGCATATATTTTTGAACGAATTCAATTGTTAGTACAAAAGAGCATTTTACCTTAATGCTAGTTATGAATACTTTTCATTTCACTAATGCGATACCATCGAACATGTCTAGTCATTTGTTTGATTTATATTTTTATTTTCTCAAAGTAAATCTGAAGGAGTTAATTCTCATTTCAGTTTATAATCATTCCTCAAATAATCTTCTGATTCATTTTTATTCCTTAGATGTTTGCAGATAAACACCGTTCCTTAGAACACAAATGAAGAAAAGAATAACTATACCTTGGCCAGTCTTTTGCTAACTCATTCCAATCTAACTGTGTTTCATCGGTTGCTCCTGAAGCGGACATTCTGCAAAAGAAATAACTTTTTTTTGTTAATGGACACACACACACAAAAAAAAAAAAAAAAAAAAAAAAAATAGAAAGAAACTAAACTTGCCATACCATAAAATTTGATGCGAAAAAAATTATTTTTTCATTGAACACACCTTATCTTTTTGTGTTTTTATAGAATTGAGAGGCCACAAATCTTGTTGATTTTATTTGATTTTTATAAATTAAACTGTTAAATAGCATTGTCCATTTAAATTTAACTGAAAATCGTAAGCAGCATATCCACCAGTAAAATGATATGGTTGGTAACAGTGTCGATGGAAGTGAAGTGGGTTTTTATATTGCGCATGAGTACAAATCTGGCAGGCATTGAATTACAGTGCACTTGTCTGTTCAAAATTTGAATGAGATTTTCATAATCAGGATAGATGAAAACCTATAAAAGTGATCATTGTGATGCAAAATGTGGAGGTGGACGTAATGTAAATATTTACCCCCCCCACCCCAAAAAAAAATGTTTGCATGTGTAAAGAAACAAAAATAAGCAAAGGTGACTGTGCAGTTTTGCCACCTCGCTATTTTTAAATAGTTTAATCAGGTTAAATGCAAACCTCACAACCTCTTTATTATTATTAAATTGTTAGGTGGAAGGGAGCTGTTTTACAATTTGTCATTATTCTTAGGGTGACAACTCTCTTTCACTAAGAGATTCATTCATTTTTTTCATCTCATAATCTAGGATGCTAATAATGCTGTCACTAAGGTTGGTACTTGTGCACTTTTGCCACTGTGCTGAAATAATGTGATTATTTTGAAGGCCATTTTTAACATGCAGTGGGGAGAGTGTTTTGTAAATAATCTGTGCTCCCGCCTAACAATTTAAAAAAAATAAAAATAGATATCTTTTTTTTTGGAACTCGTGACTCTTTTGCTACCCAGTTTTTCGTCTGCTAAAATTTTAATCGTGTGATTACGGTGTAGCGTCAATAAAATAAACCATTCAATCAAGTGCCGCTTGTTATGGATTTAGCTAAATAATAATTAAAATGGTTTTACCTTTTTTTTTATAATTGCTGTTCTTTGTTTGAAAATATCTTTTAAATCCTTTAATTTACTATTTTTTTTAATAATTGCAACATTTTTCTTTTGCTTGAAAATACTTTTTAGATAGTTTATATTTAAATTATTTTTAAATGTTTTATTTTACTTATTAAATAATCTAATAGCTTTTTTTTTTTTTTAAATAAATAGAAATGTAACAAAATTTTAATATATTCAACATCAAAATAACAAAAAATAGTCGATAAAGAATATATTGGAAATAAATCATCCATTGGCATTTCTGTTGACTGACAATTAATCCATACAATGCCAACCATTTTTTGCTATATCAAGGGTTAACTATCTTAAGAAAACGTTAAAAAAAACAAAAGGTTTGAATTCTTTGAAATTTTTTTCCATGACTGATTCTTATGTAGTCAAACTAGTGGAATTAAAAGTTCCGTCAAACTTTAAACAAATGAAAATGAGACCGTTTTCTGATAAGCACCAATTTTCTATTTTAGAATCCAAAACCCAGAAGCCATCACCAAGCGGACTATTTCTTTTTTACCCTACTAGTTATACCTACTTAGTCTTGCCTGAGATTCAGTGAAGTCATTTTAGTTTTTAATTTTTATTTGTTTACACATTTTTAAACTTATGGTAAACAACTCCTACTATATTCTTCAATTTAAAATGAGCTCCCCTTACCTCACCTACTCACTTTATTATTTAAGTGATTATTTAAAAATGCTTTATATTAGCAACCGTCTAGGCCACAATAATTAAATGTTGAAATAAATTGTAGCCAAGTAAGCTATTATATTGCTAATAAGATAACAAATGAAAATTGGTTAGTCAAAAGTAAAGCTCGATTTGATAGCTTAAATACTATTTAGGTCTAACTTTTAAAATTTGACAAGATAATTTTATATGTTAGATGTGTTTCAACATCACTATAAGAGCCTCTTGGTTAGTTATACAAGGTTCCTTCAATAAGTTTACAGGCATTTTTGTACAGGCATTTAAAATTGTTGTAGACTCTTGAAAATTTAGTACGTTATTGTTATATATCTTATGAGATGACTAACCAATTTTTATGATTTCAGGTTCAAATGAACAGCTACAGCAAGAATTGGAATACACTCTACTAAAGTCTGATTGTCACAGCTGATGAATTTCAAAAATGCAATCTGGACGTGAGGACACTTTAGAAGAACGATACGCAATAAAATTCTATTTTAAACTTAAGAAAATGCTACATGTTTCAGATTTATTTTGGATGATCTTGCATGAATCAAGCATCAGTTTTTGAGTGGCATAAGAGATTCAAGGAAGGCAGGGAGTCTGTGAGGGATGATGAGAGGTGTGGGAAGAGTAAAGAAATCAGAACACCAGAGTTGATTGGCCAAATAAAGAATTTCATGAATAAGGACATCAAATAGCTTCTTTTTTTTTATATAAATAGAATGTAACAAAATTTCAATATATTCAACTTTGTTTTCATTTATTGGCTGTTACTTTTTAACTTGTCAAAGATGAGAACAGTAATCTAAATAAAAAATAATACAAATCGATAATTTTGCTTTTTAATACCATTTTTTTTTTTACTTACTTTAGTATTAAATTGATATCATCTTCTCTCGTCCACTCTGCTCCTCCTTGCTGCTTCCAATTGAGATAGTTCAACCATTTTGTTCGACATTGCTTTTCCGATCGTGTCCCGACCCTTTCGGCTACTCCTGCCCATGATAAACCATGCGTTATATTTTCCCCTGAAACAAACAAAAAAACAAAAAAGATAAAAAAGGTTTCTTTATGTTTGCATATAACGATAGTATAGTAGAACCACTGATGCTGATAGCAGCAGCAGCAGCAGCTGCATAAAGATATACAAATGACCAAGATGGCTGCGTGTACAACACAATCACGTTGACACACTGGTTCTCGCCAGATCACCAAAAGTAAGCAACGTTGAGCCTGGCCAGTACCAGATGGGTGACCATTTGGGAAGGCTAGGTGCTGTATGTGCCTTCTGGGAAGGTTGGGCGTGGGCACAACACCCTCACCCTGAAAAAAAGAACTCCTCGCTACATAAGCATCTACAAAGTTGTGGATGGCCTATGTCTGTCCAAGGGCTCAAGGCTATGAAATGGAATGGAAGCCGGTTACATGAAGTGAAGTCACATATAATAAAAGGATAATAAAAAGAGATAAAAGGACACACTGTAACGCGGCTGTATCTTTTTAACTGTGTTGTTACAGTTCAAACCTCTTGGATCCGCAAGTTGTCTGAGACTTTGTCACAAAGGAACAAACAACAAAAAGGAAAGAAACAAAATTTTTTAAAGTGCAAATGAAATGCATTTATTCATGGTTCTTCCAAAACAACGCATCTCATTATTTTGATAAAATACTAGCATTTCAGCCCGGCGTTGCCCGGGTGTTTGGAGATGTATGCTGAAAAAAAAAAAACGGTAATTTTTTTTAACTTTGACCCCTATTATGACCCCCTTAACATTTATTGTTTTGGGCTCAAATCAAGTTATTAAGTTAGATCTATGTCCAAGGAACCAATATCTAAAATGTCAAGTGTTTAGATCCAAAATTGTTTGGTAGAGTTCTCAAAGGTCCAATCGTTGAACTTTGACCTCTTTATAGCGAAATTTCTGGCCAAAACCCAATCACATCGATTTTCCCAAATCTCAGTACCCTGTATATCAAATTTCGAGTTTGTAGACTAAAAATTGACAGAGTTATTGCGTAGGGAAATGTACACAGAGACGGACAGACAGACACGTTCACTTTTATAGATATATAGATTTTTAAAAATCTGTCCCTGCAAGCACTTTCTCACGTTTGTGTTTACACATCCATCTTCCTGCACATACACTTTGCTTCTCTCTTTTACTACGTATTATATTTTTTTTCCTTTTCTTTGCTGACATGATTGGTTTTCTGTTTCTTTTTCTGGTAACAAGATGCAAGAAACAACATAACAGGATTGATTGTCAAAAGATAAAATAAATGATGGATGTACTGAATGGCGATTTGACAAAAAATAGATGCAGTTGACAATGGAATACATTGACAGAAGATAAAAAAAATTATCATTCATTAAAATAACTATTGATAAATAAAATGCTGAGGGATTGTAGATACATTGACAGAGCCGTCCCATGGGGGCAGGATTTGGGCCCAAATAAAAATCGATGCATGTGTTCAGTTTTTCCTATCTTGATAGAGTACAAAATCAACTCTGTAATCTAGTAGGGGTTGCACTATTCTTGTTCCTACAGCCCTTTTCATACAGAAAACATGTCACAAGCCTATTTATTGTGTTATGTTCATGGAAAGTGCACAACTGAGTTCCAACACTTGGTAAACCCCCCACAACACACACATTCACAGCAAAAACGCATCTTGGCGAAGCTTAAACCTTTGGTTCTTCCCTGTAATACATTTACAGCAAGAACTCATTTCTCTATCACAACACAGAAGCACTTTTCCTTTCTCAATGTGTCTGACCATGAACAGTGTTGGTTTCCAAGAACTGTCCAATTATGGACTAAATTCCTGTGAGACTGTTTCCCTGTAGACTACAACATGGTCATCTTTAAATCCAATATCATAAATCATCCTCATAAGTAATGAGCTTTTTGTTTATTCCATTCATTATTTTCAATCCTTTCATAATATTTTTCATCATTCAACTGACAATGCATCCATCTCATTAAACCTTATCCTCGAGTGACATTAAGCCTTGATAAGTGTTGACAATAATAAAAAAATAAAGATGCCAAGTCGACAATACCTGGTTGGGCTCCTGACAGCTCACACACGGCTTCCGTTAGTCGGCGTTCTTCTTGAGGAAGCCATTTTCCTGAGGAGGAATAAACAATCTTTAATTGAAAAAATACTTTTTTTATTCAATTATCGATTCTTGTCCAGAATTCACCCTATATTAAAAAGCAAAAAGAAAAGGCTGTACAATGTACACACCCATAACGAAATGACAATATCATATTCCAAAAATTATGTAAATTGATCAATTTTATTTTTTATAGATAGAATTTTTAAGCAATTAATGGGAATTCGTAGGCATTACAGCATAAATCTAGTAAGTATAAGGTATTGTTGAGTTATCTCCCTTTGTTTCTTGCAATTTTTTTCCAAATAGTGAGCAAGACAGTCACTTCTTGATTACTTATACAATTTGATTTTCTTATTTAAAAAACAACAGGATAAATTTATGTGATTTTTGGAAGATGATATTTTCGTTTTGTCATGGGTACGTGCATTATACAGATTTTTCTTTTTGTTTTTTTTAATATAGGGGGGAAGTCTGAACAAGCACCTATTTATGACACAAATTGTTATTATGTTATAGGTTAATCTTTTTGCGAAAGAAAATATTAAAACATACGTGCATGTACACATATATAACGTATATTTAGAGGATGACTATCCGATACGTGTATAAAATAGAAAAAAAAAAAAAAAAGCAATCACCATCATTATGTCAAACCATTGCGGACAATAAAGTGAATGTGATATTTTGGTGATTGAAACTAGTTTAGAAAATAGATCAAAAGGATGATAGCCAACCCTCATTCCACTCCATCCAATTTTGTCCTTGTGTCACATCTTTTTTTATAAAGAAAATTTACTACATTGTGAACTTATTTTTCCATCCAGCCATGACAGAATCCAAAACCAACTTCGAAACCTAGTAGTCTTTTTCCCACAGAAGATACGTTATAAACCTGTCTCTGTTCTATCATTATTTTCATGGCAAGTGCTTGGCTGAACTCCAATCTATGGTTCCCTTTGCCAAACTTTCACAAAAACACTCAACTAGTTACAACCACTATGTAGGACTTTCCCCACACTCTGTGCCTAAATCTAAACGTAAATTCCATGAATGAAGCTTCTTTCCCAGAACTGCCTGCCTGTGGAATACTGTTCCATTGGTTTACTTTCTGGTTGAATATAACATAGTAGCCTTCAAATCCAATGTAAAGAACTTCTCGAGTCATTCCCATAAGTAATCAAATCCTACCCAATTTACACTATTAACGATTACTACACTTCCATTCATTAACCCTTATCCTTGAGTGGCCTTTGGTCCTTGATAAGTGATGACTCCCAAGTAAAAAAAAAAATTTTTTTTTCGATAAATTTTAAAGATAAATAAAAATCATCATCTTATGTGCTTTAGCATCCATTTTACATGCTGGCATTAGAAACTGACTTTTAAACTAACCTATCTCTGGACAGGTTAGTATTCATCCCTCTTTCAGTCAAATTTATCATTATCACTTCTTTAAATGATTCCCCTTACTTTCTGAACTAAACTTGCTACCTCAACTGTTCTACATCTAGCTCAAGAATTCTTTACCCATTTTTTTTTTTCAACTTGCCCATACTATCTAAGTCTCCTGTTTTCCACACAGGTGCCTATGCAGTAAAGATCTAATCTTTTGAGGCCATCAGATCTAAGCGTGCCTTTAAGCCTAACATTACACATACATTGTATCATTTTCATTATTTCTCTTCATGCAACGCACATTCTCAATCCTCACTGGCCAAGTTTTACTTTCATACATCATCACACTGCGTACACATGCTTGATAGTTCTTCTCTCAGTCGACAGTGGTAACACTCTGCTGGTCAGTGATAAAAGTTTCTAAACTTACTTTATTCACTCTTAACTCTTGCCAAACTTTCACAAAAAAAAAAAAAAAAACACACTTGACTAGTTAAAACCTCCTCTGTTTTAAAAACAAGGTAACAAAACTTATTGACAACCTCAATAGCTCCGGGGCCAAGATCACAGTGTAGTATCTGTTCCGATGCTACACTTCATCTTTTCTGGTTTCGGTCAGTGAATGAGAAATCTTTCATGACTGAGGCAATTTTTATATTTTTGTTCCTATCCAGAGTGCCCCCTTTTTTGGGGAGCTGGATTTTCCCCACATTAAAAACCGACCTCGTGAGGAGGCAAGCAAATAGGAACCTCAACAGCTTTGCCATCCAAGTATACGTTGTCCACATCTAAGTTCTCATTCATTTTCCACTGTCTTATATTTCTTGCAGATAAACTGGTTATCATCTCTCAACTGACCAATAATACGGCATAATTCACGTTGACACACCGGTTACCATTAAATCACCGAAGTTAAGCAACATTGAACCTGGTCAGTACTAAAATGGGTGACCATTTAGGAATTCTAGGTGCTGTACGTGCTCTCCGCTTATCTCGGTATTGTTTCTACTCATCTAGCACTTTTCCTTGCCACTGGACTCAGGCAGTGCCAATTCAAGAGAGGTGTGGTTGGTAATTGCGCAATCCTTGCTTCATAATTACCCTTATAAAGGGTATCCATTGTTTCTTCAGACTGAACGGAGACTGGTTGGTTGGTTGTTTTTGTTTTACGGTATATCAACCCTTTTCAGGTTATTTAATGCCGAATCCGGTGATTTTGAAGAAACATTTTTTTAATAGAATATATTTGTTTTTTGGCAAGTCAGTTTCTATTTAACCCATAGTTGGGACCCTAATAGGTACTACCAGTCCGGGTCAGAGTGGACTTGGGAGCAATGGCAATTAAAGGGTGGCTCCACACTTCCCAAAGCCTGCAAGCTGGGGCCTCACCATCGGATATAGTTTAAGGTCATATCCAGGACCCCCATTGAGGGACTTTTATCCTCTGCAGGGGGGTAGTCGGCGTATTCTAATGCCCCACCGACAGGGCTGCTGAACGGAGGCATCGTACCAGTAATTGCATTCTCTGAAGTTACTTGATCCACTCCAAATTCTTGCATGAGAGTAAATTTTATTTACCTTTTATCGGAGTGAGCATAATGCTACTAAGACGAAGCTCATTTCCGTTAACTATAAGAAACCTTTCCAGCAATTGTCATAGCTAATAACACACTTCCCAAGAGTCCAACATTCAAACTCCTCAGCCAGATAATATGAAATGGAATAAGTACATGCAAAGAAGGTAGACTTCTTCTACAGGACTAGAAAAACTTCTCACACTTATCAGCATCTTATATTGATAAAGCGATCATTCGTTTGCAAATGAAGTTTGTTACCACATCTTGTTTTTTTTTTGCATCAACCACTAACAAATGAATTTCTAACCTAATAGATCTCACCCTGTCTGCCAAGCTCCAACCTCTGTCACATCGCTGCAGTGTTATATCCGTGTGTTTGTTTTAGAAGTACTTTTAAACAGAGTTCCAAAGAACTTGTACTCACACAACAAATATATCACCAACCCACCAAATTAGCAGCAAAATCCCACCCCTTCACTGTAGATGTTCCTAGATTTTCTATTCTAATAGTTTGCCTTCGTAATTTTCTCCCTACTCCTTGTTTCTCTGATGATACAAGCATGCATGAATTCAAATATAATGTGAACAAACATCTTGTTTTGTTTACTGTTTAGGCCTCTTGATTCCTTGGATAACATAGGACCGCAATGACGCTCCTCCAACGGACACAGTTCTGGCTGGTTCTCTTCAGTTCAGCCCATGTCATTCCGGCAGCCCTGGTCTCAGCCTCAATACTTCTTTTCCATGTCTGCCTTTGGCGATCAGTTTTACGCTTGCCTTGCGGGTTCCATTCAAGGGCCTGCCTGCCTGGTGATGTTGGATGTAGGCTTCCGCACGGTGTGGCAAATCGAGTTCCATTTTCGTTTTGATTTCTATCTCCATTGGGGTTTGATTGATTTTGTCCCACAGTGACCAAACATCTTGCCTTTCAATTACTCATCCAGGGTGCGCCTTCCCCACTCCCCTATAAATCTGGCCTCTATCATAGTAGCCCCCGCTTTATGCTTTATGGATAGCAAAAAAAAAAAGAGATTGTTGTACTTACCAGAGTTGCACGTATCCTTCATCAGTCGACATTTGTCCTTCACGGAAGACGCACTTCGTCCCAACACGGCGCCGATAGCTGCCCAGTCAGTACCATGCTTTGATCGTAATCTAATCAAAGAGAAACATTTTTCTTTTAACACTAAAGCCAAAATTTACTTCAATATCACAAATGAAAAGAGTACATAAGCCCCCCCCCCCCGTAAAAAGATGAGGTTTGGGTGCTTGTCTAGAATTCACCTTTATATTAAAAAAACAAAAATAGAACAAAATTTCTTTGTGACGTGTATACCCGTGATGATATTAGGTCTGTCTTTTTTTTTTTTTTAACTTGATAGTCATCACTTATCAAGACCCAAAGGCCACTCAAGGATAAAACTTAATGCATGTAAGGTGGTAGTGTAGTAATCGTTAATGGTATAAATTGGATATAATTTGATTATTTATAGGGACAGCTTAACAAGAACTTGTTTACATTTGATTTGAAAGCTACAATCTTGTATTTAACCAGGAAGCAGGCCAGCTGAACAGTGTTCCACAGCAGGGCAGTTCTGGGAAAGAATCTTTGTTCATAGAATCTGCGTTTTGATTTAGACAGAGAGAATGGGGGGAACTATATATAGTTGTTGTAGCTAGTCCAGTGTTTTATGAAAGTATAGCAAGAGGGGAACGATAGATTGGAGTTCAGTTGAGCACTTGCCATGAAAATAACACAGAGGTTGCCAAATTTAAAAAAAAAATTATTGTAGCATACCAAATCTTTTTATTAAATACATTTAGAAACAAAATGAAAAAGCAAATCTTGTGAAATACCACTCAGAGCAATATTTGTTGTCTTGGCAATACATGCCATTTTTAGTTTGTCCTCCCTATTTCAGTTTTTTTGTGTACATACTAATTTTAGTTTGTTTAATACCCAATCCCATACCCAATTAGGTGACAAATCACCTGATTAGTTAGGAGGTACAGGCCACCTTTCAAAATTTTCATAAGAGATGCAAGGTTAATAAAGTGCTCAGGCTTGCATCATCATTTTGACCAGCAAATCGGTATCTACCACAGGATGTGGGGGGGGGGATAATATTTTTACTAATACCATTTTTTTCAGTATATATTTCACGTCTAAAATTTTATATTCTTCCAACTCCCCATTGCATATTGTAATAAATAAACATTTTAAGTAAGTTAGCCATGGTATGCTTTCTTATAATTGAAGAAAGATAGTATGTGGTATTTTGGTGAGAGAAGAGTGAATGTAAAAACTAGCTAGATTAGTATTTTCGGCCTTGTACCAAATTAAAAAAAAAAAATGTATTTTGGGAGTTTCCATAACGGAAAGAAAATATTGTATTCCAAAAATGACGTAAAATGATCAAGTAGTTTTATTTTATAAAGAAAAACAATTTTAAACGAATTTGAGTTTTTCCAATTTGCTCATGTTAAAATTGCCTAAAATCTTACAAATTTGTATTATTTGGGGTTAGTTCCCTTATTTACAAGATGGTGCCACGATAAAGCCACATTTAGCTACATTTAGCCACAAAATTTGATTTTCTTATTTGAAAATAGAAGTACTTGATCAAGTTATGTGATTTTTGGTGGATGATATTTTCTTGTCATCATATGTTCGTACATCATCTAATATCATTCTTTCTTAAATAAAATACAAGGTGCCTTAAATAAGTTTCCAGACATTTTGTACAGGCATCAATTCAAGGAAGGCAGGGAGTCTATGAGGGATGATGAGAGGTGTGAAAGGGGCAAGTCAAAACACGAGAGTTGATTGGCCAAATAAAGAATTTCATGAATAAGGACCGTTGTGTGTCTATAGAGACAATAAGTATACAGTTTGATATCAGTGTGGGAACTGTACCCACACTTATTCGTAAAGAACTGAAGATGCGGAAGATTTGCACAAAATTTGTCCCAAGTGTACTCAAAGAAGATCAAAAAGACATGACAGCAGGGAGATGATCGAGCTGATCAATTCAGATCTCGCAGTCCAGACTTTGCTCCCTGTGACTTTTGGTTATTCCCTAAGCTTAAGGAAAACCTTAGAGGCTGTCATTATGAGATAATTGAGGAGAATAAAAGAGGACTTCTATGGGGCCTTCCAGAAGTTGTTGGAATGGTATAACAAGTGCATTGTAGCCAGAGGAGATTACTTCGAAGGGGACTAAAGTTTTGTGTGTGTACTGTCAATAAAAGAGCCTACATGAAATGTCTGAAAACTTATTGAAGGCACCTTGTATGTATATATATATATATATATATATATAACAAAATGGTGTTCAATTTAAAAATGATAAAAGGATGTTAAATTTAAAAAAAAAAATAAAATTTGCAAAAAGTATATACACACATATATATATATATACATACATATGTGTTAAATTTAAAACAACAACAAAAAATCTATAACAAAGGGTTGTTAAATAAAAAATTTTTTTTTAAATTTTATTAAAAGAAAGATAAAAAAATAAAAGAGAATAAAAAAGATATACTAACTCTCGGAGTTTAATCATTTCATCCTGGCTGTATTTGCCAACATAATTTTTTTGGTCGTACATTCGAATCACCCGTCTATATACAGAAAACAAAGGACGGTTTAGTCCCTTGGCAACCGTTCTGTAAAAGTCTTTCCTTTCGTCTTTAGACATTTCAAATATTATTTCAGTCGGGTCATTGATATTGTTGTCCTGCAATGAAATCAAACGCTTATTAATCATCACAAAAATACATCTGCTTTACACGCACGTTAAAAACTGAAGCATGTCATAAGATGCTCTAGAAATCAATATAATATTTTGAAGAAAAGACGCTTGAGAAATTGATACTCTTGCATAATTTGATCCGGATTCTTGGGAATTCCAGTCAAGCATGGATCGTGCGAGACTGCCAATCATCGGTTCAAGCCAAACCTTGTAACAGATGCAGACTAATTTAAAAACAAACATACCGAGAAAAAAAAATACAAATAATCAAAAATAACAAAAACCTACCTTTATAGGACTGAAAATTTTTTTTTTTTTGTAAAATATTTATCAACAAAAGTTTTTTTTTCTTTTTGTCTTCAAGAAAATATGAAAGTTTTACTTTTTTAATTGTAAATTGTTAGGTGTAAATATAAGTTTTTTTTTTTTTTCAAGACTTTTTTCAAGTTTTTATTTGGTGGGGGTGGGGAGTGAGGAGGTATCGTCCATAGAAATTCTCCTACTTTGTTTTAGGCCCTTCCGACAGTTGGATATACAACTATAGTCCCCGGCAGAATATATATATTTATTTATTGGAAGGAAGGCTTCGGCATTGTGATTTGGTACGATGACCAAAAACCCTCCTTGTCGGTGATGTAAATAAAAAATAAAAAGTCAATTTAGCGTTTCAACATTTGAACAATGCTCGGCTGAAACCAATGATTGCCGGTCTCACCCAATCCATGCTTGACGAGTCAAATTATGCAAGAATACCAAAAAATTAATCCAAAACAATTTATTTCATTTCTACCTATCCACCTATACTTCTGAAGTTTATGAACTATACTATATTTTAGATAGGATTTTCTGTTAAATTAAAGTTTTATAGTATTTTTTTTTTTATTATTATTTACTCGCATTCACCCCTAACAAGGCATATCGCCACTTGGACGTAAGGGGCTACTATTTGGGACAATGCCTAAGATAAATTAACAAGATGTAAGTTTACGTTACATTTAAACTTCTGCAGGCAGCAGAAAGGGAATTCCAAAGTCTAGCTGTTCGACCTCAACAGTGAGAAGTGTTATATTATAACTAAACAGGTTTGTTCCCCAACAATATGTATATTGAGGGGGCCCAAGTGCAACGAATTCAAATTGTTAGATGAAAGTACAGAATAGTTAAAAAGGCCCCACTCTTTCCCCATGTTAAGAATGGGTTGCTAAATAATAGTGTTACTATTTCAGCAAGGTCTAAATTCTACATAAGTACCCTAAATGGTCCAGCTTCCAACACTCAGAAACAGTAATCATTACTTTTACCGAGAAATTATTTTTAAAGAAATAAAGTTGGGAGATTAGTTAAAGGTAATTTATTTTCGTTTATCTCCTGTATATGACCCATTTGCATTTATCTTTGCTATTATATAAAAGCAACTTTGTGTTTGTGTCGGTTTGTGCAAGTTCATTCTCTATGGACTCGAAAACGGCTGGGCTGATTTTTATGAAATTTCACACAAACGTACTTCATGTATCTGGCAGTGTTCTTTGATAGGTTTTGTATCGGAATATCTCCAATAAGTATTGATAATCAAAATAATCCAAGAAAAGACGGAAAAGGCAATTTTGACCAAAGTTAACACCTTACACAGCCTAACATCACAAGTGCATTCGAGAAGTTTTATAAACACTCAAGCCAAAAGGCCCAACATAAAATCAACAGCAGGTTCTTTGATATGACAAGGGTGCATTCAAAATGAAGGTTTCTGTTTAAAGCATAGTTGCACCATAATACTTGACTTTTACATTTTAAACTTTAATGCAGGCCATTATCACCGCACAAGCAGTAAGACCAGGCACATAAAATCAACAGTAGGTTTTTTGATATGACATGGGCACATTCGAAATAAATGTTTGTTTAGAGCACAATTGAAACATGATACTTGGCTTTTCCATCTTAAACTTTAATTCAAGCCATTATATATAAAATTTTTATAAAATCAACTGTAGGTTCTCTACAGTGCAATGTAAACTACAATGTATTATGGACTAAGTCAATGTGAGGAGGCATATGAAGCTTCCTCCTGGTGCACTGTGATGGGTCCCTAACTAGAGCAGGCAATCCATGAATATCTCAGAAAGAAAAGGAACACGCCTGATTGAACTTGAGCATGACAACTCAAAGGAAAGCTGCTTATAAAAATACATTGACAGGTTCAAAATAAATTGCATCCATTCAATTTGTGCATTTAGCAATTTACTGTAACTATTGAGGATGGTTATCTCGAAAAACGTTGATTGTTGTTTAGAATTGTGGGAGATTACTGAACTTCAAAATTAGTAACCTGGGCAAAGAAACAGAACATACAATATACACGTAAACATTTCTTCAGTAAATATTTTATAAAATAAACAAGAAAACAATATTGAAATCTATTTTTAAATAAAAAAACTGAATACTGTAAACAAAAATATTCTACTTACCTTACAGTAACTATTAATGTTGGCTTGTAATAATTCGATTTCATCTTTGGTCCACTGCCCTTGAACCCAAGAATGCCCTTGAAAACAAAATAAAACTTAACTTTGTTATCAAGAGTTTTTAGTACATTAAAATACAATTAATATTCTTGATTTTATTTTTAGTTATCCCTTTTTAAACATTTTCTTAATTCAAGCATTAAAAAAATAGAATAGATTTATATTATCTGTATAATATTATATCATCTATATAATATTCTGCTTGTTCCTTCTTTAATTAGGCCACACATTACGCTTTGAAAAAGGCCAAACTGTTGCAAAAAAATTAAATTAGCAAAAGTAAGGAAGGAACTCCTAATTTTGAGGTGCAAGGGTTCTTCCCTGAAGAAAAATCAACAAAATGTAAGTTAAAAAAAAAGAACATTGTCTGCTAAAGAGATGCTGGACTAAAGGAGCAAATTAAAGATTGTCTCTTACAATGTGATTTTATTATTTTTGTTGAACTATGTAACACATTATTACTTTCTGAGTATTCATTAGTACTTATTAATTTATCTCATTTCTATATTCAGTTCTATATTTAAAACACAATATACACTATTTTCATAGAAATATAAGCTCGTATTTGGTGCGTGTTATTGTTTTTCATAAAAAAAAAAAAAAAATTAATTTTTGCCCTACCCCCAAAAACATTATCAAAACATTTTTTTCACGGGTGCTGATAGTTAATAATATTATATTAATACACAGATTAAATGCTGTTAAACATTTCATCTAAAAGTTCCTAAGAATACTGTCTTTATCTGATTTGGTATAGTGCTAATACATATTTTTTAATTTTCTTATTTTGTTCTAGCTGGGGATGGGGAATCCTACCGGATACCAGACATTCTACTACTAAGAAGCTCCAAATGTTCTTTATTCTTTAGAATGATACTCCTCCTTTCAAGAAATTTTACAAAATAGAATTAGGTTTTCCATATTTCTTTGTTCTCAATAGTTTTGTAAACCAAAGTACATATTTAAAACAGTCCAGCCAGTTTTGGCAAATATTGGTTGATGTTCATAAAATAAAATAATTTTCAAATCAATTTCATCATATTTAATCTAATGAAAAGTTTTTGTTTTGATGAATATTTTATCCTAATTTCTGAAGTCATATTGGAATACCACGTAATACCCTGCTTGCCAACCGCCAACCTCAACCTCAACGTGGTTTCCATGGTATTCTTCTCCTTTGTCTTTTCTTCTGGCCATGTCGTCATCTCTCAAATTGGTGGTTGTTGAGGAGAGACAAGACATCGGTTCACAAGTAAAAAAAAAAAATTAAAATGAAACACAAACTCTGATATATTCTATAAACTGGCCTAGGTGCCCAGTGTTTGGAGGTGTGCGTTATGCAAAAAAACAAAACAAAAAAAAAACGTAGTAGTAGGCAGGTAGGCTCGAACCCGTACCGCGAAGGGGGAAAAAAAAACGTAAAAAAGAAATACATGACATCTTTGCCATTGCACCCATCTCCAAACCGGAAGTGGTGAAGTTTTAAGGCTAGTCAATTGAAAAGAGAGGATGATTTTCAAAAATATTGGCAAAAAAGCGATCCCTTCTTGTAGAAAAGTGCCCAGTTGAGGGTGAAGGAATTAATATTTTTAGCCAATTTTTCGATATTTGTCGTCTGAAGGGCCGAGCTTCAAAACAATACCAATCTCATAAAAATCCACCACCTGTCGAAATGTTTAGGCATATATACATACATACATACATACATACATACATACATATTAAATTTAAACAGACAGGTGAGATTTATATTATAGATGTTGGCTACACTCACAAGTAAAAAAAAAAACACAGACTGATACATTCTGGGTGCATGTGTGTGTGACACCATAGACCCTCTGAACGCTTACATCACTATCTACATTCTGTCAAGGCTGTGTTTGTCAGTCGTTGGATCAACTCCTTTTCTCCTCAACCTCCTAAAGATCTCTTGATCTGGTCCAAGCTACGATCTTCTTTCAACTATATCAAACTTGCAACTGTCATAAACTGTAATTCTCATCAAGTACCTAGTCTTTGGGCCAAGATCACATTCTTCAGATGCTGCACTTCAATTTCTTGTTCTCTTTCAGTGGAGGAGAAGTCCTTCACAACTGAGACAATTTTTAATTTTTGTTCCTTTTCTCCACATTAAAAAAACGACCCTGGTGTCTAACTCTGTCCCGTGGGGAGGCATTGTAAATAAGAACTGTAATTCTTGTCAACCATCACAAATCCAAGGCGGTCCACAGACTGTTCCCAACTATTGTAAAACTGTCAAAAAACCCACCGCCACTCATAAAACTAACTCTAAAATATATAGACTGATCTTTTGTTTTTGGTATTGCCACACTTTGATCAACAATCCTATTTTAGCTTTCTTTTATGTTCCTTTCTGAACAACTTCCTCATCATTGTTCTCCCGATAAACTCATTTCCTCTTTCTTTTGTCATACTTCTCTTCCTCTCCCACTTATCAACACTTGGGGGGGGGGTAGAAGAAATGCCGCCAACAAGTATTACAATACAATTCAATCTTAAAATGTCTACGCATTTGCTGTTAATCACCTGATCTGGGGGGAAAAAATAAATAAATAAATAACGGAAAGTCTTGTAATAATATTAATTAAGTAAAAAGCTAAAATTTCATGCTGAAACTTTAGCAAGTTAGGATTAATTATATTATCACGTTAATATTAAGTTAGGATTAATTATATTATCACGTTAATATTAAGTTAGGATTAATTATATTATCACGTTAATATTAAGTTAGGATTAATTATATTATCACGTTAATATTAAGTTAGGATTAATTATATTATCACGTTAATATTAAGTTAGGATTAATTATATTATCACGTTAATATTAAGTTAGGATTAATTATATTATCACGTTAATATTAAGTTAAGATTAATTATATTACCACGTTAATATTAAGTTAAGATTAATTATATTACCACGTTAATATTAAGTTAGGATTAATTATATTATCACAAACAAAGAAAATTGTGGATACATCTCTTTTCAACAGATATTTTATTTAATTGCAATGGATTAGATAGAATTTGAACTCAACATGGCTGATTCTATCATAAATCAACCAATCATATACACACACATACGTAGTTTTTTAAATGAATCCCATCAAAATCAAGTTACCTTTATTTTGCAAGGCAGTCTTGTCATTCCTCGTAGTAAACCAAGCCTGCGTGACAAACGTCTCGTTGTTTGAGTGATGACCAGGACTGCAACTTTGACTACTGCTCGTAACTGTTGTGGTTGTGATTGTTTTTTCTGGCAGCTAAAAATTAGAATCAAATAAATACAATAAAAGACATTTAGGCTATCAACAACTTGATAATTTAATTAAAACAGAATTTTGATGCGTCATTAACGCAGAACATTTATTTTGGGCCATAATATGGAAGCAGTCCATATTTATACAATTCATTTTGGGTCATAATATGGAAGCAGTCCATATTTAGACAATTTACTTTTGGCCATAATATGGAAGCAGACTATATTTAACCAATTTATTTGGGGTCAAAATATGGAAGCAATCAGTATTTAGTCAATTTATTTTGAGATATTATTATGTCTCAAAATAAATTGACTAAATACTGATTTACAAAAGCAAACTATATTTAGTCAATTAATTTTGGGCCCAAATATGGAAACGGTCTGTATTTACTCATCATAAGTCATCAAATTTTCTTCATTCAACTATCACTGTCTTCAAACTTTATCTTCGAGTGGTTTTCATTAAGTAAAATTTTTTTTTAAATCAAATAGTTTGAGGATTATTAGCATTATATAAGATGGAACTCACCTTTGAAGACTCATTCTCTTTGCGGTCTCCTTGTATGTTGGGTGATGGTTCTGCTGAAGAAAATAGAATGCAGGGCATAAGTCTTGTTACCAAACTATAAAAAGAATAGGGGCTTGCTTCTAAATTATATTTATATGAAAAAAAAAAAATGGTAGGAGGAAGAACATACAAAAATCAGCAAAATAGGTGATCATAGTGAAGAGCATGTCAACAGCTGTAAATATATCATTCAAACACAGTGTTTGAATATATGGCTAAGTGGCAGGTTTAGTCATTTAGAACTGCTTAAAAGCTTCACCGCTCACTCATTTTTCAAACAAATTTCAAACAATTACTACAGTTTATAGATCACCTTCTCAGCTATATTGTGAAAAAAATTTGTTTAATTTTCGTTCAGTAAAACAAAAGTTATGATAGATTTTCTGGTGTTCAAAATCGTAAAAATATGTAAGGAGGTGAGCGACGGTTTTATGACTGGTTTCCATAGCATTATCGTCGATTCAGTGACTAATGTCGCAAAAAGAGAAGTAACTTGTGAAACAGACAGAATGAAAGGGAGATAATTGGGGGTATTTTATTGAAAGCAGACGAGTGTCGTACATTGTTATTACATGTGTTTATGGGGGGGTGGGGAATAAAACAAATTAAACAAAGAACAAGTGAATTTATTGGAAACCTGGAAAAATCATGGATTACATAAAAACGTGAGCATGAACAGTAATATGGTTAAGCTTAAACATGGAAAAGTAAAGGACTAATTGTTAAAACTGGAAAAGAAAAGGACAAGATATAGTAAAAAATATAAATTTATAACTTAAAATATTGCAGCATTAAGAAATTTTTTTTAAAATTCAATTTATAACATTATATAATCAATTCTTAATGTTGCAATATTTTAAGCTATAAATTTATTATATTTTTTACTTGAATATCTTGTCCTTTTCTTTTCCAGTTTTAACAACTAGTCCTTTACTTTTCCATGTTTAAGCTTAACCATATTACTTTTCATGCTTGCCTTTTTCTATCTAATATATATATATGCACACACAGTAAAATTAATTCCACAAACAGAACATCTTTACAGCCCTTATAAAGATTAAAATCAAGATATAATAATATTAAACTTTATGTCTAGAATCCTTATTCCTATTTTGATCAAAATCCATTCCATAATCTTGATTCTAGAAAATGTCTAAAATTCAAAGTTCAAGTTTAATGGATCTAAAGAAAGAAATTGAAATTCAAGGAATATTACTTAGTTGATTTCTAAATTCAATGTAAATTTGATATATTTGAACCACGGTCGTAATGTCATAGGAGTGCTCTCAGTAAGTACTACAACAGAATGATTATCACTCCAAAGAAAATTATAAATCCAGTTTGAAACAAGTAACAAAGCTTTGTTTTTGAACGATGTTACAATTAAATTTTTTTCTTCTTCTGAAAAACAGACCTACAAATTAAGACAATTCCTTAGCTTAGAGCCCAAGGTTCATCTGGCTTGGAGAGGCACACAAACCTCAACTATGATGAGATGCTCAGAAAAACAACTAATTAACTATGCCTGCTCGTTTGCTGGAATATCTATAGACATTCAGATTAATTGTGATGGACCATTCAGCACATCTTACAAAAAAAAAAAAAAAAAAAAAAAATAGCTAGCCTTACCTATAAATGAAAAAAATACTCCTTAGGATTTCTGTATCTGGATGTCCATTATACTTGGAAGATGCTGACAAAGTCATAACCACAGCAGGAAACCTTGTATCTATAGAACCATTACTTTTGTAAAAAGAACAAATCTAATTCTGGGTTGTCAAACTCTAAACCAGACATATTTCCCCATTTCTTGTGCGGTTTCTCTTGGTCAAACATCTTTTTACGACAGAAAGTCTGTCATTTGTATACATAACAAAAATGTAACCCACTAGATATGCCATCTAGTTCCATCATGGATTTCTGCACCAACAGCTAATGTTTTTGTTTTTGAAGTGTGGACATTTTTACCAAAAAAATTGTGTGATAATCTGATTGTAGTATTCAACTGTAGAGTTATGCTCACGCCTCTGACTCTACCGAGGCTCATCTTGCTCAAAGAGGCACACAAACCTCAACTGATCACGAGATGCCCAGAAAACCAACAAACTCTCCCTCTGCTAGAACATACACATAGATAACACTGGTACGAAACCAAACAGATAATCCAAATATTCACTTAAAACTGCTAATCACCTATAATATAATATTAAAACTCATACCTAGGCGCAGGAGAGCATACTTGGAAGGCCATTATTTTTGGAAATTGTGACTGGGTTGTAAGCACAGTAGGGAATATCGTATTTATAGAAACATTTTCTCAAGTAGACAAATCAAATTCTGTGTGGCCAAACCCCAAACCAGACATATTTCTAATTTTGTGCAGTTTCCCTCCTCTTGGTTGAATATTTCTCATTTGAAGCAACTCTGTTATTTGCATACATTAGAAACATGCAACCCACTAAAAATGTTGCATGTTTACAATGACACTTTGGTGTTCATGCAGTATAATTCAATTTCAAAATATGTATTTCAAGTAAAAACGCCATTATGTACTTACATGTCATGCAGAAATTAGCGAAAATTTTCAAATTTACAAAAATGCTAAGTAGAAGATCTGTTAGAATTATCTTTTTACAAAAAAAAACAAAAAAAAAACAAATAAATTTTAGCGATCCACCATTTTCTTTTTTGAAATAATTTTAATATTGTGTCAAAATCATAAATTGCAGTTACTTCCCTTGAATCTTCAACATTAACAACTACTATAAAACTTTATAATTTGAAAAATTCTATTTTTACTTATTTTTCTGTTTGATTATTTTTCATAATTTTGAGAATTAAAAAAAAAATTTTTTTAATTTTGACATGGCATAAGTAGCTAATAGTGTTTTTTTTTTGTGGTTTTTTTTTTGTGTTTTTTTTTTTTTTTTTTACCTAAAATGAATTTTTTTAAAATCAAATTATACTGAACAAACACGGGCACTTTTTTTTGTGCCAAAGTGATTACAACGAAGCAATGGAAAATTTTTCATAGAAAAGTGTTAGATAAGAAGATAGAAAAAAGGACAAAAACGTAAACTAAGTTGATTGAAACAATTTTCTTTGAAAAAGATTTTTTATATAGAAAGTATAAGAAAAGAAATGAAAAAAAAAAAATTTAATTATTTAATAAAATATTTAACATTTGTGTTGATAAAATTTTTAACTTAACATTACGAAACAATGTTTTCAAAGAGATAACTAAATTCCTATTTTAAATTCATGCCACTGCGCAAACACATATTTATTTCTGAGTGACAACTGTCAATAATACCAAACATATGGTTTTCTCTCTACAAGGGGGCTGACTCCTTGGAATTAATACTAGTAAAATGAAGTGAAAAAATTAAAAAAAAAAAAAAAAAAAGTCTTAGAAAAAGGTGTCTTACATATAGTCTCCAAAAGTTTTTTTAATCATTTAATAAAATTTTTTAACATTTGGTTTTCTAAAATTTTAAATCAACCCTATGAAATAACATTTGCAAAGATGTGACTGAATTCCTTCTATTCACGCTTTCTCTTAACGGTTAATTTAAAAAAAAAAAAAAATCTTCTGAACGCTATTAAAAGTTAAATTCTTCACTAGTTTGCAATTTGGAGACGGAAGCGTTGTTGTGATAAGTGATTTTCTCTACTAATTCGCACTTTTTATTTTTAGATTCAAATATTAATAACTACATTTTATTTCAGTATTTAATTTATGTATTTCTGTTGTATTAAATGCTAGCTTTTTTTTTTTTTTTTTTTTTCTCGTCCATAAATGTTTATCTACCAAGTTGATCTTAAATATTGTATAATCAATCCATTATATTATCATTTTCAGTCCCCCACCCCTAATTTCTGGCTCCCATCTTATCTCGCAATTACTTATAACGTCACCAACTAGCTTCGGAAGAACCCCCCCCCCCATCTGATTTTCTTTTATATCATAAGTTGCTTAAAACGTGATTAGTTAAAGTTCAGAATAAAATCACGCTTTCTCTTAACGGTTAATTTTAAAAAAAAAAAATCTTCTGAATCGCTATTAAAAGTTAAATTCTTCACTAGTTTGCAATTTGGAGACGGAAGCGTTGTTGTGATAAGTGATTTTCTCTACTAATTCGCACTTTTTATTTTTAGATTCAAATATTAATAACTACATTTTATTTCAGTATTTAATTTATGTATTTCTGTTGTATTAAATGCTAGCTTTTTTTTTTCTCGTCCATAAATGTTTATTCATCTACCGAGTTGATTGCAAAAATAGATTACCTAATTGTACTCATTTTTAGTTCATGAGAGGGGAATCTATCACCATACTTTCCCTTAAACACGTCCGTTGGACTTTTATTAAGTACAATACTTAATAGCTTTTTTTGTTTTTTTTAATGGAGAGTAGAAAACGCATTGTGGATGCGTTATCGGCAGCTCCTGTTACTCTCGCTTCTTCTTATTTGTCCCTCAGTCCTCATTTTTTAAATGAGTGATTTTTCTGACAAAGGGAGAAGAAAAAGCTGTTTTCTAGGTTGGCAGTATTTTTGCGCGAACAGTTGGCAGAATTGGTGGAAATTTTCTGTTTCTATGTCTATCCTTGTAGCCATGTCACTAGTAAGGGTGCTGGAGGTAAACGTTTTGTCTGGGCTGACGTTATCCGCCTGATAGTCAGGGACCCGAACCTTGGATTAACCACTAAGGAGGCTGTCCTATCAGCAGGTGCAAAGTACTGGGGCTGCTGTATTGCCATTTGGTGAATGGAATCTGGACCATGCAGTAGCTTCTGGTGGGGCCTCTCGATGCCATACTAGTGGGTAATTGTTACGGCTTTACCTTATCATGTGCTACAAAAAAAAAAATTCTTCGTTTCTTTTTCTCTCTTAGTTTCCCCTCTCTGTCCTGCTCTAAGTAAATCTGTCGACCTAGTCCACAAATTCCAAAATTTCATCATGACAAGTTTCAAGAAAAAATACACGATTAAACCCGGTTCTCCAACTTCCAACGTAGACCCCTACTACCATGTCTCCTTCTCCAACATCAGGGGTCTTCGTTCTAACCTTCCAGAGGTTGAAACCCAATTACAGGAGACTAAACCAGACCTTTTATTTTTAAGTGAAACTGGCATTGGACAGGCTATTTCCCTAGATGAGTTGGCAATTTCAGGATACTCTAACTTAACTTCTAAATCTGACCCCCAAGATCGCCATGGGCATGGAATATGTGCCTATATTAAAGATAGCTTTCCATGTGGGAGGGACATCTCCAGGGAAGATCCTAACTTACCCTATATGTGCTTCCGGGTTGCTTTAGCTCACACTACTGCATTTATATTTACTCTCTATCGCCCCCACAACAGCAGAGTTACTATCTTTCAAAGCATATCTGAGAAAATTGACCAAGTCCTTTCTACTTATCCTTCAGCTAACATTCACGTATGTGGAGACTTCAATGTTCACAACGTCAAATGGTTGACCCACTCAAACAAGACCGATGATGAGGGGAGGTTCTGTCATGATTTCTCCATTGCCTATGACCTCACTCAGATTGTTCAGGAACCTACCCGTGTGCCCGATAATGACGGCCAGTATGCGAGCCTACTAGACCTTTTTCTCACAACTTGCCCTGAACTATGTTCAGTTTCTGTTCTGTCGCCTCTTGGATCTTCCGACCACTCTGTTGTATCAATTAAGATAAAAATGAAATGTAATAAGTCCCCAGACGTACCTCTTCATCGTACAGTATATCGATACACTAAGGCTGACTGGGATAGCTTCCGTACATTTATATCTGATCTACCTCTGCATTCCATGTTTAAAAAGGATGTGTCCTCTATAGTATTAGACCTAACTGAATGGTTAATTGTAGGTATTGACCATTTCATACCCTCGAAAAAGTTTCAGCAAAAACCTAACAGCCAGCCATGGTTCTCTCCAGAATGTGCTGCTGCCATTGCGCACAGAAATCACTTTTTCCACTGCTTCAAACGTAATAGATGTATGGAAACTAAAGCCGTTTTCAGGACTGCCAGCAACCATTGTAAGAAAGTAATAAGGAACGCAAGAGAGTTGTATGCTCAATCTGTTAAGTCCAAAGTAGCTGAGCAGCGGCTTGGTTCCCACCAGTTTTGGCAAATAGCAAACAGAATCCTGAACAGAAGCGTGTGCTCCATCCCAACTATTATCAATGGACCTGAGGTAATCTCGTCAGCATCAGACAAAGCCAAACTCTTTGTCAAGAACTTTACAGCTAATTCTACCCTTTGCGACCAAGACCGCCAACCCCCAATATTTCCTCCTGTATCAGAAAACACGCTATGTGATATACGTATATCTGTACGTGATGTTGCGAAGCTAATCAAAAACCTTGATTCGAGTAAAGCAACTGGCCCTAATGGTATTCCAATTATAGTACTCAAAAAACTTCAAACTGAATTAGCGCCCATACTTACAAAACTGTTTAAACGTTGTCTTAAGGAGAAAAGTTTCCCATCTCCCTGGAAAATCTCATCAGTATGCCCTGTATTTAAGAATTCAGGTGATCGCTCATCCCCCTCTCAGTACAGGCCAATAAGTCTCCTGTGCGTCATGAGTAAGTTGCTAGAATCTGTGTTAAATACAGAAGTAATCAAACATCTCAACAAAAATAACCTTCTTAGTGACACTCAATATGGTTTCCGTTCTGCTAGATCTACAGCAGATGTCCTTACAGTTATATCGCATAGGATTAGCAAATCTCTCGACGGTGGCAATCTTTCTAGGGCAATTGCTCTTGACATATCTAAAGGTTTACTTCATAAGATCGCTAGCTATGGTATAGCTGGAAAAGTCTTCTCAATTATTAAATCATTTCTTTCTGATAGGTTCATAAGAGTAGTAGTTGAGGGGCAAAAATCAGAAGCTCACAGTATTAATGCCGGTGTCCCTCAGGGATCCATCCTGGGCCCAACTCTTTTCCTGATCTACATTAATGATCTTCCAAATCATATCCTTACATCATTTGTAGACATTTATGCTGACGACACTACCATTTATGGTACCACATCTAAGACAGTAAACGACCAAGTTCTCTCCAATTCTCTCTCCTCTGATCTTGAGCACGTAGTACAATGGGGAAAGGAGTGGCTGGTTACTTTTAATGCATCTAAAACCAAGCTTCTCTCTTTACATCATCAACATTCTAATTCACATTTGTTATCAATTGAAATGAATGGCTCTCGTCTTCAGGAGGCCTCAAGTTTTGACAAGCTTCTGGGCTTGACCATTACTCCTGATCTTAAATGGAACACGTATATCAAATCTGTTGCCAAGGCCGCTGGAAAAATGGTGGGATCTTTCTATCGATCCAGTAGATATCTCACTCCTGATGCTATTCTCTACCTATATAAGAGCCAGGTACGTCCAAGGATGGAATACTGTTGCCACATCTGGGCAGGAGCTGCTAGAAAGGACTTGTCCTGCCTTGATGGAGTTCAAAATAGACTTCGTAACCTCGTAGGAGATGTCCTTTTCTCCTCCTTGCAACCTCTATCTCACAGAAGAGATGTTGCGAGTTTGTCTCTGATGTATCGTTATTTTCATGGAAAGTGTTCAACTGAGCTTTAATCTATGGTCCCCCCTCGCCAAACTTTCACAAGAAACACTCGTCTAGCTGTAAACACTATCAATAATTTCCCCCACTCTTTATCTGTGCCTAAACCTAAACGTAGATTCCATGAACAAAGCTTCTTTCTTAGAACTGCACGCCTGTGGAATTGTCTTCCGTTTTCCTGCTTTCCGGCTGACTACAATATGGTTGTGTTCAAGTCTAAAGTAAATAAGTTCTTGATGAGCCGTTCCATATAAGTTATTAAATTTACCAAATTTTCATTACTAATGATTACTATATTGACCAATTTCTACTGTACACTCTTTAACCCTTATCCTTGAGTGGCCTCTGAGCCTTGATAATGTGGTGATGCCTTTGTAAAAAAAAAAAAAAAAAAAAAAAAAAACTCACCTGTAACAGTAAAGACATACGTTTGGCCATCATCACCTGAAAATCGAAGTCTTTTGGCCCCAGATTTAGTAGTGCCATCATCTTCCAGAGTACCAACACTAAGAGCAGCTAGAAAGAAAAAAAATCAAATGAAATTTTAACAAATCACAGAAATTATGTTTCTGAATTTCGGAGATGAAGATTGATAATTCTTTATTACTTGGATAATTTCAACTACTGTTTTCATTTTGAGTTATTTTCACATATCAGTCAATGTAACCTCTAACATTCAGGTGTTTCTTGTCAAAATTGGGATTCTTTCTTTCAAACTTGTGAATCTGTACAGAATTTTGAACAGAATCCTTTATTTAATCCATGGAGTTAGCATGCTCTTGTTCCATCAGCCATGATTGGGTAAAAGTCCTAAGTAATTTGCAATTATATTTTTGGATCACCCACACTGTTGCTGAACTCTGGAATGTGCACAAAATTTCCCTTAACTTAATCCAGTGTTAGCATGGTCTCATTCCGTCAGCCATGACTGGGAAGAAGTTCTAAGTAATTCACAATTGTATTTTGAGTATTGCCTCAAGGATCCATGGTGTAACGAATAAAGTACATGGTAAAATTAAGTTATAAGTTACACTATCCTAGATGTTGAAGGTTCAATCTTTAGTGAGAGCAACACTCAAACTACAATTGCAAATTACTAAGTCATTTCTGTTTTTTTTTTCATATCATTAAAATTTTATTTTTAAATCATTAAAATGGAATGTCAAGAAAAATTAACATTTTTAATGCCTTTTTAAAATTTTTTTTACTTTCTATCAATAGTCATGGTTGCAGCATTCACCCTAGGTTGGTTGGGCCGACTCTTTTCAACAAGTTGACCATGTCCCGAACACTAGCTGACCAGGCATGACGATTCAAGGCTGCTTCTGTTATGAGTGTAAGCCGTTCGCAGTTACATCAATGGTCTTCGAAAAGATGAGGGGCCAGAATCAGTTCAGCATCTTGCTTCACTGTCCTGACCCAGGTTTTGAGTTGGCCACAGGGACATTTTTTTCAGCCTGGTGGCAGTACTGGATCAATGACTTCAGGGATAAAGTGACCTGGGTGTTGTCGAAGAGCATAGTCAAATCAACGAAGGTTGGCAAGGAGAGATTTTTTAAGGGAATAAATCTTACAGCGAGTGCAAATTGTACTGTTCCAGTGGACATGGAAGATGCTGTGTAGGTAGTGATGGTCAAATACCTCCAGTTTGTGTAGATCGCAGCCCTGAAGGAGAATGGTGAGGATAAGGGTCTGATAGAATCCAACTTTGGTGTTCAGACTTATTTCCTTTTGAGATGAGAGCTGCAATCAAAGTCAATGCCACCAATTGTAAAAGAAAAATCTGTCTCGAATTGTAACTTAATCCCCTCCATAATTTAATGAAGTATGTCTCAAAAGTCTGACTTTATTTTAATCTATTTCACAACGATGACACATTTCATAAAGTTCAATCAGAATCATATTTTAATCACTTCATTTCACAATGAATTTTCACAAAATCCGACTCTCACCTTGGTCGTAGCAACTTTACATTTCTGCTGAAATAGCTTGTAATCTCATTAAAAAAAAAAAAAAAGAAAAAAAAAAGAAAAAAAAGAAAAGAAAAAAGAAAGAAAAAAAAAGAAAAAAGAAAAAAAAGGGAAAAAAAAAAGAAAAAAAAGAAAAAAAAAAGAAAGAGAAAAAAAGAAGAAAAAGAAGAAAAAAAAAAGCAACTGTCTTCCTGCGTACATATTTACATTTGTCACGTTCTCTTTGCTGATAACCACTCAAACCCTGTCGTCTCGCCTTCGGTCTTTTTATAACGTCTTTTTAGAGTAGCTAATTCATTAATATGCAAATTAATGCATTTAAACTACAGTTAGTAATGTTATAAGAGTTTAGTTTATCTTCCCAAGAGAGAACATTCTATATAGAGAGGTTTTATTTGTCATTTCTGAAAGATTTTCTTTCACAAAAATCTACAATAACAGATAAAAAGAAATAGAAAGAGTTAGAAAAATCCAGAATGTCCCAGAACTTTCAAAAACCTTCAAGAAAGATTGAGAGGGTTCTAGAATATTCTGATACTGGGTGTAAAAGAGGTTTTCACTCTAACTCGTCAGTTGTTGGTTTGTCAATATGAGTTCAACCTCAGCTTAGGGTTATAAATCCAGTTGAAACAATCCTCTTTAAAACCCAAAAGGTAACTTTTGTTAACAGGAGGTTTTTGAAATATTTCTCTGACTAAAGATACCATAAATTTAAAATTGTGAATAATTGAAGTACTCAGCTTACTCTGATCTCCATCTTCTAATACCCTCATCCACCTTCCGGACACTAATTTTTTTTTATCATCAGCTTAAGTAAAATTCTTTTTTGTTTTGTTTGTGTAAAATAAAAATTTATATTTCATTTTATCTTCTTATTCACTTTTAATTTCACATTTTTTTACACTTTTAACCATATAACTAAAAAAAAAAAAAATTAAAATTAAATTAATCGACCCATGACAGATTTAAACATTTTTTTATTCATGCTTTTTTTTAACAAAAATAGCAAATTCTGTTATGTTTAACAAGTAACTACAAGTTCGGAAATAAAAAAAGAACAATAATAATATATTAAGAATCTTCGGTTCTTGTACGAAATTCACTCCCATATTAAAAAAAATAAATAAAACAAAAAATAAAATCTGTATGAAATACCCATGATGGAACAAAAATGTCATATTCCAAAAATTATGCAAATTCATCAAGTAGTTTAATTTTATTTAACTAAGAAAAGAAAATTTTATGAGGAATCAAGGACAGACTGCCTCGTGTCGCCATCTTGAATAAACAAAAGGAAATAATTCAAACTTCCAAGTTTGTTTTGTGTTTGTTTTCAGCCTTATAAATCATAAAATTGCTGCAATATTTTTGGTATAATTGTGAGGGGATGGTTAAAAATATTTGGAGATTCTATTTATAAACAAGGGTGATAAGAACTGACCAATCAGATGAAACTACACTCTGCTGTCAACCAATCAGAACCAGAATCACTCCATAAAATATACTGAATCTCTTAAGAATTCCTGCAGATAACATTTCTGCTTCACATTCACACAAGAAAAAACTCTGCTCTTCATCTGAAGATTTCTTTGTATTGGTTACCAACCAGAAACTATTTTCAGTCTTTAAGCTTTTACAGTTCAAAGCTTCTCTGGATTGATACTGCCATATTGGTTGAAGAACATTTCTCTTCTCTCCTGAAACTAAAATGGCTTACAGCCAAAAAAACAATTTTTTTGTATATATATATATATATATATATATATATATATATATATAAAGATAATCAATTTACCCAATTTTTGGAATATGATCTTTTCGTTTCATGACGATTACGCCGAAAAAGGTCACGTGACATACTATAATGTAAGGGGGATAACTTATATTTGAACAATCATCAAAAGAGTTTGTCAAGAAATTTCATACATATTCAAATAAAGGAATGTGCATCCAGTGGGTGACAACAAGGCTTACCGGCAGTATCCCTCGAGACGATCAAATAATGCTGACCAGGAGCCAAACTGGAATCACCTGTCAGTATTTTCAAGTCGTCCTTCATGTCTATCCCATTCGGATTCATATCACATTTCAAATCAACAACGTCATGGCTTTCCATAGCATGATCTAAAGCAGAAAAGATTATAAATATTATTGATTGAGGAGTGTTAAAATATTGATACGAGGGAATGAAGGGGGGGGGTGAAGAGGAGAGAGAGGGAAGAGATGGAGGTTAGAAAGAGAAGAGAGAAATGAGGTAAAGAAGAGAGAGAGAAAAAGAGAAGGGAGAAAAAAGGAATGGGGAGAAAAGGAAGGCTGGGAAAGAGAAAAGGAATTAAGGGAAAAAGAAAAGGAAGGTGAGGAAGGAGAAAAGGCAGTGGGGGAAGGCGAAAAGGAAGGATGGAAAGGAAAAGGGGAGAGATAAAAAGAAAGAAGAGGGAGAAAAGGAAGGGGATAATTGAATCATTCTCTTCTCTGCCAAGGTACTTGTACTGTTCCTGTTCTTCTAGATCCTTGCTGTCAGTATCTTTAAGCGGTACGTTTTCTGTTTAGTCTCTTTTCCCAACACTGATAGTAGTTTTAGTTTGGAATATGATGTGACTCTGAAAATTCACTCCGGTAAGCTTTTCGACCCAAGGAATAAAAAAAAAAAAAAAAAAAAAAAAAAAAAAAAAAAAAAAATCGCATCAAATTTACACTGTATTGAAGCCTATTATGTGATTTTATCAGATTTTAAAATTTTTCAAAAAAGCACCAATGTGGGACAAAAAAAAAAAAAAAAAAAAATGTGGCTGACAGGGGAACAGGTTTTTTCTTTTGGACCTTCATTTAGACATTACAATATATCTATGGACCAAAAATAGAAACAGTTCCGTTTTTTTTTTTTTTTTTTACTCACAGTGTCGATTCAAAATTAGGTTTGATACAGATAGAACCTTGTTTTATATATTTTTTTTGTTTTGTTTTACTTCAGTCTAAATTCTCAGAGGTTAACACTTGATCTTTATATAAGACTAGCCGGTTTTCATAGATGTACATCCAAGCAGCATAACATTAATGTGGGTGTGCCTCAGGGGTTTATCCTTAGACCATTATGATTTTTGATATTCATAAACGACCTCCTTGATAATATTGTGTCCAAGATGGGTATATTTGCTGTTGATACAATGCTCTATGACATGTAAGAGGGAAGAATGGATGTACATAAATCTAAGACAATGGCAGAATCATTAGAAAATAACCTGCAGACCATAGTGGAATGGGGCTGAAAATGGATTGTAACATTTAAGACTAATAAGACTAATCTGCTCTCCTTTAAAAAAAACAAAATGCTTCTCTATTCAGTGATTATGTGTTGCCCAGGTGTTTGGAGGTGTGTGTTGAGCAAAAAACAAAAAAAGGGGGGGGGGGGTAAGCAGGCAGGCTCCAACCCGTGAATGTGGAGTGTTAAAAAAAAAAAAAAAAAAGTGATAGTGGGCAGGCAGGCTGGAACCCATGACGCGAAGATGGGAAAGAAAGTGAAAGAAAATTTGGCATCTTAGCCGATGTCTCCATGATGCGGCCGGAAGTCAAAAGTGGTGAAATTAACCAAAATCAATCCAACGGTGACAATGACTTGCTAAAATGGCGGCAAAAAAAAAAAAAAATCAACTACCTCCTTGGACAAAATGTCCGAATTTAGGGTGAAAGAATTAATGTTTTTGGCCAATTTTTCGATATTTGTCATCCGAGACTTTGAGCTTCGAAATGCTACTGATTTTGTCAGGATCCGTCGCCTCTGTTAAAAGTTTTTGCAAGAAAAAAAAAAAACAGTTAACGTGATGTAAAAAAAAGTTTCAACATTAGAACTTTAAAAATAAAAAAAAATATTACATGACCGTTCGAACTTGCAATCTCAAGATAACGACACTGCTCCTTAACAAACTGAGCTAAGACCACATCAGTGAAATTGGGTTGTTTTTTTATATTTAAACTAATTCAAGAAAGACCCTTTTTTGCGCATGCGTATATGGCTATCTTGTCATGAAGAAACAATTTTTTGCTACCCCTCCCTGTAGAAAAGTGTCCCATTGAGGATGAAGGAATTAATGTTTTTGAACAAGTTTTCGATATTTGTTGTCTAAACATTTGAGCTTCAAAATGATACCGATCTCGTGAAAATCTGTCGCCTGTGTGGAAAGTTTTTGCGAGACATACAAACACACACACATTTTGCCTTTTATATATACAGAAGATAACACCCGAATCCTTCCTTCAAACTCTTCGGACTAACATTCACAGGCAATATGAACTGAAACAAATACACTAAGGACATTGCAAAGACTGCTGCAAAGAAGGTGGGTTTCCTCTATCGAACTAGAAGACAAGTTACACCTGAGAGTATCCTGTACTTTTACAAAGCCACGATTCGCCCATGCATGAAGTATTGTAGCCACATCTTGGCCGGTGCATCTACCACTATCATCTCCCTCTTAGATAGGGTCTAAAAAAAGAGTTCTTAATCTAATAGGCACCACTTTGTCAACTAAGCTCCAACCCCTGTCCCATCGCTGCAATGTTGCATCGCTGTGCATGTTTTAGAAATATTTTAATGTACATATTCCCAACAAACACACTTTGTAAAAAAAAAAAAAAAAAAAAAAAAAAAAAAAAAAAAATCGCACCCCTTCACTGTTGAGGTCCCTAAATGACAGAATCCTTTCTACTCAGATAGTGTCTTCCCTCGAGCAGGTAGACTTCGGAATTCCCTTCCTGCTACCTGCTCCCTGACTGCAGAAGTTTAAATGTAATGTAAACTTATATCTTGTAAATCTTTCCTAGGCATGGTTCCAAATAGTAGTCTGTTAAATCCAAGTGGCGTTATGCCTTGTTAGGGGTGAACGCGAGTTTAAAAAAAAAAAAAAAATGGTTGAATATAAAATCAACAAAAACATTGGTTCATAGTCACTCACTTCTGGCATGGCTGCTACCAGAAGCAGTGACAAGGAAACTCAGTTCCTCCACTTTTTTTCTCTCATGCCTATATCTCCCCTGTGCATGTACTCTTTTTTATGCCGTTTTTCCGATCATTCTTTCAACTTTGGCCTCTTCGCAGCCAATTTTTCACCCAAAAACTTACTAAAAAGCTTGCCGCATGTCTCAATACCCTTTATGTAGAATTTCAAATGTTTAGGCCCAAAATTGGCTTAATAGTTTGCTAGAGACCGCAAAGGTAAAATCTTTTGAACTTTGACCTCTCGGCAGCTAAATTTTTGACACCTGGGAAGCCAAATTTCCAGCAAAAAATGACGAAAAAGCTTGCCCTATGACTGAATACACTTTATGTAAAATTTTAAATGTTTAGACCAAAAAATGGCTGACTAATTCGGTAAAGACTGCAGAGGTAAAATTTTCTTTTAACTTTGACCCCAATTTTGACCCCTTAACATTTGTTTTGGGCTCAAATCAAATTAAAAAGTTTGGTCCATGTCCAAGTAACCTACATCTAAAATTTCAAGCGTTTAGACCCAACACTGTCGGAGGAGTTTGGTAGAGTTTTCAAAAGGTCAAATTGTTGAACTTTGTCCCCTTAACAGCTAAATTTCTGGCTGAAAACTGATTAAAAAGATTTTCCTAAATCTCAATACACCTTATGTCTAGTCTCGAGTCTTTAGGCTGAAAATTTACAGTAGTTTGGTAGGGAAATGCACACACATTGACACAGACGATTTCACTTTTATAGATATACTAGCATTTCAGCCTGGCATTGTCCAGGTGTTTGGAAGTGTCTGTTGAGCAAAAAAAAAAAGTGGTAGTAGGAAGGCAGGCTTGAACCCGTACTGCGAAGGAGGAAAAGGACAGGGAAAAAACCTGACGTCTATGCTGTTATGGCCACCGCCAAACCGAAGTGACATTTTTTTAAATTAAGGCTAGACAATCGAAAGGAGAGGATGCCTTTCAAAAATATCGTCGAAAAAAGCCCCCCCCCACCCCCACTGTAGAAAAGTTTCTAGTTGAAGGTGAAGATATTAATGTTTTTAGCCAATTTTTCAATATTTGTCGTCTGAAAGGTCGGATTTAAAACGATACTGATCTTGGTAAAATCCGTTGCCTCTGTCAAAAGTTTTAGGCAGACATACATACATACACACATTTATATATTGGTAACTAAAAATTTTCAACCCAAACCGATTAAAAAGCTTGACCTATCTGAATACCCTTTATGTAAAATTTCAAATGTTTAGACCAGAAATTGTCCGAGTAATTTGGTAGAGACTGCAGAGGTCAACTTTTTTTTTTTTTTAATTTTGACCCTTTAACATTTATTGTTTTGGGCTCAAATCAAGTTATTAAGTTAGATCCATGTCCAAGGAACCTATATCTAAAATTTCAAGTGTTTAGACCCAAAATTGCTGGAGAAGTTTGGTAGAGTTCTCAAATGTCAAATTGTTAAACTTTGACCCCTTAACAGCCAAATTTCTGGCTGAAAACCGATCCCAAATCTCAGTATCCTGTATATCAAATTTCGAGTCTGTAGACTTAAAAGTGAGAGAGTTATTGCGTAGGGAATGTACACACACACACGTTCACTTTTATAGATATATAGATAGATTTTTTCAATAATGTCCTTTTCTTTTATTTTATTTCAATAAATCGCTTCACAATAGAAATACTGAAGAACAATAAAAGTGAAGAAATTGATTTGCCTTGTCACCGCTTCCAGTAGCAGCCACACCAGAAGTTAGGAAGTACGTTAGCTGACTATAACCAGATGTTGTGAGAATAACACTAACCAGTAATACTAATAATCCAAATGTATTAACATTGTTAGGCAATCCTTATCCGGATCAATTTGAAAAGATCTATTTGTATTATTGAAAGCTTGAATGGCAGAACTTCCGTACCTGTATGTGTCTGGGAGTTTGGGTTTGAAGAATGTTGCGCCATGCCCTGCCACAGAGAATCAAAATCAGAGTCAGCATCACAGGACATGACTCATTTACATCAAGCATTTGAAGGAATCAAAATAATATATACATGTCTACACATATATATTATATGATGTTTTGCTGTCAAGAAGTCATTTAATCAGCTACATGGATCACCCTGAAAAAGACAAAAAAAAAAACATAATTAAACAGTGATCATTTAAACAGAGTTGGTTTGTGTCATAAGCAACTTTATCACACTTTCCTCTTTTTTGAATAAGTTGTAGGAGAGGGGATTAGTTGACAGTAATATATATGTATATATATATATACATATATAAGTGAAAATGTCTGTCTGTGTACATTTCCCTACCAAATAACTGTCAATATAGACTTGAGATCTGACATAAGAAGTATTGAGATTTGAAAAAAATCTTTTAATCGATTTTCGGTCAGAAATTTGGCTGCCAAGGGGTCAAATTTCAACAATTTGACCTTTGAAAACTCTACCAAACTCCTCCGCCAATTTGGGATCTAAACACTTGAAATTTTAGATGTAGGTTCATTGGATATAGACCAAACTTAATTGGATTTGACCCCAAAAAATAAATGTTAAGGGGTCAAATTTAAAAAACAAATGACCTCTGAGGTATCTACCAAATTACTCAGCCAATTTTTGGTCTGAACATTTGAAATTTTACATAAAGTGTTTTCAGACATAGGGCATTGGCTGCCAAGGGGTCAAAGTTAAAAAGATTTGATCTTTGCAGTTTCTAGCAAACTAATGAACCAATTTTGGGTCTAAACATTTGAAATTTTACATAAAAGGGTATCAAGACATACAGCAAGCTTTTTAATCAGGTCAAAGTTGAAAGAGCTGACCTTCGCAGACTCTACCAAACTCCTCCACCAATTTTTGGTCTAAACACTTGAAATTTTAGATGTAGGTTGCCTGGACAGTCAAACTTTTTAATATATATATATATATATATATATATATATATACACACACACACATATGCACATAAAGTTATGAACAGTACATAGAACCCGAGGAAAGCCGGGCTGAAATGCTAGTATGCTTTAAAATCTTAATATTAAATTTTAGTGCTTCAATTCAATTTATTCAGCATAGTTTATTTAAAACATTGCATGTTTTGTCGCCGTTAAGGGCACAGTAAGAGAGAAAAAAAAAAGTGAACAAAGAAAGAGGGAAGGCTACTACAAATTTAGAATGTCGGAAATACAGTTGACCAGCATCTGTTCAACCTTGTCTTGATCCATTGCTGGTGTGAGGACAACCTCAAATGGCAGAGAGCCAATATGCGGATGGAAAATGCAGCTTTTTGTCAGTTTAGCCAAAATCTCTAATGAAACAGCTTCAAGTCGTGTCCCCTCAGTCCATGTTTGGGTGCTAGGGTGAAGAGGAGATCTCAAGGTCGTAATGGCCATGAAGGAGGCTATAGGCCAAAATAGGTTGTCCCTCAATCTTCGGCACTCCGGCAAAAAAGCTTCAGTTACCACAGATTAGTGAATTTCGAAACCAACATTACGTACTTGTCATATCAAAATTAGTATAAATTCAAAAAACTACAAAAAAATGATCCAGTAGAAAAATAATTACAAGAAAAAATAATATTTATTATTTTGCATGTTTTCATGTAAAAAGTTTAAAAAATCCAAGGGAGGTAACTGAAATAAATCAATCTGACAATCCATTATTTTAAAATACAAAATGCTGGAACATTATTGTGGATGATTTTTTTTTTTTGGCAAAAACTGGATCTGGCACATCTTCTGGATCATTTTTTGAATTTATACTAATTTTGACATGACATGCAAGTATGTAATGTTTTCACCTGAAATGCATTTGTTTCAAAATTTACTATTGTCCTCAAACACCTAAATTTTTTTTTAAAGTCAAAAACAATATATGCTTTCTTTTTTCTTAAAAACTAGCGTGGGTACCCGGCATTGCCCAGGTGTGGAGAGGTGATGCAGTAAGTAAGGAACCCTGGTAGGAACTTGTGCAAATTTAGATAAGGGTCCAATCTTCGAGTGAGAAAGAAACGGGTTTTCAGTTCAGTCTCTTTTCATCAACCCCATTTGGCCACACTTGAAATGAATAGCTCTCGTCTTGGGGAAGCACCATTTTTTGAAAAGCTTCTAAGACTGATTTTTACTACTGATCTGAAATGGAACATGAACATCAAATCTGTTATCAAGGTTGCTGGAAAAATAGTTGGATCATTCTACTGCTCCAGTAGGTATCTAACTGCCGATGCAATCCTCTATTTCTATCAAGGCAAGTACATCCTAAAATTGAGTACTGTTGCCATATCTGATCAGGAGCTGCTCAGCATGCTATATCTTGCCTTGATAGATTTGAAACCTAGTAGGTAATGTCTTTTTTCACTTCCTTGCAACCTATTTCCCACAGTAGAGATGTTGTGAGCCTGTTACTACTAGGTTTCAAAGCCGGTTTTGAAATCTATCGAGGCAAGATATAACTGGGTTCCGCCATTATTTATTTATTTTCTATTATTTAGCAGTTGAACCCTACAAGACTCACAGACACATGCGCATTTTTGAGGTAAGTATTTTCACACTCACTATAAATTTCTCTCTACTGACAAAGAAAATCAATTTAATAATTTTTTTTTCAAAGAAAAGTTAACTTTTTTTATGAATAAACCAAAGATTGTAAATCACAATCAATAAAAAGTTGTTTTTTTTTATATTGTTACAACTTTTAAATCAGACAAATGCATTAGGGTAAAAAAAAAAAAAAAAAATTGTACAAGTTTTTTTTAATATTTTTTCCAAAAATTTTTATTTTATTTTTTATATTCTGTTGCAAATTTTTTTTAGTATAATAGTACAGGTAAAGTTATTGCTTTTGAAGCTTTCTAATTGGCTAAGCACTTGGGCATCTTTCAGAAGACGCAAAAAAAAAAAAAAAAAAAGTTGGGTTTGTCAGTTTTAAAAGCTGTACCAGTATCAAATGATGTTCAGTCACAAATGGCTTAACAACAATCTTTGTTTATTGCTCACAGATGAAAACATAACAGTGATTAGGGTTACACTGTACTTGGGTTGCTTTTGACTGCATCATCTTCACAAAAGAACTTAGCCTCCACACCCACCTCTTATTAATCAAAATCCTTACATGGTGTCTCACTTCATGAAAATTCTGGCAGTAACAAACATTAATTTAAAATATTTCCAAATATTTTAAATTAACCAATCTATTATCTACTTATGGAATCCCACGAAGGCGTCCACCTTGATTAATGTAAACAAATATTTCAGACCAATCAGTTTTTTTCTGAATTTATTTGAAACAGCCCTTTTGGATCCACTCATAAGGCCAGATTTTTCCTTCAATAAACAGTTGAACCAAAATCCACAACATAGCTTGCCTCAGTCCTCTCTTACCCCTTCTCCCCAGTCTGGCTTAGGGTTGCAATCTCAACTAACGTATAAACACAATCATAACCATATGCACGTAAACATTAACGAACACACATACACCAAACTCATTAACATTTTTTTCATTATCGTCTGCTCATCAAAAACAAACTATTGATGGGACGATTCCAATATTTTTCCCCCCAACTCCGATACAATTACCAATTCCGTATTAAATTCCAATTCTCTAAATATTTAACCATGAAATTATTTTTTGTTCAGGATTACCGTAAAAGCACATTTTATGTGTGCACATAGTTTGTAAAATTAAAAATACACTTGTGTATAGGATGATCTATAGATTAGTTTGGCAGGTAATTGAAAATCAATCAATATTTATACCAGCAATGGAAATTTTGTTTTAAACAATTAAATAACAAAAAAAAAGATAATTAAAAATAATAAACAGGCATATATTCTTGCGATTCCGATACTCCAAAAAGTTCTGACTTTTTTCGATTTCGATTAATTGTCCCAACACTAGTATAAACTTATTCATTGAAATATTCCTAACTTTTCTCAGCTTGGATATTCATGTATTGAGCACTGTTGAAGTAAATATAAATATAAAATAAATTTGGGTACTTATGCAGGGAAGGTACCATGCCAAAACCGATGTTTCATCAGCATTTTCCCATAGATAAGGTAAACCGCTGCGATATGCAGAAACGCTTAGCCAATGAAATTCAAGCAAGCAGATAAGAAAAAATAAAATAAAATAAAAAGTAAAAAAAAAAAAAAGAATCAATTTGTTGACAACTTTATGTAGCCATCAGACATTCCCGATGAAAATAACATGGTACTTTTTCTATGCAAGTACCTTGTTAGGTGAAAGTACAGAATAGTTACAAAACATCCGTTTTTTTGTTTTTTTTTCATGGGGGTCACCACTTATCAAGGCCCGAAGGCCACTCAGGGATAAGGGTTATTGCGTGTACAGTAATCAATGAGATAGTATTGTAGTAGTCATTAGTATTAGGGGTTTTGATTGAGTGTCTTACTTAAGGGGGCCGTTTGTCAGGAGTTTGTTTATGTTGGACTTGAAGACGTCCAAGTTGTAGTCAGGTGGGAAACAGGCAAGCGGCAGAGAGTTCCACTGGTGTGCAGTTCTAAGAAAGAAGCTTTGCTCATGGAATAAAAATGGGTTTCTAAATAATGTCATTATTGCAGCTCAGTACCTTTTATGTATAAGTATTTGGAAAAAAAAACACACAAAAAGCTTATCTCCCAAATAATTTCTGGTCGTTTTTTGTTTCATTTTCAATAATTCTATTAAAATTTTGAAAATAAAAAAAATTTGCTGTTATAATTTTTTTTCAGGGGGAGGAGAGGGGAAAAGGGGGAGGTCCTGGTGCATATTATGAACCGGATTTCTCGTAAACGTCTGCTCAGGCTTGGCCAGCATCTGACGTAAACCATCGGAATTAGCTGAGTGCCGACCAAAACTTAAAAACTGCTAAGAAACAGAAAATAACATTTATAGGATAAAATGGAAACGAATAAATTAAATATAACAAACCTACTATAAAACTCATGAATAAATAGATTATTTTTAGTGTAAATAAATAGAAACATTTGGTGCTTGTTCAGATAGAGTCGGCAGATCGATTTTTTTTAAAGATGTTTTAAGCAAAAACACTACTTACTGCATTGTCATGTCGAAAATAGTAATATATCCAAAAATTATGAAAATTCAATTAGAACAACTGATTTTGTGTTTTTAGTAAAAAAAAAAAAAAAAAAAGTCGGTCGCTAATGACTAAAACATTACAGTGTCAAAAAGGGAGCTAAGTATGTCCCCTGTATTTGCAATCTTCAAGGTGTTTGCATCCAGAGAAAATGCAATTTCCCAATTTTCCGTAAAAATTACTTTTAACTATAAATAATTTGGTGCTTGTGCACTTTTGCCACCACGCTATTTTTATAATTTTTTTTAGGTTAAATTCAAGCTTTATATCTTTTTTTTATTTTTGTTTTATTTTACTAAATTGTTAGGTCGAAGCACTGAATAGTTACAAAACACCCTCCCCATGTTAAGAATGGCTTTCAAAATAATAACGCTATTATTTTAGCACGGTGACAAAAGTGCACAAGTACCAATAATTTTTGGTATTATTTTACTTTAAGGCCCGTCTCACGTTCGTATATAACAAAATATTTTTTTTTTGTAGATTTCGTTTTTAGACGAATCTGAAAACCGTTTCCATTGCAAAAAAAATAGTTTTCATATGAAGAAATTACCTTTTCGAAAAGTGGGTGATCACTTTTCCATGTAAATTTAACTTAAAATGAGCACTCACTTTCTGCCCACCTGAGAGAGAGGGCATTTCTTGTGTTTATTGGCTAAAAAGTTTTTTTGTTTGATTTCTTTTGCATGGTATTAACCCCTGAACTCTGGGACTACTTTCCATTTCACAGCCTAGCCTTCGTTTATGCTACGTGCGAGCATAAACGAAGGCTGTTAAATGTGCACTCGCGTCCCAAACTGCCTTGTCACAGTGTAGTATTGTCGAAAAATTAAAATTAGACGAAAAACAAGTAGTTTTCCAAATATGAAGCAACGTAATTCTATGTTATCACGGCTGGCCATTTTGTACACGTTTGCGCGTACAAAATTTTTTCCCAATAATTTTTCACCAATACTACACTGTGACAAGGCAGTTTGGTACGCGAGTGCACATTTAACAGACTTCGTTTATGCTCATGCATAGTATAAATAAAGGCTAGGCTGTGAAATGGAAAGTAGTGTCAGAGTTCAGAGGTTAATGCACTTGCGCATACAAAAATGGCCACCCGTGATAACATAGAATTACATGGCTTCATATTTGTAAAACTACTTGTTTTTCGTCTAATTTTAATTTTTCGACAATACTATACAGTGACAAGGCAGTTCGGTATGCGATTGCACATTTAACAGCCTTTTTTATGCTCGTGTGTAGCGTAAACGAAGGTTGGGCTGTGAAATGGAAAATAGTCCCAGAGCTAAGGGGTTAATACCATACAAACGGTAAATTTGCGACAGAAACGGTTACCATACTCTTTTAAAGCAGACCGAAAACTACAAAAAACTATTTTTTTTTCTATACGAATGTGAGACAAGACTTAAAATAACGATTTTTCTTTATTTTTTAATTTCCTTGTGTCTTTATTGAAAGATAAAAACAAAAAAGAAAAAAAATCGAAACAACCTTTTAGATAATAAACACTAAAATGCCCCCTCTCTCAGGTGGCCAGAAAGTGGGTATTCATTTGAAGTTAAATTTACATGGAAAAGTAATCATCCACTTTTCGAAAAAGTAATTTCTTCATTTTTTTATTTTTTTTTTTATTAGATTTTCACCCCAAACAAGGCACATTGCCACTTTGGTGTAGGGGGCTACTATTAGGGGAAACAACTACTGGGGTACTATGTAGGGATTTGGGCAGCAAGATGTTGGTTCACATTGCACTTGAACTTCTGCATGTCAGTACAGTTGGGGAAGCAGTGACCTGGAATGGAGTTCCAAAGTCTAGCGGTTCTGGGGAAGAAACTACCGGAGTAGAAAGATCTTTTACATCTAGGGATCTCTACAGTGTGGGGGTGGGATTTTGCAGCTTGTCGGGTCTGTCGAGGGTGTTCACGTCGTGGGGGCACAAGTGCTTGCAGTTCATCAGAGCATTCACCATTAAAATACTTGTAGAACAGGCAGAGGGATGCAACGTTTCATCGATGGGACAGAGGCTGAAGCCTAGATGCCAGTTTAAGGCCTATCAGATTTGCGACTCTCTTTTGAACCCTTACGACAGAAACGGCTTTCAGATTCGTTTTTACTAATCTACAAAAATAATATTTTGTTATATACGAACGTGAGACGGGCCTTAATGTAAAATTTTACCTAATTTTTTACCTGATGAATTTTCGTAATTTTTGGATATATTACTATTTTCGATATGACAAGTAAGTACTGTTGCTTTTGCTTAAAACGACATATTTTACAAAATCACTCTGTCGACTCTTTGTTTAAGCACCAAACATTTTTGTTGGTTTTTTTTTTTTTTTTGCGTGATTAAAAACTAAGTTATCATTGTAACTCACGCACTTTTTTTTTTTTTTTTTTAAGGAGAAGGGGGCTCGAAGAATTATGATTTGCTCTGGTGTTTGTAATATTTTAGGTTGGTTAAATTCATTGCCGTCTGTTCCATTGTTATGACTGATTAAATTTAAAGAACTTAATATTTATTTTCTTCCAATTTATCAAAAATCGTCTGCTTTGCTCCGTATTAGCTAACCGCATCTGTTATCGTTTTCTGATTAGCTGATCAGCAACTTAACCAATGCTCGGCATAATCCGGTGAGTTTCGGTCCAGCCTTACCGGACATTTACGAGAAACCCGGTTCGTCTTGAATATATTGTAAGACGAAGAGTGCATCTGCCAGTACATTTTTTTTTAATCGTTAAAAAAATAAATACATAAAAATAAAATAAATATTCATTTTTGAAAATGACCATAGGTTTAATAGTTTTTATTCCTTTATATATATTTTTTTTCTTCTTCTTGAAAGGTTAGTAACCTTGGCCTTCTGAACAGGACCACACCACACCACAGTGTAGTATCTGTTCTGATGCTGTGCTGCGGTTGCGGCGGGCTGCGCTTCTTCACCTTTTCTATTCTCGGTCAGTGGAGAAGAATTCCTTCATGACTGAGGCAATTTTTAGTTTTTAGGGGAGCTCGATTTTCCCCACAATAAAAACCGACCTTATGTCTAACTCTGTCCTCGTCGGAAGGCAAGTAAATAAGAACATTATCCATTAAAAAAAACAAAAAAAAAACTGATTTTTTTTTTTTCCGCGTCTGTTCACAAAGTTTTCGTTCGGCACTGCCGGCCATTGTCAACAAAAACTTTGATCTTCCTTGGCCTTTTGGTCAAGATCAAAGTGTAGTATCTGTTCTTCAGATGCTGCAGTGCTGCAGTGCACTTCTATTTCTTGTTCTCTTTCAGTGGAGGAGAAATCCTTCACGACTGAGACAATTTTTATTTTTGTACCTTTTCTCCACGTTAAAAAACGACCCTGGTGTCTAACTCTGTCCCGTGGGGAGGCATAGTAAATAGGTACATAAGTATCAAAACCTCTACGTGTGTGCAGTTAAATTTAAGTTCCGTCTGTGTTTGTTTACATTTACGTCAGCTGATATTTGTGCTTGGAGATAAATGCCCTCGAAAAAAGTCACTTCCGATTAATGTTTATTCGTTTTTAAAATATTCTGGAAAAAAAGTCAAGTTTGTTTGCATATTTTAAAAGTGAATAAACATTAGTTAAAAGTGACTTTTCCAGGGAATTCATCGCCATGAACAAATATCAGGGTTATCCTGACGCTCCGCACTTCTTTATTTACATTGGAAGTGACGTCACACAAATCTTATAATACGGATGGCTGCAATTGTAAAAATAATTTGTTTTATTTTTCTTTCATTTTGAGCTCCTTTTTTTCTCCCGTTTGTTTTTGTTTTCTACAATTAATAAACCAGTTTACAAGTAAAAAATAATTTGTTTTAGCGAATTTAATTTTTTTTTTTCTCTCCCATTTGTTATATGGGTATTTGAGCGGAGAATCTAACATTTCTTTTCATTTTGAGAATTTGTTTTAGTTTTTAATTACTAACACAGCGGAGAATTTAACTTTTTTTTTTTTTTCTCCCATTTCTTATTTTGAGCGGAGAATTTATTTCAGTTTCATTTTGAGCTCTTTTTCCGATCCGGCGTTACGTTTTATAGGTAGTCCCTGCACTTTACGACCCGAGCTATTTTTTAACGCTATTATTTAGAAACCTATTATTTAACATGGGAAGGGAGGGTGTATTGTACTTTCACCTAACAATTCAATTAAAAAAAAAAAGGTAAATATGAAGAATTACTCCACCCTCAAATTCGTTTAAAATTACCACTCTTAAAGGTTGTCGGGGTCGCTGAAAATGAAAATAACGTTTAAAATTACGGCAAACGAGTAGTTTTCCAAGATTGAATTTACTTGTAAACTGGTTTATTAATTGTAGAAAACAAAAACAAACGGGAGAAAAAAGGAGCTCAAAATGAAATAAAAATAAAAATTATTTTTACAATTGTAGCCATCCGTATTATAAGATTTGTGTGACGTCACTTCCAATGTAAATAAAGAAGTGCGGAGCGCGTCAGGATAACCAATATCAGCTGGCGCTGGCGTACATGTAAACAAACACAGAAAGAACTTGATTTGGTCAATGTGACCCGATTGTCCCACTGAAGACTTACCTGTAAAGAGTTGCTTTTTATGGGTATTACCCCCAACCTCCCCATGTTAAAAACGGCTTTCGGAATACGTGCAAAGGGTGTTTATTCCGGGAATAAACACCCTTTGCAAGTAAGTCTTCGGTGAGACAACATTGACCCTTGATTTTAACCAAAAGGTGCGTGTACAAATTATTGGTGTTTTAAACCAACGCATTTCGGTTTAAAACATTTAGTATTTAGTCGAAATTAGTATAAATTCCAAAAAATAATCCTGTAGATCTGCTAGATATATTTTTAACACATACACAATAAAAAAAAAAAAAAATCATTCACAAATACATTCTAACATTTTGTGTTTAAAAATGGCGGAACCGTAAGGGAAATAAGTCAGTTTATCATACTGAATAGGTCGCACAACTCTCCCATATTAAAAAAAAAGAAGAAAAAACGCGATGAATTCTTTTTTTTTTTTTGTAATTATTTTTGTAACGTAATACTTTTCATAATTTTTTTAATGTAATTTCAACATGACACGTAAGTACATAATGTTTTCATCTGAAATGGGTTGGTTTAAGAAGATGATCACCGATCTACATAAGAACCCCACCCCCCAAAAAAAGAAAAAAAATGACGTGAAAAATATATAAATGTTTATATATTAACACACACACACACAATTTTTTTCTTTTAGTGAACGAACGGGCGCCTCTCTATCCGTTTTTAGTTATATAAGCGCCATCTTGTTTTTGTTATAGAATAAGTTATAACGAACGTTCAGCGAAATTAAAGAATTTTCCCCGAAGACGTTTGTTAAAATACACAAATGGTGGATCAAAGGTAAACATGTGTGGCCGCCGAGGCATCAAACACGTGTAGACCAACCTTGTTGTGATGATATTTTCGTACGGGTGTTTCGCTAAGAGCCAGGATGACGGGAGACCAGGATGGAGAAAAAAAAAAATATCCGTCGTCTTCTCCTGTTTTGTCGAGGTTGCGGGAGGAGAGGGGCATGCGCACTATGGGAGGGGCGTCAAGGGAGATTACTCTAGGAAGGATGGTAGAAAGGGAGATTATTATGGCGAGTTTAACAGCATTCAAGATTGGATTTTAGCGGCTAACTTTTGAGTTTGGTCTTCAAAACTTTTTTTTTTTTTAATTTGACTATAAATTTGTTTTTCCTGATTATTTTACAAAAAATGATGATTTGATATTTAAAGAAAAAAATTTATAATTAAGTTTTTAAACAGTTTGGTCTTCAAATATTGGGTACGCTGTTTTAAAGTTGTACTTTTTCTTTACTATTTTACAAATAAGTGGATAGCAAAAGTATTTTATACATTGGTTTTTTTTTCGTATTTCTTAAAAAATATCAAGTTAATTTGAATGAAATTTACAATCAATCTTTGAACAGATATTATCTATTTAAAAATAAAACGGAAATGAATATATATTTAATTTCCAAATATTTATTAATGAAAAATCAAATTACCCATATGTATTTAATACATTTACTACTTGCATATCATGTTCTAACTTAGAACCTCCAAATGCTTTCCATAACTGCCTACTAGTTTCTTACAAGCACTTGCTGGCAGTTTCAGCCATTCTTCGTAGCAAACTTTCTTCAATTCCTTGATATTCTTGGGATCTCTTGCATGCACCCTTAACTTCAAAGTTTTCCACAGATTTTCGATGAGATTTAGGTCAGATGACTGGCTAGGTTACTATAGAAAACTAATCCCATTATCCTTAAACCATTTCAAAGTTATTCTAGCCTTGTGCTTGGGACCATAATCTTGCTGGAAGATAAAAACCATGACCTAATCCTAAATCTGCAGCACTCTTAAACAGATGCATTGACAAAATCTTTGTGTATTTTGCTGGATTCATTTTCCTTTCTATGTTTGCAATTTCTCCAACTTCATTTGTAGAAAAGCAGCCACAAATCATCACACTTCCACTTCCAAATTTTACAGTAGGAATGGCGTTAGATGGTTTAAATTCTGTGCCCTTTTTCCTCCATACACAAGGGCACATGTTTCTTCCAAAAAGCTCATTTTTAGTTTTATCTGACGAAATAACTTTGTTCTAGAAGTCATCAGATTCACATTGATATTTATAAACAAATTTCAAACGATCTTTCACTTGCCTAGGACTCAACAATAGAGTATTTCTTGGTGATCCAGTATATAGGCCTGTATGATTCAGTGATCTCTTGATTGTGTCCTTGCTTACTTCAATACCTGCTTTCGGCAAATCCTTTTGAATTTCTGAACGAATCAGAAATGGTTCTTTCTTCACGTTATGAGCAATGTAACAAGCAGTAACATCATTTAATTTATGCGTCCGACCACTTTTTAAATGATTTTTAGTATTACTATCCATTGTTATCCAATTTCTCATGACAGCCCTGGCTGTACTCACCACCAAATTTAATTCTGAAGCTATTTTCCTGTACCCTTTTCTATCTTTATGCCTTGCTATAATTTCCTGGCACATATCATTAGTCAATTTCTTTGTTTTAACCAATTTAAAACAGTAATGAAAGAGAAAACTTGCGCAGTGTCTGAGAGTTTTTATCAACTGACCTGTAAGGAGCTGGAACCCTGGGGTTCCTTCTAATTGGTTGAAATATTGTAGCAAGATGGAATGACTGTTTAAGAATGAAATTTGATAGTGTGTTAAACATTTTTGCATATGAGTAATTTGATTTTTTGTTAATAAATATTTGTCAACTCAGTATTTTTTCATTTCCATTTCATTTTTAAATAGATAATATCTGTTCAAAGATTGATTGTAAATTTTATTCAAATTAACTTGATATTTCTTGAGAAATATGAAAAAAAAGCAATGTACGAAATACTTTTGCTACCCACTGTATATATATATATATATATCTGAAAGTTACAAATAAGTAGCAGTTTGAGCTTCAAAATTGTTATTGCCTTCTTTAAGTTTTAGTTTTTTTGTTTGTTTTTTTTAATTATGTCACATAAAATTTCATTTGGTAGTAATTATTAAAGAAAATGTTATAATTAAGTATGTTTAAGCTGTTGAGCTGTGAATGTGATACTCTTCATTGGACAAAATCTTTGTTTAGTAATTTGTATCAGCTAATCTGTTATCACAACATTCATGTTATTAACTCAGTATTTTAACTTCGATGTGTTCTCCTCGCTGCCAAACACTAAACTTTCTCCTTTACAATTTATCCTTCTAATCACAGCAATACCTCTCATATGCAAATTACATTTTGACCTCTGATCTTTTAAGATCACTTCACATCATATAGACCTTATATTTCTTGTGATTCATACACAGTCAGATTTCAATGCTAAATGCTCCTCCAGTTCTAAAATGACAATTTTCAAAAAGTCTAACTCTTGGGTTGTATAAACAATTCTCCAAAACATGTCACCACCAAGTGTAAAACTATAGAGTTGAATGTAATAATCAAAGAAGCAAGCGCCCACATGTGTGTGCCTTGTGTGGCTATACAACTTAACTTCAGGTGGGACCTGAGAGAGAGAGATTAAAGATGGCGGCTGTAGATTTATAACATGTGGTCTCGTAGAATCGCACAAGATCACACTGCCCACTGCACACATATGAAAATGAAGTGTAGTCATTTTTTTTTAATAAAACGCCTGTTGGCAGAGGTGAGGGAGGAGAAACATGATGGAAGTTAAGAGAGAAAGTTATGAGGTGGAAATACATGACAAATTCTATTTGTGTTTCTTTTGTTTCTTTTTTTTTTTTCCTGCTAAAATACCAGCCGAAATAGCTTGCAGTTAAATGGGCTGGTATTTTGGGAGAAAAATGCGTGTACCACTGGATATCAGACATACGGACACATACTGACAGGCAAAACCAGTCACTGAGATGCTGATCAGATGGAGGTTGAAGACCGTAAGAAAGTTGGTAACAGAGTACAACCTGTCTGGATGCGGTACTGGTCACTACAAATAGCAACCTTGCTGAACTGGAAATATTCTCTCTATCATTAAATCATTTCTCTCTGATAGGTTCATAAGAGTAGTGGTTGATGGACAAAAATCAGAGGCCTTCAGTATTAATGCTGGAGTCCCTCAAGGGTCCATCCTGGGCCCAACTCTCTTCCTGATCTACATCAATGATCTCCCTAAACACATACTTAAATCATTCGTTGACATCTATGCTGATGACACGACCATCTATGGCAACACATCAAAGGCTGTAAATGACAAAGTTCTCTCTGATTCTCTCTCCTCTGATCTCGAACGAGTGGTTCAGTGGGGAAAGAGGTGGCTGGTTACCTTTAATGCATCTAAAACCAAACTCCTATCTTTACATCATCAACGCTCTGATCCCCATCTGGCATCAATTGAAATGGATGGCTCTCTGGGTTTGACCTTCACTCCTGATCTGAAATGGAACACGTACATCAAGTCTGTTGCCAAGGTCGCTGGAAAGATGGTAGGATCCTTCTACCGCTCCAGAAGATATCTCACTACTGATGCAATTCTCTATCTATATAAAAGCCAAGTACGTCCAAGGATGGAATACTGCTGCTACATCTGGGCAGGAGCTGCTAAAAACAGTCTATCCTGCCTTGACAGAGTACAAAATAGACTTCATGGCTTGGTAGGGGATGCCCTTTTCTCTTCCCTACAACCACTCTCCCACAGAAGAGACGTTGCAAGCCTGTCCTTGTTTTATCGTTATTTTCATGGCAGGTGCTCGTCTGAACTCCAATCTCTGGTCCCCCCTCGCCAATCTTTTACAAAAAAACACCCGTCTAGCTGAATCCACTGTCAAAAACTTTCCCTACTCTTTATCTATGCCTAAATCAAAACCTAGATTCCATGAACAAAGCTTCTTTCTTAGAACTGCACGCCTGTGGAACTCTGTTCTGTCTGCCTGCTTCCCTCCTGACTACAACTTGGATGTCTTCAAGTCCAATGTAAACAAATTCCTGAATAACCGCCCCCTTAAGTAGACACTCTAAAATATCCACTCTAACGTACTGTACTGTACTTACAATAACCCTTATCCCTGAGTGGCTTCCGGGCTTTGATAAGTGGTGACCACCTTGTAAAAAAAAAAAAAATACTAACTCTGGTGCCACACAGATGGTGTGATGCAATGAAGAAGGAAACTGAGCCAGTACTATTTCTATGTGCTGCCTATATTGAGGCAGCAGACAAAATCAGGGAGATACACCACAATAGTGGGTATCCCGGAGTGAGCGGGGCATGTTATTTTGTGCAGTTGACCAATCCGTTGGTTTTCACAAGTGCAGTGAAAGCGATAGTCAAGGAATACCAAACATGCCAGTCAATCGACCCCGACCCGGCCAGATGGCGGAAAGGTCGGCTGGGAGTAGACACGACTTGGAGTGACTTATGCGCCCCCCCCCTGTATATAGAAATGATGCTCGTTTGTAGAAGTCATCTTTCCAGGCATTACCTCCTCCTCCTCCTCCGCCTTGGGAAGGTGACTTATCAGCTTTCTGAGGCACCTTCAATGATTGGTGTGAGGGAATGGCTACGGGTCCAATACACTCTATTTTCATAATGACTAAAGTGATTTTCTTTTTTTGAGGGTGGGGTAGTGGAGGTAGGGTGTAAAGCAATGAAAGCTGGGTTTCCTATGTAAGAGAAACACAAAAGAAATTCATCTCATCCACCTCATTCATTCATTCTGTATGAATCAGATGATTTTATTGTTGGCATTCGTTTCTACGATATATTTCTAATTAGAATTCTTTTGAAAAAGATATTTTGTCTTTAATGGAAGAACCACATCAAAGTTGCAAACAACCTAAGTGAAAGTATTTCTGTGAGTTAAATATTTGGAAAATAAAGGTAAACAAAGTTCTGGAGGAATTTTAGTTTATGTAAATGAAATAACTAGATTTAGGCTTATGTCAGCGTTGGGGTTTCGGACACGTGATGATGACGTGATGATATGTAGATTTGAGTAGATTTTAATCAATCGTTAGCTGAACGCCGGAGAAAATGGACAACTCAAAGAGGAGTTGGTATCTTATGACACAGGAAGCAGCATCTTCTGAGACAGCCAAGATGTGAAGACATTGTCATCTCTGAAGATGCCGGCCGGAATTGAGAGAATAAATGTTTTATATATAAACCAGGTATGTGTTGTGTTTGTCTACAACTGTTGAAATGAACTATTTTGTTTATAGCTGTTTCGATACGTCCACGTCAATCATTTCATTTTAGAACTGTTGCATAACTAAAAGACACACACTATACAATCCACTAGGTGATACTCGCATATAAAATAACTGAGGTCTATATACACGCATATATATGTACATGAATATACAGATAAGATATAACCCCTTCACACACACACACACACATACACACTATCCAACATGTCAAACAAACTGGATGTCAGTCCATGCTGGTAACTACTGAGCTACAGTCATCTCTCACACATCTATTAATTTTAAACAATTCAAATTTTTTTCAATCATGATCGTGATCCTTAGTAAATATGGCCACCAATGCATAAAGAATAAAATTAACATTGTTGTAAATTTAAGGGGACAGCTCCCAATAATTAGAGAAACGAAGTAATTTGGGTCAAAGATAATCTATAATAATGAAGTGAAAATGTGTGTGTGTGTGTGTGTGTGTGTGCACATTTTTTGTATGTCCGGCAAAGGCTTTTTTCGGGGGGGGGGATCGAAGGGGGGGGGTCACTAATTCTTACAACTCTTTAAATACTCCCTAGATTATAATATCTAGGATTTACGAAAGGAGGTTGCGTCTATCTTTTATTTGAGCGACTTTTACATTTTCGTGCTATTTTTTATTCTCCACATGTTTCTTTGGCTTTTTCATATAAAAGTGAAATTGATTAAAAACAAAAAAATCTACTCGCTAGCCTTCATGGCCAGCAGGTGTTGAAGGCAATCAGCTTTGATCATTATGAGGAATAACCCTTCATATCAGACAATTGCTATTCATTAAGACACTGCCAGAGCTCTTCCTACGACGGCAGAAAGAACTGGCTTTCAGCTAAACTTAAGTGCGTGATTTCATTTCTCCTGCGTGAACTCATTCATTTTCACTTTCTGCATGTCAACTTTTTAATCATTAAATTAAAACGCTTTTCAGTTCCTGTCCGGTTGTGGCTGAGTGGTAAGATATTACGTGTTTTATCACTTTCTTTTCCACCTGCACGTCAAGGCTTCGGCTTCGAGCCTACCTGCCTACTACAACTTTTTTTTTTTGCTCAACACACACCTACAAACCCAGGCAACGTTGGGCACTCACGCTAGTCTCTATATATAAAAATGTGTGTATGTGTGTTTGTATGTCTCCCAAAAATTTTTCTCAGGCGCATCAGACTGGGTCGAGACCTGTACCATCATAAAGAGCAATGCCTCGCTTGAATAATATGTGAGAATTAGAAAAAAACGGTCAATTATTTTGTATAGAAATACATGTTTAAAACAAAGGAGGGCCGGAAAAAAATTGTTCCTTTTTAAACGACTTTGGAAACTACACATGGAGGTCAGGCATTCTTTCTTGAATTGGTTTAAATAAAAAAAAAAAAAACAATGTTATTTCACTGACAGTTTCGTGGGGCGGTGGATAACAAGGTTGCATTGTTAGCTTCAGTTTTCACATTCGAGTACACATAATGGTGGTCTTTTATTTTTTTTGAAACAGGGTTTCTTTTTGAAAGTTTTAACATTTAAACAGGGTTAAAGGCTTTTTATTTGCCATAACATTTTTCTTATTTCGAGGCGTACGTAATGTGATATTTTTTCATTTTAAAACAAATTCTACTTTTTTAAAACTGAATTATTTCCACTTTAGACCGAGTTCGCTTAAACTAGTTTTCACATACTTTCTCTGTTTCTTTTTGATTTACATTTTTATGATTTTATTTTGTTTTGTTTTTTCACATCTCTCTCCAACCAGGCTGCCTACTGCATCTAATTTTTTTTTTCGGGGGTGGGGGGCTCAATATCCTTACTATACCACCTCTCTCCACCCACCACTAGTTATTATTAAAAGAGAATGCTGGAATTTCCTGTTCTGGGACCATATTAAATTATTGGCTGAATTTATTTTTGTGTCTGGCAACAGGACGCTACTTGTAGTTTGGGCAGGTTTTACCAGCCCACAAGTCTGACCATGAAGAGTGCTTTTTGATCAGCTACTCATACAGATGTTCCCAACTACTAGCACCTCTGTCAATGTTGAAGTCCTGGTTATTCTGAACCTGCTTCCGATAATGATACTCTACCAACTTTATCACACAATCAAATTCCTTCTTGCATACTTGACACTCATATCACTCAGACGTTGAGTGCAGACACTGTAGCAGTTGTTGTATTTAGCCAAAGTTGCGTGTTCATAGAAGAGGTTACATGGGAATTCACGATTGATAAGCAGTCCTTAACCACAAGTATATGCACTTTGCGGACAGATCTATGGTGTTTACAACAGGTTCCAGGACTGATTGCCTATCAGAGTGGTCTCAGCAATAACAAGTGCAGGTTCTGCCACACAGAAGTAGAGAGTGTGAGCCACTTGGCATCCAGCTGTAAAGTTCTGCTGGCAAATGGCTACTATACGATGCGACACAATGGAGTGTGTAAATATCTCCATTGGAGGATCTGTAAAAAGTTGAAAAAAGTCTTTGTTCTTATTATCTCCCTTGCTTCCTAAAATGTTCTTATTATCTCCCTTGCTGATTAACTTTCAATAACAAAAGAAAAATACACCAGTAATAAGCATAGACTTGGTGGCAGAAAGAATAGTTGAAAATAAGTCATACACCATCCACTATGACCACAGCAACATAACTAGAAAATGAAGCTATTAAACCTGACATAGTGAAAGAAAAAGAAATAATCTTAGTAGAAGTTAAGTGTCCCGAATGATGTTGTATTAAATAGAGTTGAGAGGGAAAAGATAATGAAATACAAAGGCCTTATGTACGATATGAAAAGAAACTGGAATTTTGGGAAGATCTCCATCATTCCAGTAATTACAGGAGCAACCAGATTCATGAGAAAGAATTTCAGGAACTACCTAGCAAATATACTTGATGAACCAAGTGTAAGAGAGATACAAAAAAATTGCACTTAAAGGGACGATTAGAATCTAATAAAAAGATCTCTCGTTTGGAATGTAGGAGATAGCAGATGAATGATAAGAAATTGCAAAAAAAATTTTTTAAAAGAGAGAGAGAGAGAGAGAGAGTATTTAATGGGAATGGATTAGGACTGTGTCCTCCCTTTTCTCCCAGTCCATAACCTCATATTAGGACTTTTTTTTATAAGATTTAAACTTGAATGATCTTACTAGTTTGTTTTTGTTTTTGTTTTTTGTTCACAATTTTGGGTGTAAAAAAGGGCAAATCCACTTACTTAATAATTTTTTTTTTTTTTTAATTTATAAATTAAAGCCCCATCCACAGCTAAAACAAAAAAAAAAATAAGAAATTGAAAAAAATAGTGCCCTTTTTTGTCCAGTCGCTGTTCCCGAATACTACATCCAGCTGCTACTAGCGTCTCTAACAATGTTAATGTCTCATTTATCTTGACTCTACCTCCACTAATGTTCTAATGACTTCACCTGATTGTTGAACTTCTCGTGCCTGTCAAGATGCCGACTCAACCAACCCATCAACAAAACATAACAGCTGACGTCTTTCTTTCATAACTGGACACTGGCATCTCATTCGTCCACCCAAGGATAAACACTGTTCTTTTCAGGAGAAAAAGTATCCTTTAGTAAGTTGATCACTACTATGAGTTCTTGTAATATAAATAAAATAATTAAATAAAATCTGATTTTCAACTCGAAATAATACAAGGTGTCCAAAAAGTCACTGAAGGGCTTTGAACTCAAATAGATTCTTTATTTTTGATATCTTTCTGTAATTTTAACACAATCTAACTGACAATATGAAATTTAAAAAAAATACAAAATTCAAATAATCTTTATTTATGAAAAATAATGTCTTTTAAATGTTGCCCATTTGCAGCTTTGCATATTTGTGCTTTTTTTCATAACATTAATAGTGATAGATTGCCAAATCTCTGGATTGCGATTTAACTCCCTTATTTCGTTCTGATGTTTTCCTTCAATTCTTGCAGAGTTTGGGGGTTGTTAACATAGACTCGTTCTTTAAGGTATCCCCACAAGAAAAAGCCGGGGCTAGTCAAGTCTGGGGAACGTGGTGGCCATTTGACATTGCCATAGTAAGAGATAATATGCAAAGCTGAAAATGGGCAACATTTAAAAAACATTATTTTTTTATAAATAAATATTGTTTGAATTTTGTCTTTTACTTAGAAAAAATTTCCCAATGGCTTAGTCAGATTGTATTTAAATTAGAGAAAGATATCCTCAAAAATAGAGAATCTATTTAAGCTCAAAACCTTTCAGTGACTTTTTGGACATCGTGTAATAATTAACTACCAGGCTACCTGGCATGCGTAGTCCAGTCATAAAATATGCATAGATATGATGTTTAATTTATGCAAATTTCGCATTTATTATTATTAGAGCCAATCTCCTCCTGATTGTTATATTGTATCCAATATAGTAAAAAAAAAAAGTATGGAAAGAAACTGAGACAGGTGCATACGAGTATTATGTTTTTTTTTTTTTTAAACAGTTCACTTTTTGTAAGTAAACGAAAAATACTCGAGCTGAGATCGAAACCAAAACCTAAAGAAAGTAAGTCGAGTACGATTACCATTAGGCCAGCTTGCCACGAGCTTAAAAAGTGTTTTCAAACCTACTTATTCTTAACATAAGCAATCTGTCATGTGAACAATTCACGCATGTGCGTTCATGAAACAGTTAACAAACAGAGAAAAATCTGATGACTCCCACGAACTGATTTTTCAATTTTGAACCCTTAGAAGCCCTTTTTTCTGGATGAAAACTGATTAAAAACTTTTCCACATGTCTGAATACCCTATATACCAAATTTCAAGTCTGTAAATCAAAAATTCGTTGAGTATATATACAATCACATTGACACACTGATTTTTGCCAGATCACTGAAATTAAGCAAACTTGAGTCTGGCCGGTGCCAGATGGGTGACCATTTGGGAAGGTGAGGTGCTGTATGTACCGCGAGGTAAAATACCAGCTTGGGAAACTGGCACAGTCTATTCTTCTCTCAAGGGTAGACGGGCCTCTCTTAAGCTGTGGTAGGCAACCCATCTAGTGATGGCGTCACGATAAAAAACACCCTTGATAGCCCCTGGCGAAGCATCAAGTATTCAGCTATGGACAAGATTTGAATTACACTACAAACTCGTATAGTGAGTTCAATCTCGGCTGCAGCCGCATGTTACGTTACGTAGGTTGAGAATTGTCACACACACACACACACACACACATTCTCCCTTTTTATAGACATAGAGATAAAGAAGAATCATTTCCAAAATAAAAATAAACTTCATCATTTAAAAAAAAAAACGAATCATCATCAGTTTTACATTTTTTTTTTTCTTCCTTTGAAGATTGTAACGCTGGATACGGGGCAGCAAAACCAGCTACCAACATTCCCCTGTTATTTATTGGAACCAACCGAGAGCACTTTTTAGTATTCTCACTGTTTCCTTAAGCGCAATTGGCTGGATCTCTTTTGCACGTGGTTCCCCAGGAATATTAGTTAGGTAGGACTTCAGGTTCTTCATAAGCCCTCCAATACCTATAATAACTGGTATGATTGATATCTGCCTAAGATTCCAGTTTCTTTTCATATCATACATGAGACCTTGATATTTGGTCTGTTTCTCCCTTTCAGCTCTGTTCAGACCTCCATCATTAAGGACACTCACTTCAGCCAAGGTTGCCTCTCTCTGTGACTTATTCCATATAACTAGGTCAGGTTTGACAGTAGCATTTTCAAGGTAGATAGCTGTAGGGATTACATGGTCGTAATATATGGTATATCCGTTTTACATGCTGGCATGCATTGGAAGGCTTAAATAAATAAATAAATAAATAAATAAATTATCATCATCATCATCATCAGTTTAACGTCCATTTTATGTGCTGATATGCATTGGAAGGCTTTTCGAAAATTTACTCCAGACTAGACAGGTCTTTATTTTTCATTCTCTCTCTTAGGTCCTTTCTTATCATTTCCTCCCGTGTTTTCCTTTGCTTTCCATTTTTAACTGAACCTGCTACCTCAACTGTTCTACATCCACTAACCCAAGAACGCTCGTCCATTCTTTCAACGTGACCATACTATCAAAGTCCACACTTCTGCACACATTTCACTATGATGTCCAGATTTGATCTTCTTCTGACGTCATCAGAACTAAACCTGCCTTTTGACTCACACTAAACATCCATCGTATCATTCTCATATCATTTCTCTTCATGCAACACATATCCTCAACCCTCACTGGCCAGGTTTCATTTTCATACATCATCATACTGCGTACACATGACTAATATACATTTCCCTTGGTCAACAGTTGTAAATGCAAACAAATAAAATAGACCTCCTTCCCCCCCCCCCAAAAAAAAACAATCAGTAAAAAATACAAACAAAGCATATATTTCTTTCTTTTTTTTTTTATAAAAAAATCAAAACAAAGGCAGTTTGCTATTTTTTTTTTAAATTTGAGTCTGATTTTTATTAAAATTCACAATTTTCATTTTTTTTTTCTTTTGATTTGATAGTTTAATCTTTCATTTTTTTTTTAGAAGAAATAAACAATGAAACAGAAAATATTTTAATTTTGATAATTTATAAAAAAATCTTTTTTTTATGTAAACTTTCTTCCCTACACAAAAATGAATTCCAAAATTAAAATCAAAACGTAATGCCGAAATAGTAGGAAAGAATATGGAAGATTAAATTTGGAAATTTATAAAAAAATACAAATTAAAAATACTAATCAAAATTATTGTTTAAAATTACTAATTACTAATCGTATACTAATAAAATATACTATTTTTTATCTGTCTTTGCTTTTTGATTTTCCTTATGTATTTTTAGGAAATATTAATTCCTTATTAGTTCTATATGCAAGGTTTTTGTTTTTATCTTTTAATCTATTGATATATCCTAAATCATAATTGTTTTCATTTGTAGTAGAATTTTTTGTTTCGTTCGTTTTTTTTTTTTCAAATTGGATATGAATGAATATACAGTAGAACCTTGAGATACGGTGGCCCTAGGATATGGATTTTTCAAGTTCCAATGTGAAATACGATGTTTTCCGGCCACTGGCTACGGTATTTTCCCCGCCTTACAGTGTTTTTTTAAATGTTATTTCATTATATACATGTGTATTATATACTTCAGAAAATCCTCTGATTGATCCAAAATATAATTGGATTTATTAATTCAGGTGGATGTCTGTGCGAATGTGCATGCACAGAAACAAGTTTAATTTTGGATGGCAAGATGTAAACAATGGCAGCCACAGATATTAGTATTATTAGCTCACAAGGAGCTTTCACAAAGGTCATTAAAGATCTCTCCGTGACAAGAGCCTGTGGTGTTCCCTGGAAGCTAAGTCACAACAAGTCTCCCCAGGTTTCCATTACTCTCCACCTCTTTCGATAACATTTGCAAATAAATTTGCGTTATCGCACCAGCTGTTTACCATTGATTTTTCATTGGCAGCGGCTATTGGTCTTCACTGGAATTTTAGTGGCAATAAGCCTCCTCAAGGTCCCAGTTCTCTTCACACTTATCTGGCGGAGGCCTGGTCAATTCCTCGGTCTTTCCTTCCTCCTTGACTCTATTTTGTTATTTGGTTTCACTCTTTTTTTTAGGGGGGGGAGTAGTGATGTGGCAATGGGAGGCTTGGGATGGGGGTGGTGATTAGAGAACTTATAGGTATTACTATTATTATTTAAGAAAGATATGTTTCGTAAAATAGTTTGTATTTGAAAATAAAAAGAAAAACTATTAAAAAACAAAAACAAATAAAAACAAGCAAGAACAAAAAAAAATCAAAATATATCGCAAAGACAGATTTTTTGAGATGCACAGAAATAAACAGAAAATTATGATTGGCCCAAGTGATAAACTGACAAACAGGAAATTTTGGATTGGTTGAAAGACTCAAACGACTTTGTTGGTTAAGTGACAATAGTATAATAAACAGAACATTCTGATTGGTTCAAACATTACATCATAAAGGTTAAGTTTCTATTGGTCCAATAACAATGTGTTTCATCATGAACTGGATACTCTGATTGGCTAAGTTTCAACCGATTATTTTTCAATCTAAAATTTTCTATTTTTCATTTTTAACAAACGGTTCTGTTAATAAGAGATTAGATCTAAATATGATATTGGTCCTCAAAAAGTTATATGCCAAAATAAAAACTTACAATTATATAATATGCATAATTACAATGCACTAATTTAAATAATTATTTTATTAACAATGATTCTTTCTTTTGTTTTGTTTTTGTGTCTATCAAATTTTTTCTTGTAGAAATATTAAAATCTTTTTGCCCTAATGTTTTATTGTTCTGACTTTTTTCGGTTTTCTTCAAGGTTTTATATGGAGAGAATTGACTCAGGAGGGAGAGAGGCTAATGTTCCCTTAGTTAATTATTTATTTCTTAACTTACTAATTGACATGAGTAATGTACACAAATGTTACTTCAATGTCTCTCCATGCACATTACCCTGTTTCATTAAGTTAGAAGATTAAGAAGATTAATTGTATATTTGTTATTATAATGTTACTTATTATCTCCCTTGCTTCCTATAATATTCTTATTATCTCCCTTTCTTTCTATAATATTCTTATTATCTCCCTTTTTTTCTATAATATTCTTATTATCTCCCTTTCTTTCTATAATGTTCTTATTATCTCCCTTGCTGATTAACTTTCACTAAAAAGAGAAAATTATACCAGTAATAATATAGACTTAGTGGCAGGTAAGGATAACACTTGTGCAGAGCTATTGTTCAGAATCCCCAACCAATTGAAGACTGCAAGATGGCTGCTCTTAGAACCAGTGCAGAGGTAGGAAACACTTCCAAATTCATAATACATGAAAGAGTATTCTGTTACCTCTCTGAAAAAGATGACAAAGTGAGTGCAAGGCTATTTGTGCCTAAAGAGTTAAAGGCTCAGATCCTAGATCAGCGGCCTGAAAAGATCGAACATATTATGATTGCAAAGACGTAGTCTATCAAACACCTTCTGTAAGTGAGCGAAGTGCTCCTAAGAGTTCTTTGAAAATACTAATATATTGTTCAGGTAGGTCTCAGCAAAATTCTCCATGCCTCCCATAATCTTAACATTATATTTCCTATTTCTCAATATCTTCAGAAAAATAAAAGTAAAACAACACTTTCTTTCTTATCAAATTCCATCATACTTGTGATGAATTTAAAAGTAACTTTTCATTTACGAGAACTCGGTGCGTGTCAGTATTAACGGTTTCAATATTAACTTTAGCAGAATCCTAAAAATTGCTACGCAATACTTTTTCAAAACATCTTATTAATGCATAAAACTATTAAATGTAATGTTTTGGACACAAAAAAAAACAAAAAAAGCTGACACTTGTTTTTGTATTTTTTTCACAATATTTTAAAGATAGTTATTTTACATTGAGTGATGCATTATGGTTATGAAAATTTTTTTTTTACAAATAAATCCTCAGAAAAATTAAATTATTAATTTTAGAATAGAGCGATCTCTATGCTAAAAATTTTAACTCTTCCAAAATTGGTATTTATATTTCTCTCAAATTTATTTTTTTTTCAGATTTATTTTTTAAGTAGTGTTACACATTGGAACCCTATGCCAGTAAGCAGGGATTATGTTAACTAGTATGAATTTTGACAAGGGTTACATTAAGTATATGTTAAGATAACCTGGTGACAAACAGAAATAGACACACCTGCAGTTGACATGATTGAAGCGGTGAGGTCAAATGTTAGGTCACTAGATAAAATGCACTAGAAATGCAGGTGTCAAAATGATATGACAGAGATGGTGTCACGTGTTCAAGGTAGAGTTTCTATTCAGGTTAACAAGACAGGTGACAAGTGTCTGACAATGTCGAGAGAATCTAAGTGAAAGTTGGCGCAAAGCGCTGCCCGTGAATCAGCAGTTTTAAGATGGCTGATTCACGGGCAACATTTTGTGCCAACTTTCACTTAGTTTAAGTAAGAAAAACAAGTTAAGTAATTAGAATTAGATATTGATCTCTCCTCCCATGAAAAATCTCTCTCTAATAAAACCTTTGAAAGGCTTCATTATGTTTCAATGCATGAGTAGATCAACAATCGGGATGGAATCACAGCTCATGCATGTAAAAGCAATAATTGGAGAATGAAGATCAGCAACCGTGCATGTATGTAAAAAGACTTTGTTTTCTTGATAATTCACAAGCAAAAACAAACATGTGCATGCACACCCTATGCCTTTCAGTAAACAAGGGTGTACAAACTGTTGTTTAATGTATAAAATGTTACAGTAGAATTCATAATTATGAAATATGAAAAATATTTGCATATAATTCCTGTTGATGAATTTGAGGACCATAAATAGATTGATTTTTTCTTTTAAAATTTTGAAAAAAAAAAAAAGGTTTTGAATTAAAAAAAATAAATCTTCCAGAATTCCAAGATAGAAAACATTAATAAGTAATACTAGTTAAGTTGTAATTAACAAGGCAAGAATTGTAAAAAAAAAAATAAAAATAAAAAAAAAACAAAAAAAAAACAATTAATATTTCTGTACATCCTTAATCAAAAATATTTTCTTAGAAAGGAGAACATCTGATTAAAATTATCAAAATTATGAAAATTAATTATCAGATCCCAATTTTTTCAAATTTCCAAGGTTTAGGATCTTGTTTACATTCAGCATCCCCTTTACGCTGCCAGGTGAAAGGAATAGATTAAACATAACACTTTATCGAGTTTTATCATTCTTTGAGTTCTTCAATAGGACACACTCAAACCCAAGATAAGTCAAATTTGAATGTATCCCACTGAAGAGTCCAAAAGATGGTGAAACTCGAGTCTAGGCCTTTTGATCTGTGGTTTTCATGGTTTGTGTCAATATTATGTCTGTAAAAAACACACACATATATATATATATATATAAGATTATTTAAAAACTATGTTACATATTGCAGATATGTACCATGGTTTCATTGAGGTGGCTTGACCTTTTACCACTTAAAAGGCCATTAAAAATCTATTTGAATTCGTTTTTAACTACATTCTTTAATGTGCTTTCGTTTTGTGAGTCAGTGATGATTTGAATGAATTTCAATGGCCTTTTAAATAGTAAAAGGTCAATCAAGATCAATGAAACCATGGCACGTCTCTGAAATATGTAACATATAGTTTTTAAATAAATAATCTGTAGCTCTTTATCTTTAGCTCTTAGTGATTGAGCACTCTTTACTGATTTCTTTTCAGTGCATCACGATACTATATATATATTTGATTAAGTTAAGCCTTTTTAAATTTTTATAATGTTTGATGTTCTTTATGTGTAAGTGTGCAAGATCTACTGTCTTGAGTCAGATCTGTTCCAAATCAGAGAAGTTGTTTTTTTTTTCATACGATAACCTACAATTTGTGGATCAGTTGCTTGATTAAAACTTCTTTCTCATCAAATAAAATACCCATCCGGGCACTTTACAAAAATTGGGAATCCAATCAGCTATCCACTTAGGGATCCCCAGATAATTATGTGCCAAATATTTCACAGAACGAGGGGACCAAGGTCTTTTGCCTGAAAGATACAACATAATAATGAATTATAACATATTTGCATTGTACTTATTGCAGCAATAGATGATTAAACATAAAAATGTAGTGGTGTATGAAAGGAAATATTACATCAGATATGGTTTGTAATCGATGAAAGAGATTGGAATTCCATTTTATTATGTGAATAACGTATTATTTGCTTCTAAAGTGTAATTGAAATAGAAACAATAAAGAAGACACACAAGGCAGGAATTAATGACTAGGCCTATGACAACAGCATATTCTTTTCCTTGTTTTTATTATCAGGTATATATCCATTGATATCTCATATGTTTTTATATAGAGTGATGTGGTTGTCGGTTGATTAATTGTGTCTAACTGTGTCGGATATATACTGAAGAGTCAAAACAATGAAAAGAATATACTGTTGTCCTAGCCCTATTAATGACACATATTGAATTATATGTCGTTATACAGGAAAAGGGTTGTGCTATTATTGGAATTGTTTGGGTGGTTTACGGAAGATGCAGAAGGAAACTTTCATGTTTTTTTGGGAGGGTGCAAATGTGTAAATTTTTTTCAATGAAAAATTTATTATATCTATCAGTACAAAGATAATTTGATGAAAAATAATTGAAAAAATGGAAACAATTTTAATGAAAAATTAATAGAAAAAAATGAAAACAATATTCTTGAATAATAATTGGACAATTTTTATGAAACTTTTAGAAAATTAAAATTCTAATCAAGAAGCAAAAAACATTCATTGTAAGGTAAGTTTTTGAATAAATATTAATTTTTTTAATAAAAAACAACTGATTATAAACAAATTTTTTTATATATTTTTTTCTCTTTATTTTTATGATTTTTTTTTTGTTCAAATCAAGGTAAATATTTAGATTGTGAATATATGATAAATCAACAATAACAAACAAGTTTTTTCTTTTTAATTTTTTGTATTAGTGTAAAGCGCTACAGCACCTTCCGGCATTTTCCATAAATCGCTCGTAACAGGATCGTCATATGGCATGAGTACTGAATTATAATACAAAATGTCTGGCAACCAACGTGTGTGAGAGACTTAACTAGAAGACCAAATTCTTGTACATCTGTTAAAGTATGACAACATCCAAAACCAGACATACCCCGATACTCTATGGCTGACTGGGATAGCTTCCGTACATTCATATCTGATTTACCTCTGCACTCCATGTTTAAAAAGGAAGTGTCCTCTATAGTATCAGATCTGACCGAATGGTTAATTGTAGGCATAGACCGATTCACACCATCTAAAAAATTCCAACAAAAACTTAACAGCCAGCCATGGTTCTCCCCAGAATGTGCTGCTGCTATCGCGCACAGAAATCACTTTTTCCATAGCTACCAACGTAATAGATGCACTGAGACTAAAGCTGCTTTCAGGACTGCCAGCAACCACTGTAAAAGAGTAATAAAAAATGCAAGAGAGCTATATGCCCAGTCTGTTAAATCCAAGGTAGCTGATCAGCGGCTTGGTCCCCACCAGTTTTGGCAAATAACAAATAGGATCCTGAACAGAAGTGTGCGTTCTATCCCAACCATTATCAATGGACCAGAGGTCATCTCGTCAGCGTCAGACAAGGCCAAACTATTTGCAAAGAACTTTGCAGCTAATTCTACCCTATGCGACGAAGGCCATCAACTCCCCATATTTCCTCCTATAACACAGAACAAGCTAGATAACATACAAATATCCGTGCATGAGGTTGCCAAGCTAATCAAGAACCTAGATTCCAGTAAAGCAACTGGCCCTGATGGCATCCCAATTATAGTGTTAAAAAAGCTTCAACCAGAACTTGCTCCCATACTTATGAAACTATTTAAGTGCTGCCTTAAGGAGGAGTGCTTTCCGACTCCTTGGAAGACCTCATCAGTTTGCCCTGTATTTAAGAATTCAGGTGATAAGTCATCTCCCTCTCAGTACAGACCAATAAGTCTCCTGTGTGTTATGAATAAGTTGCTGGAATCCATATTAAATAGAGAAATAGTCAACCACCTCAGCAGGAATTACCTTAGTGACACACAATATGGTTTCCGTTCTGCTAGATCTACAGCAGATGTGCTGATGGTTATATCCCATAGGATTAGTGAATCTCTTGACAAAGGCTTCCTTTCTAGGGCAATTGCTCTTGACATATCAAAGGCCTTTGACAAGGTATGGCATAAGGGTCTACTTCACAAGATTTCCAGCTACGGTATAACTGGAAATGTTTTCTCAATCATTAAATCATTTCTCTCCGATAGGCTCATAAGAGTTGCGGTAGATGGACAAAAATCGGAAGCCTGCAATATAAATGCTGGAGTCCCTCAGGGGTCAATCCTGGGCCCAACTCTCTTCCTGATCTACATCAATGACCTCCCTAAACACATACTAAAATCATTCGTTGACATCTATGCTGATGACATGACTATCTACGGAAAGACACATCAAAGGCTGTAAATGACAAAGTTCTCTCCTCTGATCTCGAGCGCGTGGTTCAGTGGGGGAAGATGTGGCTGGTTTCCTTTAATGCATCTAAAACCAAACTCCTATCCTTACATCATCAATGCTCTGATCCCCATCTGGCATCAATTTTGATGGATAGCTCTCGTCTGAGTGAGGCCCCGTATTTTGACAAGCTTCTGGGTTTGACCTTTACTCCTGATCTGAAATGGAACACGTACATCAAGTCTGTTGCCAAGGTCGCTGGAAAGATGGTGGGATCCTTCTACCGCTCCAGAAGATATTTCACTACTGATGCAATTCTCTATCTATATAAAAGCCAAGTATGTCCAAGGATGGAATACTGCTGCCATATCTGGGCAGGAGCTGCTAAAAACAGCCTATCCTGCCTTGACAAAGTACAAAATAGACTTTGTGGCTTAGTGGGGATACCCTTTTCTCTACCCTGCAACCTCTCTCCCACAGAAGAGATGTTGCGAGCCTATCCTTGTTTTATCGTTATTTCCATGGCAGGTGCTCGTCTGAACTCCAATCTCTGATCCCTCCTAGCCAATCTTTCACGAAAAACACCTATCTAGCTGAATCCACTGTGAAAAATTTCCCCCACTCTATATCTCTGGTGCCTAAATCAAAACGCGGATTCCATGAACAAAGCTTCTTTCTTAGAACTGCACGCCTGTGGAACTCTGTACCGTCTGCCTGCTTCCCACTGGACTACAACTTGGATGTCTTCAAGTCCAACGGTAACAAATTCCTAATGAACCGCCCCTTTAAGTAAACACTTCATCAAATCTCCACACTAACGTAATGTACTTGCAATAACCCTTATCCCTGAGTGGCTTCCGGGCCTTGATAAGTGGTGATCACTGTGTAAAAAAAAAAAAAAAAAAAAACAAGAGGATAGAATCTATTTTAAGAGACAAGGGAGGTAATTTATTTATATACTCTTTTTTTTAACAAAGTATCACAGATAAGCATTAATAGTCTTAATATATAGGATAGAATGATAAGTAAAATCATATGATAAAATGAAAAATGTAATTATATGAAATTAGATTTTCCAGATGAACATTTCTTGTTTAGCAAATGACGCATTATGGGAATGTTTTTAAATATATGTTTTTGTTTGTTTGTTTTATTTAAAAGTAATATTTTACATGAAATACACAAAAACATTTATACAAAAAATAAACATTTAACATTTGTAATGCACAAAAACAACTTCAGACTGGGATCAAAGGGTAGTAAGTGTTCTGGTTATACTTAGACTTGGGAAAATATGCATCCTGCAATGCATGAGGCAGTCAACGTATACCATTATTGTTGATCTGAAGCCAGATCTGCAGAGTCCCTGCAGCTTCTTCCCGATTCAATCAAATTATCTGCTGATTGTCTGCTTCCATTTCAGTTTTGATTTTCCTCTTCTTCTTTTTCCATCAGAGTTTCATTGGAGCACTTGGTTGGTAATTCTCTCTCAGGCCAATCTTAGGTTATGTCCTTGTCAGCTTAGACATTGTTTGCAGATTATTGACGATACTACCTATTTGGCTAGTGCAGTCTCTGACTTGTTAATTGGTAATTCGATCGTTCCATTTAGTTCATTTTTTTTTTTTTTTACATAAACGTCACCACTTATCAAGGCCGATAGGCCACTCAAGGATAAGGGTTAAAGAGTGTAGAGTAGTCAAAAGGACAATATAGTAATCAATAGTAATGGAAGTTCGGTAAATTTGTTAACTTAAGTGGAACGGCTCATCAGAAATTTGTTCACGTTCGACTTGAAGACAACCATATTATAGAAAGCTGGAAAGCAGGAAAACGGAAGACAATTCCACAGGCGTGCAGTTCTAAGAAAGAAGCTTTGATCATGGAATCTATGTTTAGGTTTAGGTACAGATAAAGAGTGGGGAAAATTATTGATAATGTTTTCAGCTAGTCTAGTGTTTCTTGTGAAAGTTTGGCGAGGGGGGACCATAGATTGAAGGTCAGTTGAACACTTTCCATGAAAATAACGATAAAGCAGAGACAAACTCGCAACATCTCTTCTGTGACAGAGATTGCAGCGAAGAGAAAAGGACATCTCCCAACAGGCCACGAAGTCTATTTTGAACCCTATCAAGGCAGGACAAGTTTTTTCTAGCAGCTCCTGCCCATATGTGGCAACAGTACTCCATCCTTGGACGTATCTGGCTCTTATATAGATAGAGAATTGCATCAGCAGTGAGATATCTACTGGATCGATAGAAGGATCCTACCATTTTTCCAGCGGCCTTGGCAACAGATTTGATGTACGTATTCCATTTAAGATCAGGAGTAAAGGTCAAGCCCAGAAGCCTGTCAAAACTTGAGGCCTCCCCAAGACGAGGGGCATTCATTTTAATTGATGGCAGATGGGGATCAGAACGTTGATGATGTAAAGATAGAAGCTTGGTTTTAGATGCATTAAAAGCAACCAGCCACTCCTTTCTCCATTGTACAACATGATCAAGATCAGAGGAGAGAGAATCGGAGAGAACTTGGTCGTTTACTGTCTTAGATGTGCTACCATAGATGGTAGTGTCATCAGCAAAAATGTCTACGAATGATGTAAGGATGTGATTTGGAAGATCATTAATGTAGATCAGGAAAAGAGTTGGGCCCAGGATGGACCCCTGAGGGACTCCAGCATTTATACTGTGAGCTAATATATATATATAATATATATTATAATATAGATTCTTTCTAAGGAATTCGGAATCAAATGCAACTAATTTTTTTTCTTGGATGAGATGCCAAATTTCACTTCCATATAGAAATGTTGACAAAATGTTGTTGTTATAAAATGCTGAATTTTTTGGTTTCTCCAACTGTTCAGTTCTCCAACATAAAATTAAAATATACTAAAAAAAAAAAAAAAAATCCCATAATGCAGTTCTTTGAGAAATTTCTAAAATGCAATTTTTTTGTAAAGATTTTATTCATGATGCCAGTCAACGGACAATGGACAACAATAATCTGGAAAACAAATAAGGTTTTCTAAGTAGTTTATAAGAAATTTGATAAATGTGAACTGTTATGGATTATTAAATTATATTATATGCTGTTACTGGTCCTGTAACCTATCAGGGTCATAGGGGCAGAGCATAGTGGATGAACGGTGGACCAGTTGGTTCCACTTGGTGTGGTGGTCGGTGAACGCCTGGGTAACATCAAAGCTTTCTCCTGTTCAATCAAGCATGTTGTTAGCCGACTGTCTGCCCTGTCTTCTCTTTTTCTGGAGTTTTCCTTGCAAGATGGTCTTTACAAATCCTTCTGAGCATGTTAGGTGTCCATACCATCTGAGTTTCTTCCTTTACTGGTAAGTAAGTTTTCATAGTGACATAATTGTGGCGTGACCATTCTGTGGATTTCATTGTTGCTGAAATGATCCCTGTCTTCTGAGGCATCTCATTTCTACTGCTTGGATCCTCCTTTGTAGGCTTGTGTTCAGTGCCTTGCATGTTTACACCATGATTGCAATGATTAATGTGTTTAGTAGTTTCACTGTGAATAATTGTCTCTCCATTTAGTCTATATTTTATGTATTTTTGTCAACAGAAATGTAAATATGTTTTTGCAATAATGTCAGTAGGAAATTTAAATATAAGAAATTTAATATAATGTGAATTTAAGAAATATAATATGCAAATATGATCTAAGAAATTTAAATGTTTTTGCAATAGTGTGAGTAATAATAATTATTAAAACGCTAATTATAACCCGACTACTACTACTAATAATAATAATGATTATGGCAACAATAATGATAGAATTCAGCTGCCCAGAGAGCTCTATTCTTTTACCATAGTGATGCATTATCACTAGTGGTAGCTGATAATTATTTTTACCATAGTTTTCCATGTTAAATTTGCATTTTTTTTTTAGCATTCTGCTAAAGATATTTTATTTGTATTTCAGCACTTACCATCAATGTCCGTGAATCCAAAATCGTCTCCAAGATCAGCAGTAAATAACACGCGTCCAGATCTCTTCAAAATTGCACGGTCTGAGAGAAAATAAAGATGTAAATATTGATTCAATTGTACCATAGGGGCGTTTGAATATCTCAACCATTTTGGAATAAAATTGATTGGTGTTAAATTGTCTTTCCTGTCTTTAAATAAAATTATGATTTACTTTAAAAATTTTTTTAAATATAACTCCAAGTTTTAATCATTGGCGGCCATGTGGTTTTATTATTATTGTGTGTTACATTTACTAAAAAAATTGATTAAAACACAAATTGATATAAAAAATTGACACAAAAACATTGATTGAAAAAGAAATTAATGTAAAAAAAAAATTTGACTAAAAAATGACTAAAAGAAATTGATACGAAAAAAGTGACGCAAATAAAAATTGATTGAAAAAGAAAATAAATTGAAGAAATCGATTTTTAAAAAATTGATATGAAAAATTGATTAAAAAAAACTTATTCAAAACATTGATTAAAAAAATTCATACAAAAAGTTAATACAAAAAATTGATTAAAAAAATTGATACAAAAAAAATTATACAAAAATAATTTCATGAAATCAACAGTAGATTCTCTACAGTGCAATATAGACTACAATGACTTGTGAACTAAGTCATTGTGGGGAGGCATGTGAAGCTCTTGGTGAGTTCCTAACTTCAATTGATCTAATAGATGAATGGGCGATTTCACCAATCTCGATAACACTAAAAATGGGAAACATTCATTGATCCTCATTTAATCCCTAACAACGACGGGTCTCCCTGCTAATATATATATATATATATTATTGGTTGGTTTCCTGTATTAAAGGCATTATTAAATAGAAAATCAAAATAGAGCACGTATGTAAAAATACGTTTTGAAGCCAAGCAAACGCAAAGAAAAATTATTTAATATTATTATTTTATTTCTTTGCGTTAGATGGCTTCAAAACATATTTTTACATTCATGTTGTATTATTATATATATATTTTTTCATCGTCTTCTAATATTGTCTTTCCAAATCATAATAACCACTTCTGTTTAAGTCTGACGAAGTTGCTGGATCGCAAATACGATCTGGTAGCAGAAACATGTGTAACTAAAACAGATAAAACGATAATAAATTATATATATATATATATATATATATTAGGTTGGTAAAAAATTATGTTTTTGACGTTCAACTTCATGTAAAAAATCAGCATTATTTTTGCACCAACCTATTATATACACTTAGAGGTATAAGTGATAAAAAGTGGGATAAAAGGGCTCAATCGTTAGTAGAGCTGAATATGTTAATCCATTACAATTGTTTTCACAGAACTTTCACCATCCGACGAAACAGACAGGGATTTTCTCTGTCAGTGGAAACAACTGTAATAGACTAAGTTAATGTTTTGAGTATATATATATATATATATATACTAGCATTTCAGCCCGGCGTTGCCCGGATGTTTGGAGGTGTATGTTGAGCAAAAAAAAAAAAAGGAAAAAAGAGCGGTCAATTTTTTAAACTTTGACCCCTATTATGACCCCTTAAAATTTATTGTTTTTGGCTCAAATCAAGTTATTAAGTTAGATCCATGTCCAAGGAACCTATATCTAAAATTTCAAGTGTTTAGACCGAAAATTATTGGAGGAGTTTGGTAGAGTTCTCAATGGTCAAATCGCTTAACTTTGACCTCTTAACAGCCAAATTTCTGGCCAAAAACCTATCACATCGATTTTCCCAAATCTCAGTACCCTGTACATCAAATTTCGAGTCTGTAGACTAAAAATTGACAGAGTTATTGCGTAGGGAAATGTACACACACACAGACACATTCACTTTTGTATATATATATATATATATATATATATATATATATATATACATACATAAGCATGATTGCTACTTCTTGACAGATTTGCAGATTAGACCACACATATGACAACTTAGCGTTGCCAAGTGTGCTGTAGAAGCTTCCTCATAAGACTGTCGTCCATGCCTTTGATTATGTGATTTTATAAGATTAACAAAACCAGCTTTTGACAGACAGTATTTGCCACATACAGTGCACTTTAGTTCCTGTTGCAATTTGTCTGGCAGTACACTATCATCATGCTTTCTTGAAATGCATTTTAAGACAACAGGTTCTACACACCACTCTTCAAAAATCTTACAACTTTCTCTGATGGTTTTCCTCTACAGTGATCGATCTTCCGCTTGAGCTTCCCAGTTATGTACATCCATCTCAAGTATTTTCAAATTGTTTTTCAGAGAATCCTTAAACCTTTTCCTTGCCTTCATCTATTTCGCCATAAAACAGTTGTTTAGGAAGTCTTTTGTCCTCCATCCTAAACAGGTGTCCAGTCCAGCGCATCTGATTTTGAATTATTTTCATTACGATACTGTTACGACTTGATCGCTCAAGAACCACAGTGTCAGGTGTTAGAGTTCTCCATTTAATATTAAGTATTCTCCGAATACAACTTTGATGAAACCTTTCCAATAACTTGAGATGCCTTCTATATGTTGTCCAGGTCTCTGATCCATATGTAGTGATAACGTATGCTTCGTAAACACTTGGCTTTGTTTTTGATGAGATTCCCCGATCAGACCATACACATTTCTCCAATTTGCCAAAAACACAACTATATATATATATATATATATATATATATATATATATATATATCAGAATATTATAGCACTTACACTCTTCCATACATTTATTAAAACCAATAGCACTTTGATCCTCAACGAATAATATATTTTCTGGAACTCTAATTTCATTTGATATAATTGATGACGTAATAATAGGTACATTTCCTTGCAAATTATTTTGGATTATTTCAACAGCCGTTCATCACTGATTTTGTACTGACTGCAACCACTTTCTTGCTCTGAAATTTGAGTGACAATAAGCCTCTCCAAGATTCTAGTACTCATACTAATAAACATGCAAAATAAAAGTAAGATGAACAACTTACCTCGAAGTAGATAGACAATACATTTACCAATGTATTCAGGAGTTTCTCCATGCAGTATGTTTGATTCTAGTTTATGCTAAAACATGAAATATTTCATTAGATAAATAAAATACAATTATATATATATATATAATAGTAAGAACAAAGCTGTAAAATAGAAGTTTACAATTAGCTTTTATTATTCGGCAGATTACTCCAAAATTACTGTGTTAGATAATCTTTATTCCATGGAGTTTCAAAAAATGCTAATTCTTCTCATCAGCAAATAATGAGATAAGAATGCTAGATATTAGCATTTCTGTACATTTGCTGGTTAAATTCTTTCAATTCTGAAAAAACAACATATAGAGACATATATTCGATTTAAGAATTTAATGCTTGACAAAAGGAATATATAAAAGGGGTTATTTTAATTTCCTTTATCCATGGATTTTCAACAATGGCTCATATCATCAGAGGAAATGAAATGCAGTTAGCAAAATGTTCGGCTGCAAATAGATGCTATTTTGCTTTTCAGCACAATTATTGAAAATAGTGTTTTGAGTGGTTGTGGATAATTATATGGAGAAAATTATACGAAAAGAGTAGTTGATACAACCTGGGTAGTCCATTATCAGAAGGAGTCCAATGTCGTTTGGGGTTATAAATCCAGGTGGGCAGAAAATAGGCCCATGGGAGAAAGTGATATTCCCATATAGCAAAAGCGTACTGCTTCTTATTGATATTTCAAAAAGTATACCGGGCAGCCTTATTTGTTGTTGCGTTGATTGTGTGTTGGTTGCTGTAGTCCAAATGCTTTCTCGGTGTTGACAAAGTATATCCGAAATTGGGTGGATATACGATTCCATTGTAATTATCCCCGTGAGTAATAGAATTTGAGCATTGAGTTAAATGTGCAATGGACCTCGGAATCAATAGTATAGTTATCAAAATACCAAAGATAGCAAAATAATCCTGGATGTGATATTTGAAATGGCACATTGGAACGGCTTGCTTGAGGTGTGAGTCTCTTAGAAAGATAGTTCGTTTTCTTGTTTATAGTGGATGAGGGAAACCTTATAGATGAGGGAAAGAGGAGAGTGGGGCGAAGTAGAGAGGGTAAAGAGAGAGAGGGGAGGGTTAAAGTTGGGCGAGCATACAGGTTGTTAATGGAATTTTTTTCGGCGGGGGGGGGGGTGATTTTAAGTTTAAGCGGGGAAATGGATATTCTTGTGATTTCAATATGGGTGTGCGTGATAGGGGGTGGGTGTGCTGTTTTTGCTGTGGGGATGGGTGAGCTGATGGGGAGGTGAGATAGAGACGAGTCATGGTATGAAAATATGGAATGTTTGGAGGGTTACTTAAGTGAGTTTAAGGTTGGGTTCTTTCAATTTTGAGTGTATATTTTAAAGGTGACTTGGTTAGTTGAGATAAGTCACTTAAATACGTTTGTTGTTGTAGTTTGATCTAGTTTAATTATATTTGTTTAAACTTTATTTAAAATATATATATTTCTGGACTCCTTCTGATAATGGACTACCCAGGTTGTATCAACTGCTCTTTTCGTATAATTTTCTCCATATAATTATCCACAACCACTCAAAACACTATTTTCAATAATTGTGCTGAAAAGCAAAATAGCATCTATTTGCAGCCGAACATTTTGCTAACTGCATTTCATTTCCTCTGATGATATGAACTATTGTTGAAAATCCATGGATTAAGGAAATTAAAATAACCCCTTTTATATATTCCTTTTGTCAAGCAATAAATTCTTAAATCGAATATATGTCTCTATATGTTGTTTTTTCAGAATTTAAAATTTCACCACGAAACTTATATATTGCTCTATTCTTAAATATTGAGCTTTTCCTTTTTGGCTAGGATCTCCTTGAAAGTATTACTTCAAGTAATATCTATCAGGATTTTTCATCTGAATTCTATCAGTGTCTTATCTCGCTTATATATATATATATATATATATATATATATATATATATATATATATAAGTGAAAGTGTCTGTATCTGTGTGTCTGTGTGTGTACATTTCCCTACACAATAACTCCGTCAATTTTAAGTCTACAGACTCGAAATTTTATATACAGGGTACTGAGATTTGAGAAAATCGATGTGATAGGTTTTTGGCCAGAAATTTGGCCATATATATATATATATATATATATATATATATATATATAATTTTTTCAAACAGAAATCTACATACATGCATGTTTCGTGGGCCCTACCCCTCTTCAGCATAGCTTGACTTATTAGGAATCGAACCCTGGACCTTTTATATTTTAGTCCGGCATCTTAATCCATTACTCTATGAAGCCATAGACAATTTTACTGTTACGTTTTTATCGTTTATATATGTAGATTTTGTCGTTGCTTTTGTTAAGCGATATTATGATTAGCGTCTCCACCTTGGACTGTAATACATAAGGCCTGGGGTTCAATTCCTAATAACAATCAAGCTATGCTGAAGAGGGAGTAGGACCCCGAAACATGCATGTACGTAGATGACTTTAAAAAATAAATAAATAAAATATTATTTGTTTACGTCCAAATAAAAAATGGGCGATTTTCTAAAAAAAAAAAAAACCACCAATCGCCAAGGTGGAGATGCTAAGCATAATATCATTTAAAAACTTAACAAAATCTATGTATGTATATATATATATATATATATATATATATATATATATATATATATATATATATAATTTGAGGTTGCTATTTTCCAAAGGTAGGTTAACCAGTGAAATATAACGAGGTTCATACAAGAGTGCTCAATACAGAAGTAGAGCAAGTTACATTTGTCTTTATATAAGCAGTAGTTTGTTGCTACACAGTCATGAGCATGTTTCGGCCTACCAGTATTTACCAACTAGAGATCTCATCAGGCAACAACCCTTATTTCCGAAAACGGAATTCCGTTTTGAATTCAGTTTTCGGAAATAAGGATTGTTTCCTGATGAGGTCTCTAGTTGGTAAATACTGGTAGACCGAAACACGCTCATGACTGTGTAGCAACAAACTACTGCTTATGTAAAGACAAATATATATATATATATATATATTTATACACACACATATATATATATATATATATATATATATATATATATATATATATATATGCAATAATTTATAGCAAATACAAAAATTTCTTTACTATTGTTAACGTCTATACTATATTCTCTGCTTGTTCCTTCCTTAGTCCATACATTACATTTTGAAAAAGGCTAAATACAATTTTTGAAGGCCAAACTGGTTTAAAAAGAAAAAGCCAGATTTCTGAAATTCGGCATTAAAACGGCCACTCTAGCAACTCTGATGTAATGGTGTGAGAAAGGAACTCATAGTAATTTCAACATGCATTGGTTCTTCACTGAAGAAAGAAGTCAGCGAAACGCTACATAAAAAGGGACCATTCAAAAGAAACAGTGCAAAAAAAGGACATCGTCTGAAGGAGTAAATTAACGATTGTCTCTTACAATGTTATTTTTTTTATTTGTATTGAACTATGTAGCACAATAATACTTATTAATTTATCTCATTTGGGTCAGTTTTATATTTAAAATACAATGGACACTATTTTCATAGGAATGTTAATAAACTCATATTTGCTGTGTGCTGTTGTTTTTTTTCTGACCAAACATCTAATTTTTGGCGCTACCCAGAAAAATATAAATTTTATCAAAACATATTTGTTGATTAAATATATTTCTCCATGGAATTTCCACAGGTCATGCTAGTTACTACTACTACTACTACTACTACTACTATTAGCGCTTTTGCTATGCATCTCCAAATTAAAATCGATTCTATTTTATGCAGATTTGTCATATTTTAAAAAATTAAAAAAAAAAATTTTTTCTCAGGCTTAAAAATAAAATTGACAGTTACCAAAAATAAACTCATTTTTTTTAAACATTCCTTCTATTTTTTTAAAACATTCCTTCTATTTTTTAAAAACATTCCTTCTATTTTTTAAAACATTCCTTCTATTTTTTTAAAACTTTCCTTCTATTTTTTTAAAACATTCCTTCTATTTTTTTAAAACATTCCTTCTATTTTTTAAAACATTCCCTCTATTTTTTTAAAACATTCCTTCTATTTTTTTAAAACATTCCTTCTATTTTTTTAAAACATTTCTTCTATTTTTTTAAAACATTCCTTCTATTTTTTAAAACATTCCTTCTATTTTTTTAAAACATTCCTTCTATTTTTTAAAACATTCCCTCTATTTTTTTAAAACATTCCTTCTATTTTTTTAAAACATTCCTTCTATTTTTTTAAAACATTCCTTCTATTTTTTTAAATCATTCCTTCTATTTTTTTAAAACATTCCTTCTATTTTTTTAAAACATTCCTTCTATTTTTTAAAACATTCCTTCTATTTTTTTAAAACATTCCTTCTATTTTTTTAAAACATTCCTTCTATTTTTTAAAACATTCCTTCTATTTTTTTTAAACTTTCTTTCTATTTTTTTAAAACATTCCTTCTATTTTTTTAAAACACTCCTTCTATTTTTTTAAAACATTCCTTCTATTTTTTTAAAACTTTCCTTCTATTTTTTTAAAACATTCCTTCTATTTTTTTAAAAAATTCCTTCTTAATCCTGAAAAAATGATTTGATATTTTCCCTAAATCTGGAGAAAAATAGAAAAAAAAAACTTGTTGTTTTTTTTTTTGTTTTTTTTCAGGCCTAAAAAAAAAAAAAAATTGAGAGTTTATTTTTTGCAAATATCTTTTGAGGTTTTAGAATCAGTGGCTGTCTGACGTCACAGCTTCCTCGAACGATGTGCCTAGAAAAGCAGCAGGAGCAGTTGTCGTACATTCGTCGTGCCTAAATCAGTCGTACATAAATAATAAAGCGCTTATTATTATTATTATTACTACTACTACCATTGTTATTACTATTATTATTACTGTTGCAATTATTATTACTATTATTATTATTTTTATTATTACAATTATTACAATTATTATTATTATTACTTTTACTATTACTATATTATTGTTATTACTATTATTGGTATCATTATTACCACTGCTATTGTTATTTACTCACTAGGAGTAGTCACGCAGGCCATCATCAACCGTTTCTCTTTGAGACCAACCTGTGGTCTTCCCTGGAGTCTGAGTGACAACAAGTCTACCCAGATTTTCAGTACTCGCCACCTTTCGATAACATTTGCAGATTAGTTTGCATTATTGCAACAACCATTTACTGTTAATTTCTTGTTGGTAGCGACCATTGCTCTTCACTGGAATTTGAGTGGCAATAGGCCTCCCCAAGGTCCAAGTCATCTTTGCACACTTCCAATGGAAGTCTGGTTAGTGCTTTCTCTCCTCGGTTTTTCCATCCTCCTTGACCTTTAAACTATTTGATGTGATGCCAGTAGTGCTGATGCCAGTTTTTTTTTTTTTGTGGGGGGGGGGAGGGAAAGGAGTGGAAAAAGGAGAGGGAAACGGAAGGAGGAGAGGAAACACGAACAGGTAATTTTTACTTTTGGTGTACCAGTTCTTTTGGTTGCATCTTTTTATGTCACTTCTGTTGCAGTTTCTCTATGCTCAGTTGGAATTTGTCGGCCATGTGTACTAGTTTCTGCACTCAAGGGTTTTCCTTAAGATTTTATCTGTTTTCAGCATTACCGTTCGTTATATAATTAGCATCTATACATTAATAGGATAGTGCGTGTGTTATTTATTTTGTGTGTACGTACAAGTGACTATCGTTTAATTGTTATGGACTTCCATTTCTTGTAATAAATAATTTTACCAAGAATTCTTCATGAGTTTTGGTTTCGGTTTCGATTATAGCTGATGGCACTTTAGTCATCTATTTTTTTTATAAATAATTTTCTCAAGAATTCTTCATAAATTTTGTTTTCGGTTTCGATTATAGCTGAAGTAACTCATGTATAATATATATATATATATATATATATATATATATATAAAATAAAATAAAAAATTACAACTAAATTTACCAAAATGATCCAAGATGGTAAAATTAAAGTATATTATAAATATTAAAGAATTAATATTTATAAAATTATCTCAGCCAGATGTAAAAGCTCGATAAAACCAAATAGGAAATAGAGCTTATAATATGAGCAAACAGTTAATAAAATATGTTAAAAAACACTTTGAAATGAGTTAAAAACATATTTAATCTGAAAAGGAAACACTAGATAAATGGATAGTCCTTAATCCGCGGAGTTTCGAAGAAATACTTTCCTTCTCATCAGAGGGTAGGAATTAGGATAATGCGGGATCGGATTTTGCATGCAGAAAAATATATATATATATATATATATATATTTTTTTTTTTTTTTTTTTTTTTTCATAAGTTTTGGTTTCAATTCAAGCTGATACCCTCAAGTCATACGGATGTTTTTTTGTTTTTTTTAAATCGCAACTTTATAATATATAAAAATTGATAGAAGTTTAACTCTATAATAATATATACGAAATCTGCAAGAATTAAAATATTTAAGTATACTTTACGACCGGGCTACGCCTGTCGTCCCTGCTAGCTTAGATAAATACTTTTGCAGTTTTAACAAAAAAGCTACAATAATATCAGAGCGTCTCCATTTACGCTGAACATCTACAGAATGCCAACATCAATACATTACATATGAATGAGTCCCTTGTGGAATTTCCACAGGTCCTGCTAATTATTATTATGAAATGGGAAATTTAAATCTAATCTGTTGCTAAGGTTGCTGGGAGAAATGATTGGATCATTCTACCGCTCCAGAAAGTATCTCTCGACGCAATTCTCAACCTGTATAAAAGTAAGATATGTCTTAAGATGGAGTACTGCGTACACATCTGGAGAAGGGCCGCTCAGAGCACTCTTTTCTGCCTTAACAAAATCGGTTTTGCAATCTAGTGGGAGATAAAGTTCCTTTTTTTTTCTACAGAACTGACATTGCTAGTCTTCCTCTACTCTTTTGTTATTTTCATTGTAGGTGTTCGTCCGAGCTCCAATCTTTGGTTCCTCCTTGCAAAGCATTTGTAGCAAGGACTCATCTTATTGCCACAACTGCAAAGAACTTTCCTTTCTTTCCTGTATGTGTCTAACATCAAACGGATTTTCCATGAACAGAGTTTCTTTTCAAGGACTGCCTATATATATGAACCACACTACCAGCATGTTCATCTTCAAATCCAATGTAAAAAAAAAATATTTTATCATAAATATTGTTCATAAATAATCAAATTTGGTTCATTTCGTTCATGATTTTCAATCATCTCATAATATTCTTTATCATTTACCTAACTATCCATCCATTTCACTATCCTCAAATGACTTTTGGCCTTTATAAGTGGTGAATCCTGACTAAAAGAAATTATCAAACATAAAAATGAGGTATTAAAACAGCGAATTACTGAAGACCATTAGACCAACGAGTCAAATGAACTGGAACAAAGGGAGCAGAAAATAGATTAAAAAAACAATTCTTAAGAACCTATGCTACAAAAGTATTTACAAAAAAGACTGAGGCTAGCAACATCACGTCTGTGAGAGAGATGTTTCAATGAAGAAGAAAGGGTGGGGTTAATTAAATTACAGATACTTTTTTGCAAATCGGACAGAAATTCACCACTCAATATTTCACAAACTTTTTCGACATGTTTATGCTTGCTTTGAGAGATTTTTGCAGAGTCTGCTTTCTTTTGCTTATTAGACATACATAGTTCCATTGTTACTACCCCATCTTTGCACGGTTATTCTAGTTATTAATCAGATAGTTAACTTACTGAGTGAGGAAGATCCGCAGGATATTCCTTGTTTGCAAACGTTTGGATCATAGTTTCAGTTCGTACATATCCAGGCCATAAACTCAAATAAGACACTTCATGTTTCTTTAGTTCGTGGGCACAATCCAAAGCCATTCTGTCACACTGAAATGGTGAATATAAATATCATATACATATATATGAAAATAGAACAATAAAATGAAAAATAAATAACATCAAACATTATATATATATATATATATATAGTAAATAGTAAGTTATAAAATATATATGGCGATTAAGCCTGATGATGAATCCTAGCGTGGATGAAACGCGGAATATTCTGTGTAGCTTAATCGCCATATATATTTTATAACTTACTATTTACTACCTAGCTCTACCTACGTATTGAGCACTGTTGAAGTAAATACTTAAAGTTTACGCATAAATCTATACTTTCGTATATTAATTTATGTGATTAAATGAAGTAGTCATATATATATATATATACACACACACACACACAAGGTGTCCAAAAAGTCACTGAAGGGTTGCAAATCTTTGTCATTTTACCATTAATTATTATTTCATTTCTCTATTGCTCTATTTCAGATATTTTACAAATAATATTTTGCAAATTAATTATGGATAAGTGTAGTATTGAACAACGTACGAAAGTTGTGATATTTTTTTTTACCAAAATCAGGGGTCAAGTTCAGTAACTTTTTGGACACCCTGTATATATAAGGTACTTGTGCATTTTTGGTACTGTGCTGAAACCCAAAAGCATTCTGTTACACTGAAATGGTAAATATAAAGATTATAATATATATATATGTGAAAATAGAACAATAAAATTAAAAATGAATAACACAAAACATTATATATATATATATATATATATATACACTCGTAAGCAAAAAAAAAAATGGGCCAAACAAATTTTATGCATTTTATTGCACTAAAAACTATATTGAACAAAGAACAATTGAACAAGGAAACTTAAACGATACTAATAACACAGAACAAGACATTTACTTTAATAAATGCTTAGTATGGAATCGCATTCCTTTTGATTTCTTTAAAAGATCAATCCTTTTAGACATGCTCTCAACCAAAGTGGAACACTGTGAAGAGGAGATGCTATTCCATTCGCTTTGTACAGCTTCCCACAGTTTGTCATTGTTCAAAAAATCTCTTCTGGACAATGCACGAGATATTATGAACCAAATATTTTCGATTTGGTTTAAATCGGGGCTTTGACCTAGCCAAAATATCACATCAATTGAGTTATCAGAAAACCATTTTTCTGTGACTTAAACAGTGTGTGCAGGGGCATTATCATGTTGAAAAATAATGTTCTGGGATATTCCCAGCTTCTGAATACTTAGTAACAGCCCTGTTTCTAATATTCGAATGTATTCCTTTGCATTATCCCTCCATTCCTGTGTTTAACTGTCGTTTTTATGTAACAAGGCGAACATCTTTCTCCAGTTCTTCAATTGCATCATTCGGAAGCATCACTAACAAGTCGAAATCTTGATTCATCTAACCAGAAAACATTCCTGAACCAGTCTGTATCTTTCTTGCCATAACACGAGAAAAATCTCTATCATTGATGTTCTTCTTAGATAAAAATGGCTTCTTTGCACACCTTTTAGAGGAAAATCCCATTTCTTTCATTCGTCTAGATATTGTATATCTAGAAAGAGAATTTTCAGCCCCTGTTTTGAATTCTTTGCTCTGGTCAACATAAGTTTTCTTTCGATCCTTCAAAACAGTTAATTTAAGCCTGTGGTCGTCCTTCAAAGTAGATGCTCTAGGGTGACCAGATCCAGATTCCCCTTTTACCAAGCGTTCGACTTCAAACCTTTGACCAATTTGCTTCACTGCAAAAAATAATGTTTTCACATTTTCTTTTCTTAAAATATAAAAAATCTGCTTATAAGTCATTTTGGACTGCCTTAATCCTGTGATTCGGTTTTTTATATCCTCGCCAATATGCAGTCTTACCATTTTTAGGATTAATTTTTCACTTATTATTATATGCTATAATAATAATGATCTGCAAAATAAAAATTTTCAGTTAAAATTAACAAAAATTCATGGAAAAATATTGAAAAATCGATTTCTTCCTTCTTTCACTCTTGGCCCATTTTTTTTTTTTTGCTCATGAGTATATATATATATATATATATATATATATATATATATATATATATATATATATATATAAATATAAAAGGTAATTCTGCATTTTTGGTACTGTGCTGAAATAATAACATTATTATTTTGAAAGCCATTCTTAACATGGGGAGGGTGTTTTGTAACTATTCTGTGCTTCTACCTAAGAATTGAATAAAAAGAAGATACTGTGAAACTTGAATTTAACCTGAAAAAACTATTTACAAATCGTGCGGTACCAAAAATACATAAGCAACATAAATAAACGTTTGGAGACACCACTCTGCTCTATGAAGTACCTCAAACCACTCTATTTTATACTGATTAGCACAACAAGGATTCTCAACCAAATGTTGGCCAATAGCAGAGTCTAAAGTTGCAGAGGAAGGGAGACTCACATATCCTGTCCTACCCTATATAATCTTCTTTTTTTTTTTACACATGTTCTTCCCCTTACAAAGCATATCGCCACTTGAACGTAAGGGGCTACTATGTTTAGGAAAGATTAACAAGACATGTTTATGTTACATTTAAACTTCTGCATCCAGGGAAGCAGGCAGCAGGAAGGAAATTCCAAAGTCTAGTTGTTCTAGGGAAGAAACTATTAGAATAGAAAGTTTTCTGGTATTTAGGGACAACAACAGTGAAGGGGTGAGATCTTATTGCTAAACAGGTTTGTCGGGGGATATATACGTTGAGGGGGTACAAATGAAACGAGTTCATCAGAACACATTCCATTAAAATATTTGTAAAACAGACACAGAGATGCAACATTGCAGCGATGGGACAGGGGTTGGAGCTTAGTTGACAAAGTGGCACCGATTAGATTGACAACTCTTTTTTGGACTTTATCTAAGAGGGAGAGACTAGTGGTAAATGCACCAGCTCAGATGTGGCAACAATACTACATGCATGGGCGAATGGTGGCCTTGTGGAGGTACAGGATACTCTCAGGCGTGAGGAGTCTTCTAGCTCGATAGAGGGAACCCACCTTCCTTGTAGCAGCCTTTACAATGTCCTCTATGTATTTGTTCCAGTTCATATTGCCCGCAAATGTTAGGCCGAGGAGTTTGAAGGTAGAATTCTCAGGTAGGGTGCTATTTTTCATGGATATAGGGGATTGGAGAGGCGTCTTGTAATTGTTAAAGGGGAGCAGCTTAGTTTTACTAGCATTAAATGTTACCATTGGATGGAATGTGCTGATTTATACAAGTCTGTAAATGCAAAGAAGTCCGCTCCACATAATGAGCATCACACTGGCAATGATATGCTTGCAAAAAGAAGGAAAAGCTGCTCTAGTAGTAATATCAAATGCCAGGAAACAGTAAAAGCAATTAATAATACTTCTAACAATCTGTTTTGTTAATTTTGTATCATTATCTTCTATCCATGACAATTTTAAGTAAACAAGGAATTTTAAAGGCCCATATATTTTAAAGGATTTAAAATCTGCAACCTTTTTGTTAATACAATCATTACTAAGGTCATCAGGATAACTGTTACTAATGAAAATTTCCCTGATCTTATCCAGTTCAGAGTCTAGTTTGTTAGGTGAGCAAATCACTAGGGCTCTATATACCAACGTAATAATTATCCGATTTTTCATGATTTAGGCACAAAAGAAGACCAGTTCACATACAGGCCAGTAAAAGTCGGTTTCCTGTAAATGGTAGTGAGAAAGCCACCTATTGAAGTCCAACAGGAACATCCAAGAAGGGAAGAGTGTTATCTTTATCACTTTCCATAGTGAACTGTAAAGCCCATGAAAGGAATTCAACCTATTAAAAAATGCTGACGCTTCATTTTGCGATGCAAACGTAGCAAAAGTATTATCAACATATCTTACATATGTTGTGGATTTAGTTCCTGAACTAAAAAGAATGGATGCATAATAACCGACGAAAATATCAGCTAAAGTTAGGACCAATTGCCTTCCCATTGAGATCTCGTCAATCTGACTGCACATAATATCAGCGAGGCTAAACTGATCTAGTGCACATTAATATAAGTTCTGTAAATATCTTCTTCAAAAAACAAGGAGAGATCAGGCAACCATCATAGAGTGCATCGGTGCAAATACTTTGACTTTGGCATATAGATGTTTGAGGTCCAGGTTTTGGACCTGTTCATCGTTCCAATGGAAATATTTCCTAGACAACTTTGTGGCATGCGTGACACAGAAACCCAAGGATTTGCACTTCCATTTAGGAGGATGGACAATATAAACTCGGCAGCAATCCCCAATGGGCGTCAAGTCTGCTTTTGAATTCGTTTACCGTTTGTGCTTGTACAACTGCATCTGGGAGATCATTCCATGTGTTGACAACCCTCTGTAAGAAGGTCCCTTTGCGGACATCTAGCCTGCAGTGTTTTTTTAAGATTTTGAGGCTGTTCCCCCTGGTTGCGCTGTTTTTGGTGATCTGAAAAGACGGCTTTCTTGTATCATAGATCCCATGGATGTACTTGCAGAGATCGATCATGTCACCGCGATTTCTCCGATGCTCAAGAGTGGGCAGTCTCAGGGTCCTCAATCTTTCAGAATATGGCTTGTCCTTCAGCTTGGTTTCTCGGCGTTGTACGTCTTCTAGATCACTGCATAAGGTCTTATCGTGTCGCTGCCAGACAGAGTGGCCATAATCCATGATAGGACGCATAAGGTTCTTGTAGAGTTGCACAAAGACTGTATTCAAGAGGAAGTCAAAAGTGCGGCGACAACTTTATTTGCTTTTGCTTTGGATTTAGCTACATGTTCCTTGGAACTCAGTTTGTTGTCAATGTAGACGCCTAGGTCTTTCTCATGATCATGCTCTTCCAGTGTTATCAGTCCAAGCGAGTTGTCTTTCAATGTGTATTTAGCCTTTGATCTCCTGCTCCCTAGTTTTAGGACATTGCATTTCTGTGTGTGAAAACGGAGCAACCAGTCCTGTGACCAGTTCTGTAAGTTATCTAGGTCAGCCTGTAGGCTGTCTGTGGCTCCTGGGAATGTCACTACGTGCGAACAACTTTGTGTCATCTGCAAACAGCTTCATTTCATTTTGGCAGAGTTTGGGTAGGTCGTTTATGTAGATGACAAATAACATTGGGCCAATGACACTTCCCTGTGGTATCCCACTCGTTACTGGTGTTGGTCTTGATTCTGTTGCCTAGCATTTAGGAACGCCTAAATCCAGTTGAGGACTTTGCCCTGGATGCCATATGACTCAATCTTTGTCAGGAGGTGACGGTGAGTCAAAAAATCGAAAGCCTTTATGAAGTCCATGTAGACGATGTCTATACTTCCTCCTGCATCGAGAGTTTCTGTCCAGGTATCCATAACATCCAGAAGCTGAATAGTACAGGACCTTCCCTGTACAAAGCCATGTTGCTCTGTGCTAATAAGGTGGTTTTCCCTTAAAATCCTTATAAATTCTTCCCTGACAAGTTTTTCCATCACCTTACAGAGTATGCATGTGAGACTAATTGGTCTATAGTTACTCGCTTGTAGTCGGCTTCCCTTCTTGAAGAGTGTTGCCTTTCTCCAGTCCTGTGGTACTTGTCCCTCTAGCAGAGATTTACAGAAAAGCAGTGATACTGAGTGTGCCAAGGTATCAGCAGCCTTTGAAAGAACAAGAGGGTTGATGCCGTCTGGTCCTGCAGCCTTGTTGGTCTGTAAGTTCTTGAGTAGTTTCCATACTTTTTCCTCAGAGATTTCAAATGTTTCTAAAGGTACGTTATACTCAGTAGGTGGTCGGTCGGGTAGCGGACCATCGTCTTCTCAGGTGAAAACGCTCTGGAAGAAATCATTTAGTATATCTGCATTTTCTTTGTCTGATGTTGTTTTGCTTCCATATTCCATTTTTAGGTGTCCTATTCCCGATTTTGTTGTCGTCTTGCTTTTAACGTATGACCAAAATGCTTTGGGATTACTCTTAGCCTCAGCTGCTACCTTAACTTCTAGACCTCTTTTTGCTTTCCTGAATTTTTTGGTGGCTTTGTTGTTTGCCTTAAGGTATTCGGTGTAGTCTTCTTTCTTTCTTGTTGATGCCATTTCCTGAAGAGTCTGCGTTTCTTTCTGACTGTTTCCAGCGTTTCTTTGTCCATTCATTTTTTGTATGGGCTCGGCCTACTGATTTGGTTGGTACTGAGCGTTGGACTGCCTGGTTGATTTTGTCTTTAATCAGAGTCCACATGCCATCTACATTTTTGCCTTCCAGCTCTTTATCCCAGTCTATTTCCTGCAGTTCACCTAGGAGTTTCTCAAAGTCCACTTTTGGGAAGTTGAAACGTCTTTGCTTGGGCTGTTTTGCTTTATAGTGGTCTATTTTGATAAGGAGAGTGTTGTGGTCACTTTTCCCCAGTCCAGGTGCCATTGTAATTTCTTCAATAAGGTTTTCACGGTTCATAAGGACCAGGTCTAACACATTAGATTTTTCCCCTTCTCTATATCTTGTTGGTTCTTTCTGATGTTGTACAAGAAATGTGTCTTGAGTAGCTTTCAAGAATTTTGATACTGAGCGGTCAGGACCGACTGTGCTGATTTCTTGCTTCCAGTCTATGTTAGGAAAGTTAAAGTCGCCGATCAGAAGCAGATCCGTTTTTGTTGCCTCTGTCGATTTGCTCATAATGGTATTTAGTTCCTATGTCTTTACCTCACTGCTGGTTGGGCTTCTGTATATAACGCCTACAAGGAGGGAGGAGTTATTTGCCATGTTGCAGCCGATGAAGAGTGCCACTTTGAAGTCGTTAGTGTCCACTCTGTCACAGATGGTCGGTTTCAAGTCTTTTGAGATCAGCAAGCATATTCCTCGTCCATCTTGCTCAAGTGTGTGGAACAGTCCATACCCCTCTATATTTATTTCGCCTTCCTGAATATCACATCGTGATCTTTTGGGTTTCAGTTAGGCATAGGATTTCTGGCTGGTGTAATTCTATCATTGCTTGCATTTCAGCTTTTTTTCTTGTCACTGTATCCACATTACAATAAATACATGTTAAATCCATATTACAATAAATACATGTTAAATCCACATTACAATAAATACATGTTAAATCCACATTACAATAAATACATGTTAAATCCACATTACAATAAATACATGTTAAATCCATATTACAATAAATACATGTTAAATCCACATTACAATAAATACATGTTAAATCCACATTACAATAAATACATGTTAAATCCACATTACAATAAATACATGTTAAATCCACATTACAATAAATACATGTTAAATCAATAACAAACTGTTCAAATGAAGAACCAGACGAAACAAACTCATGCTTGCAACTTTGATTAGAAGAAAACTTTGAAGAAACACACCCACTTTTAAAACCATGAACAGGTATTTGTTTTGTTTTGTTTTTTACTCTCTCTTTAGGCTCCGCCCTGAGGATACTTCCTTATGTTTATTACCTGTCCGTCCTGTCGGATCCAGTGAGCGTTCCCGTCCCCCAACTTTTTCGATTCCTCTCTCTTCCTCTTCATCTCCTAGTAAAGGGCCTCCTCCTCTTCTCTCTCAGGTGTCAAGTCTTTACGCATTGCGATTTTGCTGGTTTTACATTTTGTCATGTCCTCCTCTTCAGATTGTACCTGCTTCTTAATTTTGTAAAATGCTCTCAGGATCTCGTCACAAGCATTTTCTGAAGAGAAGGTTCGTCTCAGCAGCCTCATCTTTCTTTTACTTCCAGTTTCCCTGTCCTCGTGTGGTTCGTCTTCTCTCTTTGTACTTCTGGGTAGCTTTCCTAAATGCCGGATCTCAGTAGGTTGGTGAACTCCTTTAATTTTTTCCATGATTTCCTGCACCGATTTCTCATCTTGTACTAGCTCATGCTCTCGCCTCATTTGATGGGTTTTCTTCCAGACCGAATATAAGTATGTTAGTGGCTCTTCTGGTACGATCGCAGAATTCGGCTAACTCTTTCTTTGTTGCCTCATTAGCTATTTCCTGCATAAGCACTTCGTTTTCCACTCTATCCTCAGATTGTTGTTTGTTTAGGTCCTTGACTGCATCACGCAGACCTTGCGGGAGGTCACCCTCTTCCATCCTTTTCATCTTTTCTTTCAGACTATCAACGTCTTCAGTCAGATTGTTAACTTTGGTTTCCAGATTCATGTTCAATAAGAACTTGCTTGCTAGAGTGTTGCATGGTTTGGGGCAGTAGAATTGTACTGTTGCTAGGGGTTTGTTGCAGTCTTTCATTATGGCCTGATACAAGGCATCATTGATGCTAACGCATGCTGCATGGTACCACTGACCGCACAACTCGCATCTGACTGCTTTGTCTCTTTTTTGAGTTTTCTTGTTGCATGTACTGCAAGTTGTATCACTTCCGCTTGCCGCCCTCTACGACTACAGCCACTAGCATCCGCTGGTGTTGAATTGGCCATAATGAAAGGTTTGGAAAAGTCACCCACTCACCTTTGACATTAAAAATCGACGTCCTGCCTATTCGAATATTCGCAAGCAAGATTTTTTAAAAATATATTTACAAAACTTTTCAAGGTTTAAAAGAAAAAAATATATATATTTACAAAACATTTTTTTAAAGTAAGCAACAAAACGAACGTATTTAAATAAAAGATATTTAAATAAATGGGTGTCTATATATATATATATATATATATATATATATATATATATATATATATATATATATATATATATATATAAACAAAATATATATTAATATTATATTATAATAAACATTATATATTATTAATATTATATTATAATAAAACATTATATATTATTAATATTATATTATAATAAACAATATATATTGTTTATTTGTTTTTTTTTTTATACTTTGTGATACGTTTTTGAATGAATTATTTATACGAAAGTGAATTTTTACCTAAATGCGAGTTGGGAATAATTTTCCCTTTGACCAATTTCGTACCCCCAAATGGGGAGTGGCATATCTATTGTTTTTACACATCTATTGTTTTTAAAATATAATTATCTACTGACACGTGCTTCGTCGTCTATTACTCATATATATATATATATATATATATATATATATATATATATATAGATAGATAGATAGATATATAGATAGACAGACAGATAGATAGATAGATAAGAATTACAGTAAAGTTTACCAAAATGATCCAAGATGGATTACTAAAGTAAATTATACATATTAAAGAATTAATATTTATAAAGTAATCTCAACCAGATGTAAAAGCTCGATAAAACCAAATAGGAGATAGAGCTTATAATAAGATCAAGTAGTTAATAAAACATGTTAAAAACACTTTCAATATATATATATATATATATATATATATATTGAGTAAATGATTCATAATTTATAATTAAAAATCGGTTTCAAAAGGAAAAACAAACAAAATCAATAAATTGTACGATCGTTTCGCAAACGATGTTTTTATTGAAATAGACAATACGTCTTGAACAATAATTTTATCATTTGATTTTATAAAACAAAGTCTCCTCATCAGCAAAAAGAGTGGTGGTGGGGGGGGGGGGGGTTAAAACACACAAAAATTAAACTAACATTTTTTAAGTAAGGCAGATATATCTTTATTCGCCCGCTTTTAAAACCTGTAAGTATTTTAGTCCATCCATTCATTGGCATGTTGTTAAATTTAACTTAATTTCTCTTAAATTTCTTTTCCCCTACAAGTTGCCCAAAACCGGAATAATCTTAGGTTCTTCTTTATTATCGTAGGGAAATTTGAAAATTGAAAAAAAACAAAAAGAAAAAACAAAAAAAACTAAAAACAAACGTGGTTTCTTCACAGTAGTGGTGCACAATGCACAAGTGCCTGATATATAAAATTCCAATAATTCAAAGCAAGAATTAACGTTAACTTACAGCCTCTTGACAAATTCCATAGACCACCGAATATGTGTAGAAGAGCCCAGCCGCTGATGAGACGTTAATAATAAGTCCTTGTTTTCGTGGGACCATCATTCGAGCAGCATAAATCGAACAGAGGTAATGGTTTCTGAAAATTATTTAAAAAAAAAATAAAAATAAAAATGAAAGAAAATAAAAACACGGCGGATTCCGGAGAAAATTATAACGCAATAATATAATTGTTTGTGACATATATTGTTACAGACAATTGCTGTCTTTAGAAGTGTGCAAGATGTTCTGCATGTCGAGCGACCATTTGCTAGAAAAAAAAAAAAAAAAAAACTGAAAACGACTTATAGAGACTTTTATTTCAGCATCATTTCTACATATACTATTTATTCAAAAGAAATCTACATTCAATGAATACCCTAATTTGCATATTGCATTAAAGAAAATCTATTTTAATTATCAGCTCGATTTTATTGTTTGTTATAATAGAATCATTTTAATTGTTCTGTCTAGAAAAATATTATTTAAAGTTGATTTCTTTAAGTTATATTTAACTAGCGGCGGGTGAGGGCGGCTTTGCCCGGTCGTAAAATACGCTTAAATATGATATTTTAATTTGTCCAGATTTCGTATATATTATTATTATAGAGTCGTGATTTCAAAAGTAAAAAAAAAAAAAAAGTATTCGGATGCCATCAGCTAGAATCGAAACCGAAAGCAAAACTGTAGCATACAATGCTGGTGACGTTACCACTGTACCAATGTGATACGCATACGAACTGATTAAAATAAACTAAGATAAATATACAAAATGTATAACGATTTTTTCAATTTTGACCCTTTTTTGGCCCATTAAAAACTATTTTAACCTATTTTACCCATTAAAAACTATTTTAACCTATTTTACCCATTAAAAACTATTTTAACCTATTTTACCCATTAAAAACTATTTTAATCGGCTAAAGACCCATAAAAGAATGGTCCATAAAAAATCTAATCATTTGAGGCCCCTAGCGCCGCTTTGCGACCTTCAATTTCGGGAGATTGAAAATATGGAGACAGACAGACATAGTGAGTTTTACATATCAAATTTATTTTCTACTAGCGGGGGGGGGGGGACTTTGCCCGAGCGTAAAATATGCTTATATATTATATTTTAATTTGTTCAGATTTCGTATATATTGTTGGAATTTTTTGTACCAATAATAGTGCATCCCCCCCCCTGTTTACTTTTATTATATTTTTATTCTGGTTCTTATATTTGATTTCCTGTATTTCGTATCCTTTATGATTCTTAGTTTCGTATATTTTGGGTTTGTACGAAACTCTCTTTAATTTGAAGAAAAGGGAAATGCTAGCTCCTTGATGACGTCAAGAGCCCAGCGCGAAATTTGGCCTCTTTTGAAATTCCGGCAACGAGGATATTGGACGTGGTTTCATTGCACGGCGCAGACAAGGAATTTTGACGAGCCTCCTTCAAAGAAGAAACCTGGCAAGAATACCTGGAACGCGACGAGGCGTACTTCTGAAGACTATTTTCGTGGCTACAGTTTGCACGTAAATGGAAGGAGAAAAATTTTAAAGGACTTTAAATCGAGAAAAAAGTAAAAGGCACGTGCCTGGCTGCTTTCAATTTGTCAGTACGTTCCTAAAATTTATTACATATGAGAGTGTGATTAGGAACTACAGTTTTGAATCATAATATTGTGTTCGTTCATTGATGCGACATTTTCAATATAAGAACCAGTGTTTTTTTGAGTTTGTATTACTGTACGCATAGATTCGAAAAAGTTGTCAAAAAACAAATATATAACAAATAAATGTTATCAAAGGCAAGATAAGTTACTTTTCTACCAAATGGATATATTTTTCGTGTTTTTATTCAATGTAACATGTTTATTCAGCTCGAAAAACATACAGTGTTTACCGATGTATTCGAAAATTCAAGATGGCGTCTGATTCTCTCTTTAACACGGTAAGTTTGTGATAAGGTGTTATAAATAAAAAACTATACAAAATACTATTAAAAACCCGCCGAATATATGTCAACGTATGTCACGGTAACATATATTGAGCGAGTTTTTTAAAGTATTTTATCCGGTTTTTTATTGTTTAGTAATACAAACCCGTTTTCTTTTTTCATTATATGTTGTTACCTTGGCGTTCTTTGAATTTGATGCCCGCAAAGTGAAAAAATTTGTAACTAACTTTATTGTAAATAAAATCTCTTTTTCGTTTTGAAACAAGACCTTTATATTTTATTCTTTACCCCCTCCTTTTTATTTCATTATTTTTTTTTTTTAGGCTTGTTATTTTTGCGTCGAATTTATCTGAAAGAGGATAAATTTCCGACAATATTATTATAGAATTGTGATTTCAAAAGTAAAAAAAAAAAAACAAGTATTTGTGTGCCATCAGCTAGAATCGAAACCGAAAGCAAAACAAAGCTGGTAACGTTACCACTGTATCAACGTGACACGCATATGAGCTGATTAAAAACTATAAATAAACTAAGATGAATGTACAAAATTTTTCAATTTTCACCCATTTTTGATCCCTTAAAAACTGTTTAAACCGGCCAAATACTCGTAAAAGAATGATCCATAAAAAATCCAGGCATTTGAGACCTCTAGCGCCGCTCTGCGACTTTTAGTTTCGGAAGAGATAGTTTGAAAATATGGAGACAGACAGTCATATAGCCTTTAATATATTAGATTTATTTTCAATTATTAATAGCTGACAACACTTACGTTTAAAACCGGAAGTAAACTTATTTATTTCGGCTATGATAGTTCATTCGCGTTTGATTTTAACAGACCAAGATTAATGTGTTTTATGCTTCCTTGAATATGTATTCACTGTTCATGATAAGTTCATTCGGTGTATCTTATCTTAAAGAAGACTATGGGACTAATCCCTCCGGCCGGCAATATACAACTAGGATATATATGTTGAATATGGAAACTAGTGACTACACATATGCAAATATGTTTCAGTGACCACCCTGCTAGGGAAAATCACATCAGGCCAAGAATATCTCCCTATATATATATAGTAGTAAATTATAAAATATATATGGCAATTAAGCTACACAGAATATTCCGTGTTTCATTCTCATAAGAATTCGTTAGGCTTATGCCTAGCTCTACCTATGTATTGAACACTGTTGAAGTAAATGCTGAAAATTTATGCATAAAATTATATTTTCGTATATTAACTTGTGTGATTAAATGAAGTAGCCATATGTGTGTGTGTGTGTGGTGTCCGCGTGCGCACTGGAAAAATAATGGGATCACTCCAGTAGATATATCAATGCTGATGCAATTCTCTTCCTATATAAGAGCCAAGTATGCCCAAGGATGGAGTACTGTTATCACATTTGGCAAGGAGCTCCTAGAAGCAGCTTATCTTGCCTTGACAGAGTTCAAAATAGATTTCCCAGAGAAGAGACATTGCGAGCCTGTCTCTGATTTATCATTATTTTCATGGCAAGTGCTCGTTTGAGCTTCAATCTATGGTAGCCCCTCGCCTGACTTTCACAAAAAAACACTCGTCTAGTTGAAATCGCTATCAATGATGACCCCCCCCCCGCCTCTTTATCTGTGCCTAAACTTAAATGCAGGTTCCATGAACAAAGCTTCTTTTCTTAAAACTGCACACCTGTGGAACTCTCTTCCATTTTCCTGCTTTCCATCTGACTATAATATGGTCGTATTCAAGTCTAATGTGAATAAATTCTTGATGAGCCATTCCCTTAAGTAATCGAATTTATCAAATTCCCACTTCTAGAAGTGTAAGCCATTTTGAGTTTCAGAACAGTTTCAGATGGTTCGCTGTTACACACAAGTCCTGGGAGGTGACTTGTTTGTAGTAGACAGTTCCACAGAACAAAATATTCTTACCGTGTCGAAACCCGGGAAAAGAACATGTGAAATTGCTCCAGAAAAGGTTTAATATTTATGAAGCAATTCTGGTTTCTGATTGGTTGGTAGCAGAATGTGAATTTATTTGATTCATCAGTTCTTAGCAGCATCGTTTATAAATAGAATCGTCCGACTGTGTGGGATCATACCCCATTATAGAACCAAAATATTGCAACACCACTACTAACGATTACCACAACAGTTTCCCATTGGCTACTGTACTTATCCTCCAGTGGCTTCCGAGCCTTGATAAGTGGTAACTCCTTTGTAAATATATATACTGTGTGTGAATTCAGAGCCAGAAAGCAACACAAGGTTAAAAAACATAACTACCATTTTTTGAAGAGTGGTGGAATACATGAATTTCGTTCCAGCTGCTTTGAATACTATAGATATAAGATCAGCTCAATAGGAGGGAGATTAAATCCTCTAGAGCCATAATAGATTAAAATTATATATGTATGAAACTATTACCTGACTCCAACATGATACACATCATCCCAATATGAGAAAGGTTGTTCCCAGAAGGGAGAGCCCATGTTCTGTATGATAACCTGTAAAAGAAAAAAAAAACATCAATTGTTAGAATACCCCCGTGACCCGTTGAGTCACAACCAGTACCAATATTGATTCTAGGTTAATTTCATTTGAAAATTCATGAACTCTGACATATCAAGATTGGGGACACTATCTTCTGCAACCTTAGTAGAAGTTAGTGTCCCAATGATGTTGGGTTAAAACAGAGCTGAGAGGGAAAAGATAATGAAATACCAAGGTCTTATATACAACATGAAAAGAAATTGGAATCTTAGGAAGATCTCCATCATTCCAGTAATTATGGGAGCAACTGGACTCATGAAAACAAATTTTAAAAACTAGCTGACAAATATATCCGGTGAACCAAGTTCAAGAGATAACAAGCCAAAAACTATATGGTCCCCTGACTGATGCCTTGAATTTTAGGAGAAAAATAAAAATTAGACCCAAAAGGTATGTTTTTCACCCCTAAAACACCCTGGGGCTCAAGCCCCAGAATTTTGCCAGGTCAAATATTATGTTTCCAGATTCTATATCCCGAAAAGTGCTATTTTGGGCCATTTTGACTCCTTTTAACCTCCTGGGGATGCAACTAGAATTTTCTCGGTCAAATATTACGTTTCCAGATGTATATCCATGTGATCTTGCTTTTGGGTAATTTTCAGCAAAATTTAATTTTCAGCAAAATCTAATGGGCGGAAAAGATTCTATGTCCCGAAGAGTACTATTTTTGCCATTTTGACCCATTTTGACCCCCTTGTGACGCAACAAGAATTTTTATTACATTTCCTCCCTTGGGTTGTTGTAACTTCATGCAAAATTTCAGAAAAATGTAATGAGTAATTATTGAGAATTTGGAGAACGAACGGACGAGGGTTAATTTTAAGGTCCAAATCCGACTAAGTCAGTGGACCAATAATTGTACTTAAAAGGACAGTCAGAATCTTAAAATGATCTCTCGGTGGAAATATATAAGATGTTTAGTATCCAGTTTCAACACATGAAATTTAAAATACAACTTCCATGACTTTATCCTATCCTGCCTGTATGTTTTTTCTCATCATACTCTCTTAAATGCATCGCTTCCATGTTTAATTTAGTTATTTCTTTATTGTCTTGATTTTTTCTACCTCCCACCCCACCGTCAGTATTGTTTTCCATATTCGTTCTTCCTAAACAGTCCACAATATTTGTTTAGTCGACCTTTTTAGATTTAATCTGCCTGTAATGACCTCTAGACTATAGTGGAATGGGGCCACAAATGTATGGTAACATTTAATGCTAGTAAAACTAAGCTGCTCTCCTTTAACAATTATGGCACTAATTGGTGTCATGAATGCATGCAGCGAGGTGCATATTGCAGTGAGAGGGGGTGTTTGACCGGACGGGATGGGGTGAAGGAGTGCAGAGAAATGCAAAACCTTAGCTAGGAAAATAGGACCAGCTGCCGATGTGTCATTGTAAGCTTGTTAGACGCAAAGCAGAATTTGTGTTGCCTCAAAAAAGGGAGACAGATTTGGAATTATCTACATGTCAAAAGAGATGGTCTTGTTTTTTAAATAGAGGAAGAGATGGCAGAAAAGCGGGGTATTGATGTCTGATTGGGGCCAAACAGAAATGTCTATGGGATTTTGTCAGAAAGAAAAAAAAACCCAAATTATCTCATTGCTGTTATATATCTGTTAACAGCGGAAAGGTTGTTTTTAAAATCTCTGTTGAGTGAGATGAAGACACCCAGATATCTTAGCTGACAGCTTGGAGTGGGGGTCGGAGGGTTAGGGTCACTGCCAAGCATTGTTCGACTTGGAGTGACTAATCACCCCTAATTTGATAATAAGTAGAAACACCTCAGTGCAAATGGGGGTTGAGGTTTGGTAGAGATAAGTTCTAAGAGGAAGAAAGAAAAGTGTTTGTAACCACTCTCTGAAGGAGAGGTGGGGAAAAGGGGTTGGATTTAGAAAAAGGAATTCTAAACGGAGAAGAGTCGTAGCCAGCAAGCTGAACCGCTGGGCTTGTCAAGCGCTCCCGATTTGGGAGCCCTCAAGGCCTGATGTTATGATGTTAACTAGCCTGTGTTAATGGGAAATCTGTGACTTTACTGGTCTGGTCTTACATCGTTTCACTGCTATAGTCAGTCACCTCAAATTAGACAGTAGCTGTTATGAAGTAATGAAAACAATAAATAGTTTGTTACTGTTATAAACCGGAGTTCTGTTTGTTTGTGGTGAAGACTCTTGATTTTGCAGCAAGCCGCAAGGACCAGCGGAGTAGTTGATGTACCCGGAGACTACCTACACAGGGTAGGAGACGGTTTGATCGAGAGGCAAGCGCCCCTCCATGAAAACACAGTGGGTAAGGACGATCAACAGGCCAACTTGTAACGAGACAAGGTACGATCAAAGGACACCTGCCACATCGGGTGGAATTCGACAAGGTTAAGGACGCCCGGTGTGCCCAGTGTGGTTGGTGAGCCATCGGTACAACGTTATACAATTACAAGACGCCTCTCCAACCCCCTATATATCCATGAAAAAATAGCACCCTACCTGAGAATTCTACCTTCCAACTCCTCAGCCTAACATTTGTGGGCAATATGAACTGGAACAAATACATAGAAGATATTGCAAAGGCTGCAGCAAAGAAGGTGGGTTCCCTTTATTGAGCTAGAATACTACTCACGCCTGAAAGTATCCTGTACCTCAACAAGGCCACCATTCACCCATGCATGGAGTATTGTTGCCACATCTGGGCTGGTGCATCTACTACTAGTCTCTCCCTCTTAGATAAAGTCCAAAAAAGAATTGTCAATCTAATCGGTTCACACTTTATCAACTAAGCTCCAGCCTCTGTCCCATCTCCGCAATATTGCATCACTGTGCCTGTTTTACAAATATTTTAATGGAATGTGTTCTGATGAAATCGTTTCACTTGTACCCCCTCGACGTACATATCCCCGACAAACCTGTTTAGCAATAAGATCTCACCCCTTCACTGTTGTTGTTTCTAAATGCCAGAAAGCTTTCTATTCTAATAGTTTTTTCCCTCGAACAGCTGGACTTTGTTATTCCCTTCCTGCTGCCTATTTCCATGGCTGTACTGATATGCAGAAGTTTAAATGTAACATAAACAAATATCTTGTTAATTTTTCCTAGACATGACCCAAATAGTAGCCCCTTACGTCCAAGTGGCACTATGCTTTGTAAGGGGGCGAACATGTGAAAAAAAAAAAGAAAAAACAGGGAGATGGAGGGAGAAAAAAGTAAAAAACAAAAACAAAAGTTGTCTGCCCCTTATTCTTAAATCGTCCGTCAGTTAAAATCTTGCATTTCAATGCACATTTAAATGGAATTTAAAATAGGACTTTCTTCACCTTATCTGACTTAGCGTCTTGTATGTATGTATTTTCTATCATATTATTATTATTATTATTAGCAAGGACGCCCAGCATAGCCCAGTTGTAAAGTACGCTTGAATATGATATTTTAATTCTCACAGATTTCGTATATATTATTATAGAGTTAATGTTCTATCGATTTTTATATATTATAAAGTTGCGATTTCAAAAATAAAAAATATATATCCATATGGCTTGGGTGCATCAGCTTGAATCGAAACTGAAACCCAAACTTATGGAAAAAATCTATGTATATATA
>NC_136503.1:111805794-111915794 GCF_053919585.1 Euprymna scolopes
CGAAGGATAGAGCTTCAATATGATACCGAGTTTGTGAATTTTCGTCGTGTCTGTCGAAAGTTTTAGCAGACACACAAACATACACACATACATACATCCATACATTTTCGCTTTTATTTATATAGATGGAGTGATCGATTCTTAGGGGGTGTCAGGATCTTCCACTATATGAATGAATAGTGAATACGTATATATTTACCTTAACGGCTGAAAAGACGTTATTGACCAAAAGATCAAGTTGTCCATTTTGTTCTCTCCGGATCCTTTCAAAAAGCAGGTTGACATCGTTTTCATTGTTGTGGTCAACCTGGACGGCAATGCCTTTGCCCCCACGGGCTTGAATCTAAAAATAACAAAACGCACAATAAAATTGCTTCAGTTTGATAAAACAACAACAAAAAAATATTCATCAAGAAACATTAAATCAAGTTCAAATGCATTGAATTTAAAAAAGAAGCAACATTTTTTCAGAAGTGCTCAATACATATGCAGAGCTTTTATAAATGAAATTATATAAACATCAGAAAAACCCTACACAGATTAATCAACGTTTCGACGACGTTAATTGTCTCATCAGGAATTCAAACCTCTGTTTAGTTATTTAAGTCTCTGACAAGACAAGTTTATCATCGAAACATCGATTAATCTGCACTGAGTTTTTCTGATGTTCGTGTTTATATAATTTTAATTATATAAACATGTTTATATACTTTTAACTATAGAAACATGTTTATATAATTTTAATTAAAAAAAAAACTCCCTTCCGTTTTCCTGCTTTCCAGCTGACTACAATATGGTCGTCTTCAAGTCCAACGTAAACAAGTTCTTAATGAGCCGTTCTCTTAAGTAATCCAATTTACCAAATTTTCACTACTAACGATTACTATATTGTCCCATGGACTACTATACACTCTTTAACACTTATCCTCGAGTGGCCTCTGGGTCTTGATAAGTGGTAACTTCTTTGTAAAAAAAATAAAAAATAAACATGTTTATATAATTTTAACTATATTAACATCATTCGAATGGCCGGCCACATATTACTGCGTAGAACCCTCTATGGTCAATTACTCCAAGGATAACACAGTGCAGTGGTCACAGGAAGCGTTTCAAAGACCACGTCAAGAGATCCCTGAAAAGGTGTCAAATAAACCCCTCTTCACTAGAAGAACTTGTTTCCTGCGGGGATCTCACTAACGATTACTATATTGTCCCATGGACTACTATACACTCTTTAACACTTATCCTCGAGTGGCCTCTGGGTCTTGATAAGTGGGAGTGAACTGCGTTGAAGAGCAATGAATTCAAGAATATACAGCGAAGACGTGCTTGCCAGACCATTCCTGATCCACCCGGCACGTCCTTCACATGCTCAAGCTGAGAACGTACATGCATGTCTCTAGGATAATGATGGACAAGCAAGAGAGAGAGAATTATATATATATATATATTCGAAACTCCATGGAATAGGGTTTTTCAACCTTGTACTCTTTGTATACCTCCTTTACAGTTTTATAATGTTTTCTTTTTTTTTTTTAATTTCAATAAATTTTCAATAATGAGATTTTTCTATTAAAAACATTTAAAAATAAATGTTTAAATTTCAACAATATTTCTCGTGGTTAGCGGTGACCTCGAATGGATTTGGTCCTTGCTAATGGAGTCAGAGATGGCTTCGTTGCCGGGTTTGAATCTGTCGACCAATGTTAATCATGACACCCTGCACTGATGATTCCCAAAAGGATGAAACACTAGTGTCTGTAGGTATTTAATAATTATTATTATAGTAAACAATTACATATGTATGTATCCATCCTGTGAGAACCAGGCACACACACAGACATTGAGTTTTATATATAGACCATGCTGCCCAGGGTAAAAAGGTAACATATTTCAACTAAAACTTTATTTCTCTGTATCAGTTTCTTTGCCTCCTCTCCCGTTTTCCCCAACCCATCTTTCTCTTTAACCTAGCCCATTCCTCTCTTGATGGACAAACACACAGACAACTATCCTTTATATAATAGATTACTCTATGAATGACTCATCATTGTCTTTCTAAATTGGTGCATAATAACTCTGAAAAACCAACCCTTGACAAAACCTGGCCATGTTGCGCCCCCGAGAGAATTAATATCTTTTATGAAAAACATATATCCTTTAAAATACTCCAAAGAAACTGAAATTTGAGAAATATTTATTAATTGATGTCTAATATCTAGTCTTAAAATTTCACACAAATTGAACGTGTCTGAATTTTCACAAATGCGTTACGTCACAAAACTCAGTTAAAAAAAAAGAAACAACTAAAAAGTGGGAAGATAGTCAAAAATATGAAAAAGAAAACTCAAAACAGCAACAAAAAAAACAAAAACTTTTAAGTTGCTATAGACTCCAAACAGCTGTATAGCAAAAAAAGAAGTTAAATAGCCAAAATAAATGTTAGAAACCTCAAAAAATATACAGATAGAATACTGATGCCATCTCTGGACAGGAGCTGCTAGAAAGACTTATCCTGCCTTGACAGAGTTAAAAAAAATCAAAAACGATTGAACCCCAAAACAGCTAAACAGCAAAAACACGGCTAAATATAGCTCTAAAAAGCTAATCCTACCAAAAAAAAATAGCTAAGCAATATATATATATATATATATATATATATATATATATATATATATACACGTAAATTGAATAAAATCACAACCTACATGAATAGAACTTCACTTATTTTGACGTTAAGCTCTTACAGTTGTTTCGTGAAAGGATGGACAATTACCTCTCGTCCATAGAACTGTAAATCTTCCATCCAGTCACTCCTCAGAGACGCTTACAACTATTCTCGACAAGTTTTTCAATCCGTTGTGAACACGTTTATTTTTTCCCTCATATATATATACTGTGTGTGCAAAATCAAGACTTCAAGATAAGGGAAAAGCGTGCAAGAAACATTTACATTGGTTGTGGTTACGGAAAAGCCCATTTTCCCGTTAGAGATCCCCCCCCCTTTTTTCTATTCAAAAAATGCTACATTGCCAAAAGTGTGTTTAAAGTTTGAAGAAATACTGGTTTTTGAAAATTTTCAAACGATATAATGCTTGAAATTGTCGAACTGGACATTGAAACAATTGTAACATAAAATGAAATACACTTTTTGTTGCCATCAACACCTTGTCTTGAAGTTTTGATTTTGCACACACGGTATATTAATGCTCAATTATGAAATGTGATAATTTTGTGGCTTAATCCTTAAGTCAACCATTTTTGGCTTAAAACCTATTGGTATATGAAAATTTACTGAATTACACGAACTCAGTATATTACATATAAGTCTATATATATATATATATATAGCCAATAAACTAAAAGAAACAACACAAATAAAAAACAGTTAAACAGAACAAAAACTAGATAAACAGTCCCAAAACAGTTAAACAGCAAAAAACAACTAAACATAGCAAAAATACCTATGGTAAAAAAACAGCTAAACATGTCAAAAAGCTTTCAGCTAAACATAGACCCCATCCCCCCACAAAAAAGCAACCAAACACAGCTTTAAAAAAAAAAAAGGTCTTACTTCTTCGATGGTCTCTTCTAAAGAACCTTTCCATGGCATATCAGGGTCTCTTTGCAGGGTACGGGCTGAAAAGAATCGCAATAAATGAGAAATCATTGAAAACCGTTTTGAATATCTATATAGTTTTAGTTTTAAATCTTCTGGCTTCTCCTCTTCTCACTTTTCTTGGAGCACGCTTTCGCATATATATATATATATATATATATATATATATATATATATATATATATATATATATATATATATATATACATAATTTCTATTATTTTAAATATGTTTTTAACTCTTCTTAAAGTGTTTTTGACATGTTTTATTAATTATTTGTTCTAATATATATATATATATATACATATACATACAATTTCTATTATTTTATAGTGATCCCTATTTCCTTTTTACTATTACTTACCTATATACTACTCTTCTGATTTTTATTCTCCTATTTTAGGCACGGCCAATAAAATGGAAGAAAAACCCAGTTATTGTTTTTTTAAAAAACGATTTAAAATCCGTTATTCTTGAGAATCTTTTTTTTTTTTTCCAGAAAGATAAAAGCAGAATAATATAAAACTTTTGCCACTACTTTTAATAGAATTTTAAATTTAAAATTTTCCAAAAAACACCATACACTGCCATTTTTGTCTTGATGGATAACATATTTGAATATATTTTTAAAAATATTTTTGAACCAATTAACTTTTTTTAATCTAAGATTTAGGATGATTTGCTTTAAGAATATGCAAAAATATTATTACATAAGTTCCTGAATTTCAAATAATTCCATCTTTTATCTCATTGTATAGATTTTAACATAACAAAATTAAAACATCCGAAATGTAAACGATAGTTTGGAAGAAACTACGGTAACCTTTCTAGGCCTAAATGAGTTCATTTAATCCTGTAAGTTTTCAGGTATGTTTAATGTTCGTTTTGACAATTAAGTGAAGAATTAACTTTTTAAGGGTTTAATTTTTTTTATAAGCGATACATATATTTGTTGCCTACATAACCCCTGAAGTTAAGCAATGATGAGTCTGGCCATTACTAGATGGGTGATCATTTTGGGAATGCTAGGCGCCATATGTGTTGGAGACAACTCCTGCATCTAGTATCACGCTTGGTCGTCTTGACCCTGTCTTGCAATCAGGACCAAGTTTTTTCTGGATGAGAGAGTGTGGTAGGTGCAAGTCCCCCACACATTAAACTAAGCCAAGCGCAAGTCACAGCCAAAAAGGAAAAGGGGGAAATAACAAATGTTTGTTAATACGAACAACAGTTTGTAGGCCTTATGGTCTACCATAGCTGAGGTAATATCACTTAACAACAAATTGCAGAAAGAAATTGTATTTTTAGCAAAATGCAGTTATTTGTCGATTTTTTTTCTTTTTTGGTATCCATTCTTCAAAGCATTTCCTACTTAATGGTATATGGGAAATATTGGTCTCACTAAAAGAAAATTATTAATTTATTTTGCAAAAATTTAAAAGTACTGTTTTTCGTAAAAATAATGAAAATATATAATATTTTCTTTTTGCTAATATTCAACGAATTTCACACATTCAAAATTCGGATTTTCAACCTTAAAATCTGATACGTGCACAGTTGTTTTGTTTTTTTGTTTGTTTTATGATTTTTTAAAATTATATTTCCGTTTTTCTCTATTTAAATTACTATATGATAAACGTTTTCTTCCTTTTTAAAATTGAATCAGCAATCACCATATTTCACCAGCTGCAAGATTATGCCAGCGCAACATCATGGAAAAAAAAACGGGTCCTTCACTGCACAAGTATCAAACTTTTTCAAGACTTACCTGTTACATAGACGGTAGCGCCAGCCTCACCCAGTTGCACTGCAATACCCCTGCCAATTCCACGACTGGCCCCTGTCACCAGGCAGACTTTTCCAGAAAGTGTCATCATTTTGCTTGGATATTAACACATACTAAAGAAAATGGAGAAAATATGCGTGATCAGTGAAGATAAATGTCCCTCCGTCATGGCGTTCTGGAAGTCTATGCAACTGTTACATTCACAGTATCAAACATGGTGTAAGGCTTTATGAAAACTATGCAAGGACAGAGAAAAAAGGGTTGAGAATCTCTATTATAGAAAAGGAACTCTTTGTGTGTGTGAGTTCGTTCTCTCTGGACTCTCAAATGGTTGGGCCTTTTTTATGAAATTTCACATGAAGGTATGTTACATATCTGGCAATGTTCTTAAATAGGTTTTGTATCGTAATATCTTTGCTAAGTATCGATATCTGGTAATTGAAATAATCCAATGAAAGAAAGAACAGGTGATTTTAACCAAAGTTAACACCTTACACAGCCTAACATCGTAAGGGTTCCACACAAGCAGAAAGTCCCAACATATAAAAGCAACAGTGAATCTGAAATGAATGTTTCTGTTTAAGCCACAATTGCACCATAATACTTGACTTTTTCATTTTAAACCTAAATTCAAGCCATTATCACTAAACACGCATTAAGGCCAGACATATAAACTTTAATTGAAGCCATTATATAAAAAATAATTTTATAAAATCAATTGTAGGTTCTCTACAGTGCAATGTAGACTACAATGTATTGTGGACTAAGACACTGTAGAAAGGCATGTGAAGCTTCTTATGGTACACCAAGATGGGTCTCCAACGAGAGCAGGCAGTCAATCAATTTGATTGAAATATGGGCAATTTCACCAATTTTGTTGACAATAAAAATATAATAGTGTGAAACATTTGTTGGTTCTCAATCAATTCCGAGCAACGTCGAGTCTTCCTGCTAATCTATTATATAAATCTCACCTGTCTGTTAGTGTGTGTGTATGCATGTTTATTAAGTGTAAATCAAAGTTTAAAAAAAAAACAACAAAAAAAAAAACAAAAAAAAAAACAGTTTATTAGAATTTCAGTAGAGGCTCCCATCTTTGTTAAACAGTTTACGACTTGTTCTTGTCTTCTGATCCATTCAATTTGGAATTCTTCCTTTACCAACATTTCCTTTACTCTGGCTACATCAACTCTCAAATGTCTGTCACTTACAAGATTTGATGATTTTAAAATCTCTACAAAAGATGTGTTGTCTGTTTTGCAAAGTACTTCAGGCAACTTGGGTAGTCTGAAAATTTCTTGCAGCATGACAGGTATCAATACACCTGCATCAGTAACTTCACTGAGTGCGAGAGTCTCGGAGACCAATCAGCTCTTGTTACTCGGTGAAGTCTTTTTTGATGACCAGCATATACGAACCAGTCTATTCATCTTACCATAAACAAAGATGATAAATTCACCCTGTGAAGAACCATCCTCCAAGCTGGCATAGGTAGCATTAGAATAGCAAACAACACTCAAATTTGAAGGATTTCTCAGCTGTGGAAAGGATATGGAACCTGTCTTTTTTAGCTTCAATAGTGACTTCTTGGCTTCAAAAAGTAACTTCACTTTAGGAGATTTTCCGGTATTACTCATCCCACACACATAAAATGATACATCAGGTTGAGTCTGGGTAGATACCCGCATCATTTGACCTGTTTGTCTTTTTAAATCTGTCTTCTCCTCTTCACTTAGCTCATCAATTTCTTTAAGGATCTTCCTTTCTTTATATCTATTGGAGAAATAGGTGACACATAATTGTCTTGGTTTATAATGATCCTATCTTCCGTTTGTCTAATGCACAATCCCAGAAATTTGAAGGTTCCATTTTCATGCATTCTGACCTTGAATATTTTAATTCTTAAATCACATTTTTTTTTTAAAGAATCATTTTCACAAAATATAAAGTCATTTACGTGCATTGCCAGAAGACCTATCAAGTTCTCGGATAAATCATGCCAAAAAATGCACTTACCCTTCCTTTTAGTTTAGTAAATCCATAAATACATCTTTTCAGCTTCCACACTTGTGACTCTGGACATGCCTCAGGTGGTGGTCTGAGAAATACTTCTTTCTCTAGCATCTCACCTTGCAAAAATGCTGAGATGAAATCAAGGGTCTCCACCTGCCAACTCTTAATGGAGGCTGTTAACATTACAAGATGCATAGCTTCACAGCTGCGTATTGGAGAGTCTGTTTTGTGTGAATTTTCTTCATAGCCACATGCTACAAGACGAGCTTTCGTTATCTTTTTGTTATCCTTAACTTTCTTTGTTATCACCCATCTTGTTGATATGCATTTTTTACCTATGTTAGGAACACATTGATACACTTCATGAGTTTTCATGTTTTTTTTTTATTTATTTCTCCTTTGCATCAACATCTTTTGCTTGTTCTTGTTCAGTTGTGAGGAAAACATGTTCTTCATGATCTCCTTCTGTTACTTGGGGAAGTTCTCGCCACTGATCAACTTTATCCCAATTGATACACACTTGACGTTCATTTTCTTCAGCTGGTTCTATATTCCATTAATGGCCATAATTTCCAGTCGATTTTGGTTGTGTATTCATAATCTTTGCTTTTTTCCACTCATTACTTCCAATAATTTTATATTCCACTATTTTCCCTTTACTCGGCTTTGTAGTATTGCCTTTCAGTTCGTCCAGGATAATTCTGAAAAGCATTTTTGGTGCTAACAGCCCAAGCCAAAGCTACTTCTGGTTCACATTTATCATCTTCCAATGTTTTTTCAATTGCTTCAGCCAATATTAGATTGTGACGTTTCACAGTGCCATTACTAAATCGACTTTCAGTGGCTGTAGTACAAGTTTCGATATTCAGTTTTTCGTTTATCTCTCTATAACCACTATTATTGAATTCTCCTCAATTATCACTCAAGAAGTGTTTAGGAACTCCAAAATATGCTATCCAAATTAAAAATATGTTGAAAATAATTTCTTCATTCTTCTTGTCAGCAGAGTACCTAGTGGATGCGTCAATTAGGTGTAAAATCCAACAATGATTTTTGTCTGAATTCTTTTAAATCCATGCCTAGTGTTATTAAACCGATTTCCAAGAGCTAATCCCATCACCGGACGAAGAGGGGGGGTCTTCTAAGCCTTAAACAAACTGAACACGAATTACAGACATCCTTAATAAGAGTCAAAAACACCTTAACATGAAAGGCCTTACTGCCTCTCACCAATGATACCAATTTCTCTTTTGATGCATGAGCAAACTGTTTATGTAATTTCTCAGCCTTCGTTCTTTTCTCCATTCTAGAGCATTTTTTTAAAGCATCACAATGTAACACAAAGTTTGATGACTTTTCAGCCTGCAAAAGCAGATTTGTCAATGGAAGACTATAATGTCCAGAAGTTGTCTTTTGCTATTTTATACGTTTGTCTAAAATCTTACAGCGGTCACTTTTAGAATCTAGTATCATGCCTATGACCTCAGTATTTATGAAAGGATTAGGGGTGGGAAAGGGATGCCATAGAGGCCACAACCAAGAATACATGAAATGAATAACGATGGAAATGTGTAGATTCTGATTCCATATAACTAAAGACAGACGAGTATTGAAGGTTGAGAACCGATTTTATTTGCTACTAACAACTTGTATTAGGAGAGGCAAACTGTTCATAGGATGGAATGTGATTTAAAGAAGGAGATGAATGTTCGTAAAATGTTTGTAGGTATGTATGAATTGACAAGGAATGTATGTTCGTAAAATGTTTGTAGGTATGTATGAATTCACAAGGAATGACTGTTCGTAAAATGTAACTTATCTTTTGGACGATGGAGAGGGTTAGGGTAGGCCGGTCATCCTGCTGTCGGTGATGCGTGTCCTGGCTTATAACTGGAAAGCGAGAGACTTTTTCATCAGCAGCTAGCAGCCCGGCGTCTTCGTCTTCCTTTTCCTCCTCTCTTCTTTGGTTTGTATGAATTAGGCATTGTTTAGAATTGAAGGTGTTTGGCCCATAACATGAGAGCGTAGTCGGCTTCAGTTCACTGGTGCCTTATTTCTTTTTCTTCTTCATCTCTTTAGGTCGGGTGGGAGAATCTGTCCGTGCGTTCACTTCTTTGGTTTGTGTGAATTAGGCGTTGTTTAGAATTAAAGGCGTTTGGCCCATAACATGAAAGCGTAGTCGGCTTCAGTTCACTGGTGCCTTATTTCTTTTTCTTCTTCATCTCTTTAGGTCGGGTGGGAGAATCTGTCCGTGCGTTCACTGACGCAGCAGGGCGAATCTCCTCTTCCCTCTTCCTCTGATTCCCTAAAAACCCTCGTTTTATAGTCGCAAACTGGCTCCCTGTGACTGTGATATTTGAGGTGTTTATTTTAGGCGCGGAGCTCTACCATTGGTCGATAATTATTTTGTGGTTATCTTATTTTTTTTCCCCAAACGGAAACGATGCGTGGAGCCATGTGCAAAAGACGATTTTTCATTTTGTCTCTCATGGTGGATGCGTTAACATCCGGTTCGCTGCTAATTCTCATCATGTTCCCACATGCCAACAGTTTTCATTGATTTATAACAAATGTAAATCATTTTTGACAATGTCAGCCTCTATGTATGCCTCCTATAGTTACCGGAAATTTAATCGCTTTAATTGCCGTTACCTCCTCTCCATCACCAAAACAAAATATCCTGTTGGATTTAAAAGTCTTCACTAACCACTTATCTCGGTCACTTAATGTACCAAGAAATACATTAAACAAAAGTTCTCCAGTAACAGTTCTAGAGTAGGCAGAATCCAACACTGCTATACCCAGTGTCTCTTTTACAAGATTAGACATTTTTATATTGGAATCATTTATCAATGTTCGATATCAGAACTTGGAATTAATTAATGAGAGGTGTGCATTGTCTGACTACATAATAGTGTTAATATTTCTAGGACTAAAACCAGTACAGTCTCTGGCAAAATGAAGAAATATTAGGAAACACTTTTTTAAAGTGTCCATCATTGCTGCATAAGTTAAACTTCCAAATGTTGTCCTTGCTAATTTTTCGTTTTCTTCCGATACATTTGCTGCATTTAAATAAAAAAAATGCTTGGACTCCTTCTGGCAGAGAAATTCCATATTTACATAATTTCTGGTACAAGAATTCATAACGCACCAAAAAGTCGTTTATGTTTATTCCAGTAGCTCTTTAGTAAGAATAAAATTCCTTGAATGACATGTATTCCATCGTGTTTTCGTCCCTTAAATATATCTCATCCAACTTGTTTGTAATTATTTTTAATCCATCAGTTCGGCTGATATCTGGGATGTCTAAGTGTAGAATGCATTCTCGTATGTTTTGTAGCAACGACAAAAATACTGCTGGGCCTTGTTTTTCCTTAGGTAAATCCGTGAAGATAGACCATACACTTATGTCTTGTTTCCACCCGGTGTACATTTCTTCACTCTGTAAAATAGGTGGCCGTTTCGTAAATGACGCCATCTTTCTTTCAATTGTGTTTCAACGTAAGTTGAACAGATATAATATCTGTCACACGAAAGAATACGCTCTGTGACCAATGTTAGTTCACTTCATTCACTTCACGTCGTTGGATGAACACGTGTTCCTGATAGCCAGACGCCATATTGAATATCCACTCGAGATAAGGGAAATTAAATACATAGAAGAAGGCAACCAAGTTCGATAACTCCAACTTTGTCAGCAGGGTCTTTAAATTAAGTAACACCATTTACTTCTGACGAGTTTCAAAACCAGAAGTTGTTTGGATCAGCAAATATGCAAGATCGTCGTTTTCTATTCTGTCTGTGATATTAATAAGTTAAGGATGGTTAAGGATTAAATGAGGATGCGAGGAGACTGAAATGAAACACATTTTATTCACTGAGTCTACAAACCGGAACTGTTTGACGATTACCCTGAAACCGGAAGAAGGGATATGGGAGAAGAGTGGGAAGAGAACTGAATGGGACAGTAATTACTGATGCTATAGCATCCCCTTTTCTATTGAAGGAGAAGTACAATGGACTGAAAACGGCTTGCAAGGAAGGGAGGGGTAGCTCATTTGTTCTATGTCACAAGTCAAGCCTCTGTATAGGTTTGCTCGCCCTGCTTGATATATACAGTTTGGCAAACGTTGATGGAACTGGTGCATGGATGCTTGGGATAGTTGATTGGTGATCACTGGCTGGCCTTGGGCCTTGGGATAGTGTTATGAAGGTAAAGAACTTCAGTGTGTGCCGCAACTTCGTGTTGTCTGCCCTTTGTTGGCCTTAATGACTGCCGGTTTCTACGATGGATTACACCATCGGTAAGTTTTACCAGGTATGACCTTGGCTCAGCAGCAATCTGCATAATCTTTCCGGTTTGCCAGAGTCTGGTTCTTTTATCCTGAACATGAACCTGTTGACCGGTATGTAACTGTTTGTGCTAATGGCTATTCTTTCGGTCATACGACATTTTTGTTTCTTCTTTATTCTTCTTCAGCTCTACCTTTGTTTGTTCATCCCCTGTTGTTGTTTCGATACCAGGGGGGGGGGGCTCATTCAGTAACTCTACTGGGGAGTGATTTGAGCTGATAGAGGTGTAAACCTGTAAGCCATCATTTCAAGGTGGCTGTGTGTGTTCGTCTCTGATGCTTTCAACAACTTTTTACAGATATCCAACATCCTCTCTGCGAATCAATTTGACTGGGGATAATTTGATGACGAGGTAGTGTGCCTGAAGTTGTAAGATTTGGCAAATCTGCACACTCTGTACTGGAATACTGTAGCTCATTTCATGTTGAAATTTCATTTGTTGAATTACTGCAGCTGATATGGTCGAGTGGAGATGCTTTATGAAGGGGCAGCGGCTGTAATGGTCTCCCACTAGTAAGAATTTCTTATCTTCCATGGTAAAAATGTCTGTACTGACATACTGCCATGGGTAAGAAGGAGTTTCATGCTGGTGTAGTGTTTCTGATGGGATACTGAGTTGGTACTTTTGGCATGTGGAACAATCTTGAATTAGTTCCTCTATGTCCTTGTTTATACCGACCCAGAAAACTACTGTTGTCTATCCCCTGGTGGGATGAATGTAGTTGTTGTAGGATGTCCAGTTGAAGTAAGAGAGGTATCATGATTTTATTGCTTTTAGGGAGTATCCCATCCTGGAGCCCAATTTCGTCTCTATAGTTTCAGAAAACTTGAACATGAGAGTGACAATTGGATCAATTTTCTGGCCATCCATACATCACAGTTTTGGTCTTTGAATATCTTTGCCTTTATATCTTGTAGGCGAGTTGGAGATGCATTGAGGTGTGCGTTAAGTAGGTGTATGTTGATGTCTGTATTCCTGGTTGGTTTCCCTGGACATGGTGACACCCTGGACATACAGTAGGCTATTGGTATGGATTTTCCTGGATATTATTTGACTATGAAATCATAGTTTGGGATTTTAAGTAAAATTCTTGCTAAACTTACTAGTGCATTAGCAAGATTCTTTAAGACTATTAATTCTACTGGTTTGTAATCTGTTTGTATTGTCACGGATTGGCCCCATACATACTGATGGAATTTTTCCAATCCAAAAATGATTGCTTGCATTTTACTTCTATGTTGGAGTATCTTGTCTCTGGCCTTGACAGGGTTTTGCTTGCTAGAGCGACTGGCATTCCATTTTGGATGAGGCCTGTACAATTGGTTTTCCTATTTCCTCTTTTACACCGTTACACTGCTCCTGAACTGCATTTTTGTTGACAGAGTGGCTTGGTCAGCATTGCCAGTTGTGGCAAAAATTTGTTTAAGTAATAATTTAAGAAAGCTTGCTAGTTGTTTCTTGTCTTTTGGTGGTTTCATCTGGACGATCACCTTTGGGTTTGGTTTCACTCCATCCCTTGATATGACATGACCACAAAAAGAGATTTCTTGTGTGCAGACCACTAATTTGTCTGGGTTGAACTTGCAGTTCTTAGACCGAGCTCTTTTTAGGAGTTCCGTAAGTGCTTTGTCATGATTGCTGCCATCCTCCTCAAATCCAACAATAACAGTCATCCGATATTGAGAGGACATTCTTGATGTCTCCAAAGGTCTTAAACATAGCTCACTGAAATTCGTCTTGCAGCCCCATTAGGAAGCGTTTAAACATATAGCGCCCTTAATGAATGTAGTTCTCTTGATTTTTCATTCAGTTTTATGTTGTAATAGCCAGATTTCACATCGACTATGGAGAACGATTTTACTCCATGAAGTTTGGAAATGATTTTCTCAAATGTTGGTGTAACAAAGTGTGGCCACAACACCACCTTGTTTAAAGCCTTAGGGTCCAGACATAGTCTGACATATGTGATACATAGAAAAGAGTTGACCCAGGATGTCGATTTCGTTACGGGAGTTATTTTATCCTGGGTTACAAGGGAGTCCAGCTCTGCTTTGAATTTTTATTTCAAAACTGTTAGTACCTGACGGGGTGGGTGTATTACTGGAGAAACTGATGAGTCAATCCTAATGCTTTACTTCCCTGGTAGGCACTCAATGCAAATTCCTTGAGTATGCGCTCTCTTTCTTTCACGTCTTCTTCTGGTTTTGATTGCATTGCTGCAGTTGAACTGGTGTGGTTTTGCTCAGAAATATTGATCCTTATTGTAAAATTAAGGGTTATTAGTTCCAGTTTCCTAGAGGTCAGGAGGCCAAGTAGCGCAGGTCCATTGCTTGTGGAAGTTGGTATTTGTAAATTTATTGCCATATCTGACTCCTAGATGACATACACCCACTTGATCGATTGGAACACCACCAAAGGCGAATAGTTGGATTGGAAGGTCTTGAGTTGTTTTAAACATTCCCAAGGGATAAGGTTGCTCATGCCACCTGTGTCCACCTTCACGTTTATTTTTATTTGGGATCTTTTGTTCCGGACTCTCAATTCTGCATATGCCTCTCTAGCGTCTTTTACTATTTTGAGCCCTGATATGGTATGGAAGCTTCTGTTGGTGAGTGGCCGTCTTCCTCATTGCTGTGCATTGTGGGAATTTTTATTTTTTTGGGTTTTTGTTGATCTTGGAGACCTATCTTGTTTGTGAGTTGTCTTTCGTGTCTCTGGTGTGGCAAGCGAATGGGTTTTTCTTTTAGCTGAGCATTCGCCTTTGTAATGGCCTTTTTCACAAAAGTAACAGTTCCTATAATACTCTCTCCCAGTTTTTATTCATGGCCATCTTGTGTTTTTCCCTGTGAATCTGTGGTGCACTATGTCTCTTTTGTATTGCCTACACCTGCTTCAATGTTGCCTCTTCTGTGTGGACTTAATGTTCAGTTCAGAAAGGAAAAGGTCGACCAGAAGGGTTTTCTTGATGGGGGATCGTACTTACACTGTTTCATTATTTGCCTTAATCTCTTTAAAAATGTGTGAGCTGGTTCATCAGGTTGTTGTCAGGGTTTTTTTTAATTGTGCTATTTGTTGTATTTTTAGTTATTTCTTTTTGTATCAAGAATAGTGTATTGAAACTTAAATTACAATGCCATTCTGTCGGTCATTAATTTTTATAAAACTACTAGCACATCCTTCTGAGGATGGGTAAATTTTAATCCTCCAAACAGAAGTTTTGCATCGCTTTTATGTTCCTTTTTGGAGATTAAAATCAAAACAATGATACCAAACTTTTGACAAAAATCCATTCGACTATTTCGATTAAGGAAAATGTTTAAAATTAAAGCTTAAGTTTAATGGATCTTAAATTAAAATTCAAAAAATTTTAATATGGATCAAATTTCATGCTGGTTCATCAGCACTGTAGGAGCTGGTATCTTGAGACATGAAAGTCTGATCTTATGCGTGCAATTTCTTGATGTAATTTTCTACATTATGCACTTCACTTGCCTCAAATTCTTATGAGCTTCACTCAAATCTTGGCCTTCAATCCCCCACCACAGTACAGATAATTCACTTTTACTTCCCCACTTACGTCCTTGAGAAGTCCGCTAAAATGCCATATAACTTGTCAAATGAATCTGTCAAAATCTTTTGGTAAATTGGTACTTTGCCAATTCATAGAAGGGGGAAATATTTGACAGGCCATTGTATGACCTGTCAAAGACCTCCTTTTTAGGGGAGCTCATTTAAAAACCTTCTACCCATATTTTCTTGTCTTCAGAATAGGGGGTGGCACAAGTACAATCAAACTGGTGCTGTATTGTTTCGAAATGTCAGCACATATCAGTGGGCCAGGCTGTTTATGCAAAGTTAGATCAATGTGATTGACACCAGCTTCCCAAAAATAAACCTTTAGAACAATCTTTTGAACTTAAAATAACAATATCTCAGTTTATTTGTTTTTAATATGTACTCTCTCTCTCTCATCTTTTTCTCTATGATTTGTAAAATCAGTTGAAATTGGGACAGCGTTGGTAACAGGTCATGTGCCTAAAATCCCAAGTTAAAAATTTTTCTGCAGCATTAGAATAAATCTCTGTGTTGTTTGTTTATATTATACAGCGTGCGCTTTTCAGCTGATGGATCCTGACACTAATGACCCCAAGAATTCCACAGAAGACCTGAAGAATAAACCTGTCAAGCAGATGTAGTAGACATATCAACCCCTTGATCTGAAGGATATGTTATATTGCTTTTATCGTACAGTACCTAGGGAGCGGGTTGTCGTATCAGGAGTTCTTCAAAAGATATCCCAACAGCACGGGCAAATAAAGTTACACCCTTCATCAAGCGATATTGCCACAAATACGGTCATTGTGACCTTATTACAGCTGCAGGAAATTTGTATACATTTTTATTTCTTTCACTTCTTTTTCTTTTTCTTTGTGCAATCTCTCTCTCTCTCTCTCTCTCTCTCTCTCTCTCTCTCTCTCTCTCTCTCTCTGTGTAATAATAGCAGTAATATCCTTGAGTTGATCATAGTCTCTATTTTTTAGCCTCCCCAAAAGGGCAGAGTTAGACACAAAGTCGGTTTTCAACAATATGATAAATGTGAGGAAAATCCAAAAAGAGCCTTTCTGGATTGGGAGAAAAAAATAAAAATTGCCTCCGTCTAGAAGAATTTCTTCCTCACTGACCTTTGGATGTTGATAAGCGATATTTATTATTTTATCATTACCACTAGCAGTGGAAGATTTTATTTTAAACAAAAGCAAATAAAAATAAAGGAATCGTTTTTGGCATCAGAAAATAGGCACAATTTTTCCAATTCTGATTCTGATATACACCAAAGTTCCGATTGTCGATTCAGATTCCTCGTCCCAACACTAGTGGTTATACATCAGTTCGAATGCCAAGTGTGCATAGCTTGTGTATAACACCAAAAGGCATATCTCCCGATTTTTATAATGAATTCATCCACAAGTCATCTTTGAATGTCGATAAGCGATGACTCGTTAGTACATAAGGACAAAAACAGATGAAATGCAGTATCAAAACTAATACTACACTTTGCTATGAACCAAAATTCATAGCTTGGCATTGTAAGATAGCAACAAATTTGAGTTGGGTGGGGGTGAATATTCTTCTTTGTTGTATTTCCTCTATAAATTTTTCTGTATAGAACTATACGTTGCTCATAACCTGTACTTCCGTGTGTGTGTGTGTGGGGGGGGGGCTCTTAAAACATGTCCAATCATCTTGCACATAAAACTGAATTATAAAAAAAAGCAAAGAGTTAAAAAAAATATAACAAGAAAACAAATAACATAAATGTATATAAAAAAATAAAACAACGGATATAAAACATGACTCACTTACCAAAAACTATTGGATGCGCTGTGGAGAGAACCAGGCTTTGGCCCACTTATCACTAGAAGTAAAGAAGGAAGGAAGGAAAGAAAGAGAAAAAGATAAAAAGCAAAGAAAGAAAGGACAAAGCAGAAACAGACAGAAATTAAGATTTAGATCGGAAAAAAAAAAAGAATTATTAAAAAGGAATTTAAGATAATTTAAAACAATTTTTGGAAGGGGCAGATTTAAATGACAGCAAGCACGTGATTTTCTAATTATTAAAAAAAATAATCAAATTATTATTTTAGATTCCTAATTATGTGCGTGATGTCGCCAAGCTAATCAAGAACCTTGATTCCAGTAAAGCAACTGGCCCTGACGGCATTCCAATCATTGTGCTGAAAAAGCTTCAACTAGATCTTGCCCCCATACTTACGAAAATCTTTAAGCGTTGCCTTAAAGAGAAATGCTTCCCAACACCCTGGAAAACCTCATCAGTATGCCCAGTATTTAAGAACTCAGGTGATAAGTCCTCTCCCTCTCAGTACAGACCAATAAGTCTCCTGTGTGTCATGAGTAAGCTGCTGGAATCCATATTAAATAGAGAAGTAGTCAACCACCTCAGCAGAAATAACCTTCTTAGTGACACGCAATATGGTTTCCGTTCTGCTAGATCTACAGCAGATGTGCTAACTGTTATATCTCATAGGATTAGCGAATCTCTTGACAAAGGCTTCCTCTCCAGGGCAATTGCTCTTGACATATCAAAGGCAAGGTATGGCATAAGGGCCTACTTCACAAGATGTCCAGCTACGGTATAACTGGAAATGTTTTCTCAATCATAAAATCATTTCTCTCCGATAGGCTCATAAGAGTAGTAGTTCATGGGCAGAAATCAGAGGCCATCAATATTAATGCTGGAGTCCCTCAGGGGTCCACCCTAGGCCCACATCTCTTCCTGATATACATCAATGATCTCCCAAAACACATACTAAAATCATTTGTTGACATCTATGCTGATGACACGATCATCTATGACAACACATCAAAGGCCGTAAATGACAAAGTTCTCTCAGATTCTCTCTCCTCTGATCTTGAGCGTGTGGTACAATCGGGAAGGAGGTGGCTGATTACTTTTAATGCATCTAAAACCAAGCTCCTATCTTTACATCATCAACACTCTGATCACCATCTGGCATCAATTGATATGGGTGGCTCCATGTTTTGATAAGCTTCTGGGTCTGACCTTTACCCCTGACCTGAAATGGAATACGTACATCAAGTCAGTTGCCAAGATCGCTGGAAAAATGGTAGGATCCTTCTACCGCTCCAGAAGATATCTCACCCCTGATGCAATTCTCTATCTGTATAAAAGCCAAGTACGTCCAAGGATGGAATACTGCTGCCACATCTGGGCAGGAGCTGCTAAAAACAGCCTACCCTGCCTTGACAGAGTACAAAATAGGCTTCGTGGCCTAGTGAGTGATTCCCTTTTCTATTCCCTGCAACCTCTCTCACACAGAAGAGACATTGCGAGCCTGTTTTTGTTTTATCGTTACTACCATGGCAGGTGCTCGTCTGAACTCCAATCTCTGGTCCCCCCTCACCAATCTTTCACGAAAAACACCCGTCTAGCTGAAACCACTGTCAAAAATTTTCCCCACTCCTTATCTGTGCTAAAATCAAAACGTAGATTCCATGAACAAAGCTTCTTTCTTAGAAGTGCACGCCTGTGGAACTCTGTTCCGGTTGCCTGTTTCCCACCTGACTACAACCTGGATGTCTTCAAGTCCAATTTGAACAAATTCCTGATGAACTACCTACTTAAGTAAGACATTTTATCAGATCTCCAAAACTAATGTACTATACACGCAATAACACTTATCTGCGAGTGGCTTCCGGGCCTTGATAAGTGGTGACTACCTTGTAAAAAAAAAAAAAAAATCTATATGCGCGAATACAGAGTTATGTACACTTTTTATGAAAATAATTCCAAACTTGTTTTATTTTTTAATAACATAGTGCAACAATACCCACAAAAACATTTTTTTTTAATCGGGCTAATCAGAATCAAATTTTAACAAAAATAAAAGAGAATGACTTTACATTAGACCAAGTTTGCCCAAAGTTAAGAATTCTAAATATTCAGACTAGTTGTTCTCAACATTTTTTTTTTTTTTTACCTATGGACCACTTTCTCTTCTTTTTTTCTTAATGGACCCCTTCATAGTCCCTATGGCTTGAACAGAGGTCTATAGGTTCACCTTCCAAATTGGTCATAAGACAATATTATATTTTTCACAAATATAAATTTTATGGTTTTAATAATCAAAGAAATAGTATCTCAGTCTTATTTTTAAATGAGTCTGAAAAAATACATTCAATGAAGAAGTTCCAGTCATAGATGGGGAGAAGTGGTAGTTCTTGCATGTGAATGAAAGTTACTGAGACTTTATCTACGTATGGCTTTTTGTGAGAGTCAGCTAGATCAGATATAATGTAGGAAATTATGAAATCAAATGAAACTTACTGACAAAAGGGCAAGAGTCTGCGTTGAATAATATATCCAATCAAGAAGTTCCAGTGATAAATGAGGGAGGGGTAATAGTTCATGTGTGTGAATAAAAATTACTGTGTCTTTGGATCCATTTTAGACCTACCATCCGGACACTTTCTCATGGAAATGTCCATTAGATGCTTGACACTTCCCACCTGGAAACTTCTAGCCATGTTAGAAAATTGATATTAAAATTAATAACAAAGTCTATCCATACATAATGATATCAACATTTTTTTTTACAGTTCCATCAACACAAAGAAATGTGAAAACATGAATACAATGTATAGGTTGAGTCCGTTGATATACATGGACTTTACTTCATGAGTTCCATCTTGTCTAACTTCTTGCAAGAAGCGAGGAGAGAAAGATACGACTTCTTATTAGGTTGACACCACAAAAGGATCGTTTCATAGCACCACTATCACTTATGGATGTTGGCAACCTTCACCTGGTCCCTTCTGTGAGAATCTGATTCTACAGAGTGACCCAAAAGAAACCGTCAGATTTGAATTTTAAATTCAACCGAAAGTATCACTATGATAAATATCTGCTCTTTGGTGGCATAACAACTCATGATGAGTTCAGTAGATTACTTCAGATGCTCTGAAATCTTTTTTTCGCTGGTTTGCTGCTTCTGCTGTTCCATCTTATATTTGATCAATTCAGCTTCTTTTGAGACATCCTGTAGAAAGATTTGGTGAAACTAATGCCAAAAAAGAAAAAAAAAAAAAAAAAATTCGAACCAATCAAATAAGTCGTACCATAAGTCTTTGTCATAATAACTTTGCTTTAGCTAAAGTTTATAAAATTGTTGAAAATTCTGTTTGAGAAAAAAAAATCTCATTTTCAGAAACATTGTTTTTTTTGTTTTTTTTTATAATATTTTTAGAAATTTGGAAACCAATAAAAATGTGTTTTTAAAATAACTATATTTATTTCAACAGAAATTCTTTCAGCATAAATGCCCTTTGCAAAGCAAGACTCTTTTTTTTTAATTTTCATTTTACTGGTGTTAACCGTTGAAAAGGGTAACGCCCTTCTGTGGACGCAATAAATTGTTCTTCTGAATGAAGGTGTTCACGCGTGGTTTTGAAAGAAAGTCTGGATATGTGCACATGATAAGCACTTTCTGAATAAAAGTAGCTGAATCCACTGTGAAAAATTTCCCCCACTCTTTATCTGTGCCTAAATCAAAACGTAAATTCCATGAACAAAGCTTCTTTCCTAGAACTGCACGCCTGTGGAACTCTGTTCCGTCTGCTTGCTTCCCACCTGACTACAACTTGGATGTATTCAAGTCCAACGTTAACAAATTCCTAATGAACCGCCCTCTTAAGTAAACACTTCATTAAATCTCCACACCAACGTACTGTACTTGCAATAACCCTTATCCCTGAGTGGCTTCCGGGCCTTGATAAGTGGTGACCACCGCGTAAAAAAAAAATAAATAAATAAAAGTTGTGAATCAGTGAAGGTGCAAAAGAAAAACAACTTTGTAATTAGTGGAAACAAAAACAAATGCAACAAACAAATAGAGAGATGAGACGATTCCAATATTTTTCTTCATTAGAGACATTGCGAGACTGCCTCTGCTTTATCGTCATTTTCATGGCAAGTGCTCATCTGAGCCAAACTTTCACGAAAAACACTCGTCTAGCCAAACCCACTATCAATAATTTCCCACACTCTTTATCTGTGCCTAAACCTAAATGTAGATTCCATGAACAAAGCTTCTTTCTAAGAACTGCACGCCTGTGGAACTCTCTTCCGATTGCCTGCTTTCCAGCTGACTACAATCTGATCGTCTTCAAGTCCAATGTAAACAAGTTCTTGATGAATCGTCCCCCTAAGTAATCCAATTCACAAAATTCCCACTACTTATGTTTACTACGCTATAATCACATTGACTAATGTATACCCATTGACCCTCATCCTCGAGTGGCCTCCGGGCCATGATTGTGTACAAAAAAAAACAAAAAAAAAAACACCAATTCTGTACTAAATTTTAATACAAGTACCGATTCTGATTCTTAAAAAAATCTCTAAATATTTAACTATAAACTTGTTATTTTCCCCCTCCGATTACCATAAAATACATGGTTAATCGGCAGATATTTTCCCAAACTTTAAAACAAACTTGTAGGGAATTTATAGATTTTAGCTTTACTGGTATTTGAAAATCAATAAATATTTATCATTTTATCATCATTACCACTAGCAGTGGAAGATTTTATTTTAAACAAAAGCAAATAAAAATGGACAATTAAAGGAATCGTTTTTGGCACAATTTTTCCAATTCTGATTCTGATATACACCAAAGTTCTGATTGTCGATTCAGATTGCTCGTCGCAACACTAGTGGTTATACATCAGTTCGAATGCCAAGTGTGCATAGCTTGTGTATAACACCAAAAGGCATATCTCCCGATTTTTATAATGAATTCACTGTTATCCATAAGGAGGGTACCACAACAATAAAGATGATCACATTTTTATAATATTGTTTTTGCATGATATTTTTAGAAATTTGTTTGTTTTTCAATAACTTCCATAGCATTTTTTTTTCTTTTTTTTTTTTTAAGGAGAACTTTTGAGTGGGATAAAATAAGACAGTGGAATGAAAAACTTTGGCACTTCTGTATGTCAGTGGCATGAGGCGAATGTGTGTATTTTAGTTTCAAGAATCGTTGACAGATGTGAACTTGTCAGCCAAAGAACAGGTCGATAACTCTTCCTTTTCTGAAAGTGCGTGCAAACTAAAATTATATTTGTTACATTTTTATACAATCTTTATGTACAAAAAAGAAAAATTCTTCTTAAACCTGTATAAATGTTTTATTTTATTTTTAAATTATATTTTGCTAAATTTTTATTCAATCTTACTATAAAAAAAAAGACAAAACAAATAATTCTAAAAAATAGTTTATAAATGTTTCGTTCTTTTTATCATATTTATTATTTAGTTTTCAGTTATGAATCATTCATTGAAAAGAAATTATATTAATATATTAAAATTATATTTTCATACATAAACTCATTCATTGAAAAGAAATTATATTAATACATTAAGATTATATTTTGATACATGAAATCATTCATTGAAAAGAAATTATATTAATACATTAAAATTATATTTTGATACATGAAATCATTCATTGAAAAGAAATTATATTAATACATTAAAATTATATTTTGATACATGAAATCATTCATTGAAAAGAAATTATATTAATACATTAAAATTATATTTTGATACATGAAATCATTCATTGAAAAGAAATTATATTAATACATTAAAATTATATTTCGATACATGAAATCATTCATTGAAAAGAAATTATATTAATACATTAAAATTATATTTTGATAAATGAAATCATTCATTGAAAAGAAATTATATTAATACATTAAAATTATATTTTGATACATTAAATCATTCATTGAAAAGAAATTATATTAATACATTGAAATTATATTTTGATACATGAAATCATTCATTGAAAAGAAATTATATTAATACATTAAAATTATATTTTGATAAATGAAATCATTCATTGAAAAGAAATTATATTAATACATTAAAATTATATTTTGATACATTAAATCATTCATTGAAAAGAAATTATATTAATACATTAAAATTATATTTTGATAAATGAAATCATTCATTGAAAAGAAATTATATTAATACATTAAAATTATATTTTGATACATGAAATCACTCATTGAAAAGAAATTATATTAATACATTAAAATTATATTTTCATAAATTTTTTATGAAATAAATGTTTTTATTTTTATTTTTTTTCTGTTATTTATTTTGTTATTATATATTTTTGCATTATCGTAAACACTGGTTTATACGTAAGGTTCACATAATGGACGCTAGACGTCAGTTCTCTTTTCCAAGAACAGGGGTCGATTACTCGTCTCTGTTGCTAATATGTCACTGACACGCAGAAGTGCGAAAACTTTAAATATTCAAATAACAGCAACAACAACAAAAAAGAAAAGGGTTATTGATTTAAAAAAATCAGATATTGATAAAACAAAAATATCGATACTTACAGGTAAGAGAAAATCAATAAAAATATTCCCAAAACTCCGTCTATCAGGCCTTTGACTACGGGATGTGTCGGAGAGAAGTTCATTGTGTGTGCAGGAACAATGGAATGGATCTGACAGTTGTCTAATGACAGAGGCGGATATTTTGTTGGGCTCTTTATTCGGACAGTAGTATTTTGAGAACTGAATAAATAAAGAGCCGTGACATTGAGTCAAGCTATTAAACTAGTAATAAGTAGAAATTGTTAGGAGAGAGGGAGAGAGAGAGAGAGAGAGAGAGAGAGAGAGGGGGGGTGAAGACAAAAAAGCTATTAAATAGGTAACAAGTATAAATTGCCAGAAGAAAGAGAAAGAGAGCAAGAGAAAATTCAAAATAGAGAGGAAGAGAGAGAGAGAGAGAGAGAGAGAGAGAGAGAGAGAGAGAGAGAGAGGAGGGGACAACGAGAGATAGATTGTCTAAATGAAAAAAAATAAAAATAAAATAAATGAATAAAAGAAAACAAAAATCAGAAAACAAAAAAGCTATTGAACTCGTAATAAGTATAAATTGTCAAGAGAAAACGGGAGGGAGGAAAAGAGAGAGCATGAAAAAAAGTCAAGAAACAGAGAGAACAAGGAGAGAAGGCAAGAGAGAGAGAGATAGAGAGAAAGAGAGGGGGAGAACAAAAGAAAAGTCAAGAAAGAAAAAGATGAGAGAGAGAGAGAGAAAGAGAGAGAATTTGGAAAAGAAAGAAAAAGAGAGCGAGTGAGAAAGACATTGTTTGGATAAAAAAAAGACTGAAACAAGAAAACAAAAATCAGAAGTAAAAAAAGTTATTGAACTCGTAACAAGTATAAATAAAAAAGAGATGGGGGGGGGATTCAAAAGAGAGACAGAGAGAGAAAGATGAAAAAAGACTGAAAGAAAAGAAAAATCAGAAGACAAAGAAAAAAGTTTAAGAAATAATGATTGTAAATTGTCAGAAGAGAAAGAGAAAGAAAAGTAAACAAAACAAATGAGAGTGAGTGGGAAGGAGTAAGAGCAACAGGCGAAAAAGTATGAGAGGAAGAGGAGGAGAAAAGGAGTGATAGGGGAAGGATTAAGAGTGAGAGAATGCGGGGGGGGGGGAGAAGAAAAAATCAGAAGACAAAAAAAAGTGATCAATTTTCAAACAATTTCTTTTCGTAAATTTCCTTCTTTTGTCTCAAACCTTTTTTATTTTTCTCTTTTTTTTTTTTGTTTGTTTTGGTCCGAACTTTATTGCACTTCATTTCAATTGAACTAAATTGTTCAATTATTTCGTAACACACTGCGATTGTTTGAAGGCATTTCTCACAGCGCCGAAGGTTACATGTTAAACCTTGTAATACCCTATGGTCAGATTCAATTGATTTGCACCAGTCAGCGCTGTCGACCGTCATTTTGAAACTGTAAGTACAACTAACATTTGGAACCACTCCCCCATGAAAATGTTGAGGTTAGTAAATAAACAAAAATGGATAATCTGTTTCGGAAATTTTTTAGACGAAGACTGAAAATTCGTATTATTTGGATTCTCCAGACAACTGTTCTCATCTTGAGTGTCAGGTTCACAATGTTTCGACCTTCTTCACGTATCTCTTGTCGAACTCAGCAATCTTTCTGCAGAACTCATGAATCTGCACGGAATTATTCGGATTACTGTTTGCATCTTCAGATTACTGTTCGCATCTTCAGTGTTCTCTCAGCCACGTGGCGCAGTGGATAAAGTACTTGGTGAATTCAGTTGTAAGTTACACTCTCCTGAAGGTTTATGGTTCAATCCTCAGTGCATATGACACTTAAAATACAATTGCAAATTACGTAGGACCTGTTAATTAAATGAAAGGTTCCGTTCAAAATTCTGTGCAAATTCCCGATTTTTACAGAAAAAGTCCTGATTTCGACAAGTTACACCTGCAGAAGGTCAAAGGTTACACAGACTGGAACATACGAATAACACTCAAGATGAGAATGGTGGTAGTCCGACTAATCTAAATAATTTGCACTTAAGAGAAGTTTCAAACGTGAAAAATTATGCAGGTCAATCGAAGATTACAGTTCTTGCATTTGGTAAAAGTTATTTGTTTTAAAATTGTTTTTTCTCATCTTTTTTTTTTTGTTAACTATACTGTACAATCGGTATTCGTTCTAATTGAAGCTTGAATCCGATTTGGTTGTTGGGAGATATTCCAATATCATTTTGTTGAAAATGATATTCTCAGTGCGGGCAATAAAGTAAAAATACAATTGCGAATTGGGACTTCTATCAGATCATGGCCAACGAATTGAGAGCACCCTATTTATAAAAAAAGAGGGTTTCTTCGAAATTCTGTGCAGATTTCAGAGTTCAAAGATTCCAAAGTTTGGCAAGATACATCTGAAGAAGGTTGGAGGTTACATCAGCCGAAACGTGGGAATAACACTCAAGATGAATTACAGTTCGCATCTTGGATGTTATACTCCAACGTTTTGACTGATGTAACCACTGACCTTCTTCATGTCTATCTTAGTTAAATTGTGACCTGTGGCGTAATGCATTTAATTGTTTCAGTAAGAATCAGTTCTAACTCGTAGTCTTCTGCAGGTTGAAGGTTAAATCCTCGGTTTGGGCAATACTAAAAATACAATTACAAATTAGTTAAGACCTCAATTTGGTCATGGCTGACGGAACATGAGCAAGTTAGCCTTGTGGATTTTTTTTTTTTTTTTTGGAAACCACTCCAGACAAAGCATAAAGGCACTTGATGTAAGGAGCTCAAAAGGAAAATATACTACTACTTCAAGGTCAAAAACCTGCCAACGATAAGGATTAGATTGCTAGATTCTGAACCAGAAAACAGCAATTATTTCACCTTTGTCAGAAACATCGCTCATGGAATGTGAGGACTAAAGGAGAAAGTAAGGGAAGCAAGAGTTACAAGGGTGCCGAAAGTAAACCCAAGATCCACTTTCTAAACTTAAAGGGTTCCATTCAAAATTCTGTTTAAACTCCCAGAATCCAACAAGATGCACCGGCAGAAAGTCAAAGGTCACACCATCCAAAACTTTGCGAGAATAACATCCAAGGTGAAAACAGTAGTTTGAACAATCAAAATTTTTTTTTTTTTTTTTTTACTCATGTCCCCTCCCCCCCTACCCCAACTAGGCATATTGCCACTTGGACGTAAGGGGCTACTATTTAGAACCATGTCTAGGAAAGATTAACAAAATGCTGGTTTATGTTACATTTAAACTTCTGCATATCAGTACAGCCAGGGAAGCAGGTAGCAGGAAGGGAATTCCAAAGTCTAGCTGTTTGAGGGAAGAATTTATTAGAATAAAAAGCTTTCTGGCATTTAGGGACCTCAACAGTGAAGGGGTGAGATTTTGTGACTAAACGGGTTTGCCAGGGATATGTACGTCGAGGGGGTACAAGTACAACACATTCCCTTAAAATATTTGTAAAACAGACACAGAGATGCAACATTGCTGTGATGGGACAGCGGCTGGAGCTTAGTTGATAATGTGGGCCAACTCAAAAAGTGGATAACCTTGTCAAAGTTGAATGCATGGTTATATCTACAACTAACTGTATGTAACCAGCATTGCCCGGGATCCATTAATATTTTCAAATAAAAGTGTAAAATTTTTTTAAATAGGTAAGAAACAAAATAAAATAATAATAATAGTGTGTAAGTTACATAGAGGCGAGAAATGCGCATATACACAGGAACATGCAAACTGGTTACAAACTGTTACCAATAGAGTAAAGAGAAGAAGAATTGAAATAAGGAAGATAAGTCATAATTTAAACTGAAAAAATTTGTTTCTATTACATTATTTAAGTCATAATTTGTCCCCCAACAAAAGTGGGGGTGGACCTGTAAATTCACCTTTGTCCGTTCGTCCGTTTGTCTGTCTGCACTTTTCTCAATAACTACGTCTTCGAATTTTTTGAAATTTTGCACAAACATTAAACATGATATAAGTAAAAAAGTAATAGAACAGATTTTCCGGGAAAACTGCCCCCCCCCCCCCGAGGTGTCTTTCAGGTTAGAATGGCTAAAATTTACACTTTTGTGCTTATTAAAAAAATTGATAACTTGAATTTTTATAAAACTTTCTGAAAAGTTGTAACTAACTGATTTCTTTATAATTTTGATTGTTTATAGTTCGTGATAACTCTTGGCTGTGACCCAGGGGCTCTTTTAGGGCTAATAAAAAACACTCCATTTTTGGGATTATTTTACCATATTTGTCCAAAATTTTCTGTGTATGTCTATTTAGCAGTTTTGCATGGTGTTGAACTCAAATTTAAATATGTTAAGGCCTTGGGGACTTTTGGGGCTAAATGGAGGTGGGTGCATAAATGATGAACTTAGTCATTTCTTTTTTTGCATGGTTCAGAACTCAAATTTACATATGTTAAAAACTGCACCGTTTGTTCATTTTCACCAGGATTTGACGTCTGTTGGGGACTTTTGGGGCTAAATCAGGGGGGCGGGGCTGAACTTAGTCATTTTTTTTTACGCCTCATTCACTGTGCACTCACAAGGAGCTACGCAGGCTTCACTTATTTTAAATTGTCATAACCGTAACAATCTTATTATAATTAGAATAGTTTTATCAAATAGGATAGCGTGAAATGATTATAGAATCTGATTATCTCCCATCCAGGTCACCCGGTGACAGACAGAAAAACAATCTTCAAATATGAATACTTAATATGCAATCCTGAACCAACTGGCAGTCTATTCAGAGAATGTAGGTGGGATATGCTCTAGTCATAAAATCTTCTAATTTAAAGTTTAGACTTAGTGGATGTCGGCTGCCATAAAAAGTGACAGAGTAACTTGGTTGAGTGTGACCTGTTGACCTTGATTATTTGTGTCTGTGACCTGCTGACCTTGATTGTGTCGATCACAAAAAAGCAATGGACAAAGCTTTTACTTCAAAATTTCAAAGATATTTTCCATGCAAACAGCCATCTAAATTATTTTTTTTAAATTACATTTTCACCCCAAACAAGGCACTTTGATGTAGGGGCTACTATCAGGGACCTAAGTTGCAGGGATACTGTGTAGGGAGTTGAGCAGCAAGATGTCTGTTCATATTACACTTGAACTTCCGCATGTCAGTACAGTTAAGGAAGCAGGAACCCAGAAGGGAATTCCAAAGTCTAGCAATTCTGGGAAAGAAGCTATTAGAGTAGAAGGCTTTCTTACATCTAGGGATCTTTACTGTGTAGGGGTGGGATTTTGCTGATTGTCGGGTTTGCCGGAGGTATTTATGTCAAGGGGGTGTACAAAGGTTTGTAGTTCTTCGGAGCATTCACCTTTAAAATACATGTAAAACAAGCAGAGAGATGCAACATTTTGTCGATGGGACAGGGGCTGAAGCTTAGATGACAGTTAGGGACTTATCAGGTTGGCGAATCTCTTTTGAACCTTGTCCAGAGTGAGAGACTAGTAGCAGATGCACAAGTCCAAATGTGACAACAGTACTCCATACATGGGTGAATGCTGACCTTGTAGATACTTTCAGGTGTAAGTAACTTTCTAGTACAGTAGAGAGAGAGCCCACCTTTTTCGCAGCAGCCTTAGCAATGTTCTCGATGTATCTGTTCCAACTCATGTTCCCTGTGAACGTTAAGCTAAAGAGTTTGCACAAAGTACTTTCAGGTAATGTATCTTTAGCCATAGCTATTGGTGATTCAGAAGGTTTCATGTAATTATTAAAAGAAACAAGCAGCACTGAACGTTACCATCCATTTTTTACCCCATTCCACTACAGATTGGAGGTCTTCCTCCAGGGTTTCTGCCATTGCCTTGGATATATGATCATTCGTTTTCCCCTTGTGCCTGCTATAGAGCATAGTGTCGTCAGCAAATATGCGTATCTCAGAGACAATTTTATCAGGGAGGTCATTTATGAATGTCAGGAATAATAAAGGTCTAAAGATCGATCCCTGAGGTACATCTGCATTTATATCATATTGTTTGGACGTACAACCATCGAGGAAAACCTGGATTCTTCTCTTATTTAAGAAGGATTTAATTCTAAATGATAATGCATAACAATCAAACATTAATTTATTATGAACTGTTTAAAAAATAATTATGCAAATTGGACATTCAAATATTTGTCTTAAAGTAGTACTCAAAAAAGAATATACTTAGAGTTTAAAAGTCTGTTTAAGAACACATGGTAAGGATATTACAACAATACAAAGAGATACAGGTGGAGGTGCCAGGATTGATTGCTCCACATGAAACCGGTCGTAAATAGACCATTAAACCGGTGGATAATAGAAAGACAGGCGATCGTTTCTACTAGAACGGAAACACTGGAATACATTGATATGTTATCATCCTAATAAATTCTACATATATTCTCAATACCGAAATACTTTTTGCTTGATCATTAAACTGTTATAAAATTGGAATTAATTTGGTTTAGATAATGTTATTTCAGTGATATCTTAAAGCTGAAAATCTTCCAATATAACCATTTTTTTTTTTTATAACGAATGAATGAACTAAAAAAGCACCATAACGATATCGTTTGGCTTATAAAGGCATTGGTGACTAAAAACAAAATTTAAAAAAAAAAAAAAAAAAAAAAAAGCAGCAGCCGCCATTGTCGAGTGCGCTTCCTTCTCCCACCTTATTAACCTTCCTCTTTCTTCTCCCCCCCCCCCACTTTGACACAAAACTCTCCACTCTTTGAACCAATCTTGAATATATCTCGCGTGTTTTGTCGATATTCTGGCTTATGTCATAAGGAAAATTTATTTGAAAATGGGTCATTGGAAGAAGCAGAACATACTGAGGATCTCTGGATACTCTTTGCCAGGTTGTTGCCAATAATGACGTGTGTGACAACAGCTAGTGAATATTAAATCTAATATATAAATCTGAAACGTCGGTTTGTTTGTGTGTTTGTGCGTTTGTTTGTGTGTTCGTAGGCCCGCTAAAAATTTTCTCTCAGCCACATTCAATTAGGGTCGAAATCGAAACCATATATAGAAGCCATTTCAAAATCCTATGTTGCATTAATTAAATAACAGTAACACGTTTTGATGGTAATATAGGAATACCATACCACCATAACCTTGAGCCCCTAGAGGGGCATAGGCCATCCACAACAGTGTCAACGTGAATGTGCCGTATTAATATAGGAATGATAAATCAAAAAAAAACTTTTCGCATTTATTCATTTAGAGATGTGTGGGTATGTCTAATATATACAATTAACTTGCTACAATTATCAAAGCTTTGATCGATATAAAGGATACAAAGTTTAGACTTGGCAAGTGTTGGCCGCCATAAAAGCAGATTGACTGACTTGGCTGGTGATGCACTTAGTGTTGATCACAGAAAAAGTGTTCAGCTTTTGCTTCAAACTTTCATGACACCAGCTGCGATGGACGGGTCATGTTATGTGCATGCCTGACTACCACCTTCCAAAGCAAATACTCTACGGTCAGCTAAAAGAGCGAAAGCGGTGCCAAGGAGGACAAACAGGAGATATAAGGACAACATAAAGACCCACCTGAGACAGTGTCACTTCAGCCTTACCAGCTGGGAGGGTGCTACTTTTCAGAGAGGCATATGGAGCAGAATGGTCCATGAAGGCACAGCTCACTCAGAAAAGGACCTCCACAGAGCTGCAGAAAACAGGAGGAAGCAGAGAAAGGAGGGATCTACTACCAGCACAGCTCCTTCCACCTCTTTCGCTGAATTGTCGATCACTCACACATGGCCCCACTGCAATAAAATCTGTGGGTCAAGGATCGGCCTCCACAGCTGTCTGAGAACCCACAAATGACCAGACTGACAGAACAATCAAAACGACTGACTTGTGTGGACAATGCCTTTCAACCACGTTAGTACGAACGATGAGGGGATGTTCTGTCATGATTTTACCCTTGCCTATGACCTCACTCAGATTGTTCGCGAGCCCATCCGTGTGCCTAATACTACAGGCCAATATGCAAGCCTCCTATACCTTTTTCACTCAACTTCCCCTGAGCTATGTTCATATTCCATTCTTTCTCCTCTAGGATCCTCCGACCACTCCGTCGTATCAGTTAAGATAAAAATGAAATGTAATAAGTCCCCAGACGTACCTTCACCCTACCGTACTGTATACCGATACTCCACGGCTGACTGGGATACTCTTTAAGCGTTGCCTTAAGGAGAAGTGCTTTCCAACACCCTGGAAAACCTGATCAGTATGCCCTGTATTTAAGAACTTAGGTGATAAGTCATTTCCCTCTGTACAGACCAATAAGTCTCCTGTGTGTCATGACTAAGTAGCTGGAATCCACAATAAATACAGAAATAGTCAACCACCTCAGCAGAAATAACCTTCTTAGTGACACGCAATATGGTTTCCATTCTGCTAGATCTACAGCAGATGTGCTAACGGTTATATCTCATAGGATTAGTGAATCTCTCGACAAAGGCTTCCTTTCTCTATCATTAAATCATTACTCTCTGATGGGCTCATAAGAGTAGTGGTTGATGGACAAAAATCAGAGGCCTAGAGTATTAATGCTGGAGTCCCTCAAGAGTCCATCCTGGGCCCAACTCTCTTCCTGATCTACATCAATGATCTCCCTAAACACATACTTAAATCATTAGTTGACATCTATGCTGATGACATGATCATCTACGGCAACACATCAAAGGCTGTAAATGACAAAGCTCTCTCTGATTTTCTCTCCTCTGATCTCGAGTGCGTGGTTCAGTGGGGGAAGACGTGGCTGGTTACCTTTAATGCATCTAAAATCAAACTCCTATCTTTACATCATCAACGCTCTGATCCCCATATGGCATCAATTGAAATGGATGGCTCTCATCTAGGAGAAGCCTCATGTTTTGACAAGCTTCTGGGCTTGACCTTCACTCCTGATCTAAAATGGAACACGTGCATCAAGTCTGTTACCAAGGTTGCTGGAAAGATGGTGGGATCCTTCTACCGCTCCAGAAGATATCTCACCCCTGATGCAATTCTCTATCTATATAAAAGCCAAGTACGTCCAAGGATGGAATACTGCTGCCATATCTGGGCAGGAGCTGCTAAAAACAGCCTATCCTGCCTTGACAGAGTACAAAATAGACTTTGTGGCTTAGTGGGGGATGCCCTTTTCTCCTCCCTGCAACCTCTCTCCCACAGAAGAGACATTGCAAGCTTATCTTTGTTTTATCATTATTTCCATGTCACGTGCTCGTCTGAACTCCAATCTCTGGTCCCCCCTCGCCAATCTTTTACGAAAAACACCAGACTAGCTGAATCCACTATCAAAAACTTTTCCCACTCTATATCTATGCCTAAATCAAAACGTAGATTCCATGAACAAAGCTTCTTTCTTAGAAGTGCACGTCTGTGGAACTCTGTTCTGTCTACCTGCTTCCCACCTGACTACAACCTCGACGTCTTCAAGTCCAATGTAAACAAATTCCTGATGAACCACCCCCTTAAGTAGACACTTTATTAAATCTCCACACTAATGTACTGTACTTACAGTAACCCTTATCCCTGAGTGGCTTCCGGGCCTTGATAAGTGGTGACCACCTTGTAAAAAAAAAAAAAAAAAAAAGAAAAGAAACTAATAAAGGGAAAGAAACACTCTGAAGTTAAAATCATTTTGATATTGTAAAAAGAAAAACTGCTGAAAAGAAAAAAAACAAAATGGCTATGCAGAATCAAATATCAGCATATCAGACACCATGCTATTTAGGTCTATAATGCACATATACACAGAAAAATAGTAACTGATGACAGAATGTTACCAACATAGAGAAAAGATGAAAAGCTGAAGAATTGCACAATAATAATTGAAATAATGTAAGGGGATAAGTCATATTTTACCCTTTGTTTTCAATCATGGCTTAGTTAAGCGTATAATAAAAATGTTTTGTTAAAATCTTCAGTGAGAGTAAGGTTATCATCATGGTCATTAAAATAAATAAAAATTAAATTATTTACAAATTGATTTAAAATCATTTTGATTGCTTTTTGAATGAACTAAGTTCAGGAAACTTGTCATTACCAATCAGCAGAGCGTTACCACTGTCAACTAAGCATTGCGTGCGTGCACCGGGCAAAAACAGGTACACTTAGAAACATGGTTTTCGATGCCATAAGAAAAAGCATTGGTATGACGTAAGCAAAAAAAAAAAAAAAGAAAAAGAAAAAGAAAAAAAAGAAAAGAGAAAAAAAAGAAAAAAAGAAAAAAAGAGAAAAAGAGAAGAAAAAAAAGAGAAAAAGAGAAGAAAAAAAAAGAGAAAAAAAGAAAAAGAAAAAAAGAAAGAAAAAAGAAAGAAAAAAAAGAAAGAAAAAAAAAGAAAGAAAAGAAAGAAAAAAAAGAAAAAAAGAAAAAAAGAAAAAAGAAAAAGAAAAAAAAGAAAAAAAAGAGAAAAAAGAAAAAAAGAGAAAAAAGAAAGGGAACCGAAACATGCAGACACAGTTAGCCAATCAGCAACCTGTGTTAGTTTGATGTGCATGCGTGGTGTGCCTCTGTGCGACTTGAAAAAAGAAAAAAAGATTATGTCACTTCTTGGATTGTTTTCGACTATGGTTAAGAAATGGCTGTCGGATAATCGAATAAATGTCTTGCAGTGGCCAAGTCAAAGTCCTGCCTTGAATCCAATCGAAACTCTTGTCAAGAAAAATGTCAATAAGAAGAATCAAAAATTCAATGTATTGGAAGAAATTTTGAAGGGAGAATGGTCAAATATTTCCATCAATATTTGTCAAAACTTACTAATGAACTATCGAACGCGTCTGGAGGTTGTAATTAAAAACAAAGGCTTTGCGACTTGCAAATAAGATGTCAATAAATTTGACTGACATTTTTTGTTTTTAATTATTGCTTGTAATTTGTTAAAAATAAATTATGAAAATAATTGCATTGGTACTTCAATTTTTTAATGCTTACAAGACATACAGTTAAAGTTTAACTAAAAAGTTATCCTGCAAATATATTGAATGGATAAGATAAGGTGCCAATAATTTCAACGTTAACTTTATATAAGAGTCACCACTTATCAAGGCCCGGAGGCCACTCGAAGATAAGGGTTAATGAGTGTACAGTAGTCAATGGGACAATATTGTAATAATTGTTTGGTAAATTGGATTACTTAAGGAGACGACTCATCAAGAATTTGTTTACGCTGGACTTGAAGACAATCATTGTTGTCAGCTGGAAAGCTGGAAAACAGAAGATAAACAGTGGAGGAAATTATTGACAGTGGTTTCAGCTAGACGATTGTTTTTTGTGAAAGTTCAGTGAGGAGGTAACACAGATTGGAGCTAATATGCATTAGCTGGATGATATGGCTTAAACAAACACATGTAATCATAAAGAAGTCGACCCCATTAACTGGATGGCACAAGGCCATGAGTTGGGAGTATTGAGACCATTGAAGGAGGAGGAAGAAATATGAAACAATATCTTTAATCCAAACAGAATTAGAAGAACGAATTCGTTGCACCCTGAAGCAATAAACGCAACTCATTGCGAGGGCTAGCGAATATTCATTGCAGTCTGACTCTTATTGTGTTTTGCACCAGGACTCTACCCGGAGAGTGTAAGGTTTCATGCCTCCTATGAACTATATATGGATATATGGATTAATATCTTCTACGTGATTACCCAATGGACAGCTTGGTGTGTTGTACTCCTTGCTATCTATAGAGATCTTTCTCTTAAAAAAAAAAAAAAAAAAAAAAAAGAAAAGAAAAAAAAAAAAAGAAAATCCTGTATTACATCCGATGCCTGTTAATCGGATTTAAGTGACTTTGAAATTAATGAATTCATGCCATGTGCTTGATCCCCAAGTTGGCTCAGTAAGAAATCCTTCCAACTACGAAAATCATTAGTTGTCCATTTCCTTCTTGCGAATTTAAGCCCCAATTGGACTTTCCTGATACTGAGAATTCTGAAAGACATTCTTTTACCATTTTTTTTTTTTAATATCTTTCTGCCAATATCCTTTTTTGTTGCAGCATTGTTGATTATTCTAAAGAAAAATAAAAACCAGAACAAAAATAAAAAATAAAAAAAATAACAAATGAAAATGATAAAACTCAATTCTCTGAATTGGCTCCTTCCATTTTTCTTGTTTTGTTGAATTTTTATGCCTTTTATTAACAACTGCCATTCTTACCTCATTCTTTAACCATAGGCATGGGAAATCTAACAAGGATACTTTAGCCAATATCTGACTCTGTATCATATGAGGATCTCTGTCCCCATGGGTCTGCCATTTGATGGGATATAGGTGGGTGGCGCATTTCTGTTGGTGAACCCCCCCACCCCTCTTGATCGAGACAGAGCAGAGCAAAACTAACCCTAAGTCTAAGGACTGCGATTGAAGTTAATGCAAATGCTCCAAACTGGATCGGAGATGTGATAATCGAGCATGTGTGTGCAGTGTGATATGCTGAAGTGAAAGCGAAATTGAAGCGAGGGTGGAGGACATGCATTGCATGGAGAGAAATATGAGAATAATATACTGGACATATAATGCAATTCTTAAAGACAGACTTAGATCTGATGACCTCAGGGGAAGATTAAATCTGGAATATGTAGAGAGGTGTGTGATGCAGAACAAGGGGTTTCATTGGTTACATTGAAATAATGGTATAGTGCTTTGATTAGATGTAGAACAGTTAAGGCAGCAGGGACGGTTACAAAAAGACATTGAAGTGATAAGGATAGATTTAAGAGGAATAAAGTCCTGGACGATATCCATTCACATTAGAGAGATAAATCCAGATTTCACATGTTCAGTGCTTATATACCTGTTTCGGCATCAAAATGGTAAACGACCAACCCTCCGCATACCCGTAAAATTGACCTTGTGCCACATTTCAGGGTTTTTCTTTACCTGCAAATGTGCGGACAAACATTATTCAGAAGATGAACATCTATGCTGATGATGCAACTCTTTTTTCTAATGTTGCTTCTCGCCCATCTCCGTCGGATCAGGTGATCTAGAAGTTCTCATGTGTAACGCCATCATGTTATACTTGGATGAACTTGTGGATTAGAGTATGAAACTAGCCTGGGTGCCCGGAGGTGTGTGTTGATCAAATAAAAAAAAAAAGTGGTAGTAAGCAGGCAGGCTTGAACCTGTACCACGAAGGAGGAAAAGAATGTGAAAAAACAAAAAACAAAAACATGACGTCTTAATCATTGCATCCATTGGCAAACCGGAAGTGGCAAAGGTTTAAACTAAGGCTAGTCAATCAAAAAGAGGGGATGACTTTCGAAAATATCGGCGAAGAAAGCGACCCTCCTTGTAGAAAAGTGCCTAGTTGAGGGTGAAGGAATTAATATTTTTAGCCAATTTTTCGATATTTGTTGTCCAAAGGGCTGAGCTTCAAAACGATACCAATCTTGTGAAAATCCATCGCCTCTGTCGAAAGTTTTAAGCAGAAATACAAACATACATACATTTAAACAGACAGATGGAATTTATATTATAGACTAGCGGGGGTTACCCGGCGATGCCCGGGTGTCTTGAGGTAAATCAAAACTCCGGGGGGGGGGGGGGGAGGGTTAAATAAAAAAAAAATGTTTTGGTAGGTAAGTATGAGAATCGAACCCGTACCCTGGAGTTGGAAATTAATGTGTGGAAAAAAAAACCAAAAAAAAACAGGCAACGTTACCCATTAGGCCACCGCGACATACATTTGAATTTATTAAACTATAAAAACAGGCGTGCGCAATAAAAGTTAACTCTGCTGCTTCCATTTGACCTAATTAAGAAGGTTAAATAGAAGTCACGCAGCTGTTTACCCAAGTTTGACTGTTTTTGTTTTTTTCCCCCAACATCTGTTGGGGGAGGGGAACCAGCTCCCAATTGTCCAGATTGAATAACAATTATCTGATGTACAACATTGATCAAAGATGATTGCTTCTGGACATTTCCCGGCGCAATGCCGAGAACGTTGTTAACTTTGAATTAGTTTCGCTTTTTATACGAAAAAGCCTCATCAACATGCGAGAAGGCAAAATAGCAATGATTTTGTAAAAGTTGACGTAAATAAATTTAGATGCGACGCACTTTCCCAAATCGTACATATTATTATTTAGGACCCATATAAACAGTTGTAAGCGATCGTAACGACATCGGAACCGTGTGTGAGAAAAGCCTTTTGAAGACATACACGAAATGGTCACACACATTTTGCCTTTTATATATATAGATGGCTTTTTTTTTTTTTTTATAAATCCTGTTGAAACTCAACTTGTCTTTCACTCGTAGGTGTGTCCCTTTTCATCCTGAGATTCTCATGGATGGTTCTGCTCAAGAAATCGATCCAGGAATTTCTTGGTCTTTCTTTCTCATCAAATCTTTCTTGGAATTCATCTATTTGATCAATTGCTTTAAGCACTTTCTCACTTTTGAGGCTATTTTCTCCATCTCTACAAATCTACGATCAAACCATGTATGGAGTACTCATGTATGGGCAAATGACTCTCTCGCTCGTTTAAAACGTTTTTGACTACTAATGAGGATATGACGCCCAATGCTATGGACGATCTTATTTATAACTTCGGTTAGGGCAATCAACCAATGAGAAGCCTCCGACCTCATAAAAGTATTGAATTTTGGATTCAAGCCAGTTCACTGTCATCTCCATCTTGAATGACTGAACCACTGCTGATCGTGACTGCATTGATTCTTCGCCGATTTGATTTACTACCGCCATCTTTTTTCAACACTTTTAACAGAGGGTTCGTGATAAAGTGCAGAAATGTATTTGTCATTTGATCATCCCAACCCTTACTTCTTCACTGCAACCTCTTTCACAGATGAGGTGTTGCTTCTCTCAGTCTTTTCTTTAAATAATATTATGACATGTTCTTCAGAATCGTCTAATCTATTTCCTGCTTCCTTTGTTCCAGCTCATTTGTCTAGTAGTCTCCACAGATTTCCTGTTTTTATACCTCATTGTTATACAGCTTATTTCAGTAGTTTCTCTGGAAAACCTGTAAATGTGTGGCACTCTCTTCTGACTGTTTTCCTCCTTCCTATATAGCCTTAGTCTTTTCAAGACTGATGTCAAAATGCTTTGCGATAATCATCTGCTGTTCTTGTTAGCTTCTTACATCAAGTGGCTTCATGACTTGTCTGGAGCAATTTTTATAAAAACAAAAAAATAAAATGAAAATAATTATAATAAAAAACAAATAAATAAAGATTCATACTCCAAGATTGAAGACCAAAAAATAATACAATCTAATAATTCCAGGGTTTCTGTTTTTGTTTTTTTTTTGTTTTAAAAATTTATTTATGAATGGTTCATAATTGGCTATATAATGTTGTACAAAAAAAGAACAATAAAAAACATCTTTTTGAATAATATTTGTTTTATTTCAATATCTGAGACAGCTTTGTCTTGAGAAAAGACATTTTTGAAGGGAATCATATCGTCCAAATTGTCTGTTTATTAATTTTTTTTTTTTTTTTGATTGAATGGTCTTAGATTTGAAATGATTTTTAATGAAATGAAATGGAAAAAAAAATGGGGGGAAAAAAGAGAAAAAGTTAACGGGGGGGGGGGCGATTCTATTGACCATTTTGGTTTAGTTAGAGAGTAAATAAAGGAAGGGATTAAAGAAATAAAGAAGGACAGAAGGAATAAAGAGAGAAGGACCGAGAAGAAATAGAGTGAAAAAAAGAAAACTAAAGAGAAGAAAGAGGGAGAATATAAGAAAGAAAGAAGAAAGAGGGAGAATATAAGAAAGAAAGAAAATGCAAAGAAAAAGAAAGTAAAGGCAATTAGTAAAAGAAATAAAAAAAAACAAAGAAAACAAAAGCAAAAATTGCACACAAAATGTGGGACAAAAAAATAAAACAAAAACAAAAAAGAATGAACAAAAAACAAATATAAGACAGTTTTATGTCAACATGACGGGTTTATTTAGTATAAAAAAGATGCTAATCTCTGTAATGGCATTACATATATATATATATATATATATATATATATATATATATATATATATATATATATATAGTGCTTGCCACATGATGGTTGTAAGGTTAGCACTGCAACTTATTATTATACATCAAGAAAGCTAAAGTTAACGGAAGAATTTGACGGGAATTTTTTTTTTTTCATATTTTTAATTATACAGAATAAACTCCGAAATTTTTCGGAAAAGTATAGCTGTCATTCATTTTTCTTGCTTTAGAGGGGGTGGGAGGTGGGTAGAAGAAAGGAATAAAATGAATTTCCTTAAAATTTAGAAAAAAAAAAAAAAATTATACCCCCCTCCCACCGCATCCGCCAATTTGGTAGAATTCTCTCACACAAACATTTTGTGGCAGGCCTAAGCCTCAAGAGCACCATTCACACAGAAACTCATGAAACGACACTATCCCCCACCCCCTACACACATTCCACCCATCCAAAAATGGGTACTTAAAAAAAAAAAAAAAAAAAAATTATTTTTATATTTTTTTAAAATTCACATTTAGATGAGTGTCTGATTTTTTTTTTTTTTTTTTTTTTTTACATTGGCAACATTTCGGACGCAACTCTTTTGAAAGTGACGATTAGCAAGGAACTAATTTTTGCCAATTTTAATCAATAATGCAGTAACAAAAATGCTGCAAACATATATATATATAAATACACACATACATTTTTGAATGAATTCAATTATTTATGACAGAACATTAAACCTTAATGTTAGTTGAGAATGATTTTACTACTATATATATATATATATATATATATATATATATATATATATATATATATATATAAACAATAGAATGCTAAATTCCAATAATCATTTATTTGTTTCTCAAAAACAATCTCTATAACTTCATGACCCGTTTTATGCATGCATGAACAACCAAATTATAGATGTATATATCTTGGATTTTTCATGCTTGCAACCCTTCAGAAGTTAAGAAATCATATCCAGAAACATTTGAAAACAATGCAATGCTCATATATAATTCAAGAAAAATTAGTTTCAATTTACAAACTGAATAATTCTGTAAACTTAAAGCAAGTATAAATATTAGCATTACTATTTATATGACAAATGAAAAAGCTAAATATTCAAGATAGAGCAATAATGTAAGGAAAATTGGATCCTTGTCGAAAAATTAATTTGTTGTAAATTGTAATCTATAGAACTTAAACCCAATTATTTATTTTTATTTTATTTATATATATAGATGATTGCTGCAAAAATGGATAGAGGTATTTTCAATGATAAAAAAAAAAACAAACTCAATGGTAAAAGAGGAAATGAACAGTATTCTATATTCTTTTTCAAATACTTATCCATTTTTTAGTTAAACTTTTGCTTGGTCAATCATCGCAGCTGTAAAGCAACTATTAAACCAACAGGTCTCACTTTACTTCAGAGACAATCTGTTACTTTTGCAAGTAAAAATGTCTGGCACACATCTAGTCATCACCCTACCACCCACAATCTAATGGTTAAGTGGAAAGGTTTCTTGATATTATCAACCTTTACATTATGTAAAAGAGGAAGACAGCAACCCAAGTAAATACAAATAACATATATAACCTTAGTTTTCTTTATATATATGTATATATATGTTAGCAATAATAGGTGTGTTGATACTAAACGGTACACAAGTGTTTAAGAGAGAGTTAAATACCTTACATACATTATGTCATCCTATATAAGGAATTTCTCTCAAGCTAATATTCTCTATTTATAAACATAACATAACGTAATTAAAAACATGTATTTCAAACAGAACATTTGTTGCTTAATAGTAAAGCACTAAGCCGCAGTCTCTGGTCAAGATTTTGAATCCTACCATAGTTAGTCACGCTAATGAGCTGCAGTAATGGTGAAATGTGTAGAATGATAACTATATATGTATGCATATATGTGTATATATGTAATTAAGACACTCTTCTAAATATAAAAAAAAAAAAAAAAAAAGTATAATTTTTTATGTGAAATTCCTGACACGGGATACAGAAAGATATTTCCTTTAAGAATGAAATGCTACTATCCCACAATCAGATATTCACGGACAATACCATACAAACCGCTCACATAGACATGAGTAGGCGGATTAAAAAAAAAAAAAAAAGAAAAAGACTTTGTATATCAAAAACGTCAAATAACAGCTTTACTTATAATTGTACGAATATTTACAATATGATCAATCTTTGCAAAACAGAGTCACTTGTCATATGAACGTCAGGATCGTAAATAAATTTTTTCGTTTTGTGATCTGACGAAAGAGAGGGAGAGAGAAAGATTTTTTTTTATTATTATTAAAGATATGGAGATATAGAGAGATTACATCGTTTGGGTTTTTCTTTTTTTAAATAATACTTTTTTTTTAGGCAGGGAAGATTATTGGGTTATATTTGTGAACCTGTTTAATGAAAAATTGGTTTGAAATGATAGTCATTTGGAAAAATCAGAGCGAATGAAAGTCAACAAAAATGGAGAAAGAGCTGAGGGTGGGTGTGGGGATTAGCGAGGAGGTATGGATATTAGTCACAACACGTTTGTTATGGTAAAATGTCTTGTTTTCAGTTTTTTTTTTTTTTTTTTTTTAAATGTAAGGTTATTTGTAAACCCAAGAACATCAACCCCATTTTCCAAATATGCAAAACATTGCTTGAATCATGATTATCAGTTATTCCCCCACCCTCAAAAAACATTTTTTAATTTATTATGAAAAAAAAAATAAAAAGCTAAAAACTGTTATTCCCCATGTTAAAAAATTAAAAAATAAAATTTATTACAAAAAAAAAAAAAAAAAAAAATCTACAAAAAAATAAATAAAAAAAAATGAAAAATATTTTTTGTTACTCCCCAATCTAAAAAAAAAAAAATTAAAAATAAATCTAAATTTTTTTTTTATTATTTGTATTTGAAGCAGAAATTAATCCTCTCTATTCTTTCTTTCCTCTCTCCCTCTTTAACTACTTTGTATCTATGCTTTTTTTTTTAAATCTTTCTCTCCTTCTCCAATAAACCAACTCCCCCACCTTTCTTTCTCCCTAATCCTCCTCCTCCTCTCTCTCCCCTATTTTTTTTTTCTCTTTCATTCTCCAAAAAAGAAAGTCAGAGGAACCTTGAAATCATTACACCACTCAAGAAATAAATAGAACCAGAAAATTCTTTTTTCTTTTTTAAAAATCTTTTTTAAAAGAATGTCTGGCAACTTTTAATGGGCAATTTCAATTTGAATATGAAGTACTTGTGTAAAATAAAAACCATGGTATCGTTGGAATTTTTTGGGAAGTTGACGCAAAAAGTTGAAAAGTGCCAAAACATTGAGCCAATGAAATTGCAACAATTTAATAAAACATTTATTGCTACCGTCGGTTTATTATAAAAAAAATATTTATTTTGATTTCAAATTAAATAATAAAAAAAAAAATATTAAAAAATTTTTTTTTTTCTATCGTTTGTTATTCAAAAAAGGAATATTTATTCATGGAACTTACTTTACAATGTTAGTTTTTTTTTTATTTTAATTTTCTTAAAGTTTTATAATAACTGTCGACAAATTATTATATTTTCTTCATAATAAAAAAGAATATTGTTTCATTTTTCATTAAAATTATCTTGTAATAACAAAAATACATTTTTATTGAAAAAAAAAAAACAAAAAACTGGCCAGCATTTGCGTGAAAAAAAAAAAAAAAAAAAAAAAAGAATTTCGTTCAGCACCTTTTGGCATTACACGTAAACTGCCCAGAAAATTCTAACAATAACACGGTCCTTAATCTGCAAAAGTATTGGAAATGGTTTTCTGGAAAAGGGGAGACCAAGAAAGGAGCAGCAAGGAAAAAAAGATAAGGAATGGAGGGACGTGGTTTTAGTATGAGAAACATTGAGAAATTCATTCATGCTTAAGCACACAAACTATGGTTTTCTTTTGTTTTTGTGACTACATTACTTTCCTGGGGACCAAAAAAAAAAAAAAATATCTTACTTCGCAAACAAGAGAGCCATTAAAAAAAAAGAACTGTTGACATCAAGACCCAAAGTGTGGAAAATTAAGATTCTCAAGTTATTTTACAATTCAGAGTTTTGTTTCACCATCTTTTTTTTTTTTTTTTAGGATTTTAGAAAACAATTTTTCACCGACCGCATCGGATCATGGTTTTTTTTTTTTTTTTACATTTCATTTTTACGACTAAATATGCATTTTCTGTGCTCAGCTTCTTTCAGAGAAGCACTTCTGGCAAAATAAATGGACATTCTTATAATGCAAATCCGAGTTTCTGTTGTTTTTTTTTTTAAACCCCCTTGATACAACATCATCGGCAAATACACGCGTGAAAAGTTTTTTTTTTCTTTTTTTTTTTCTCGGTTTAAGATTCACTTGTATACATCCTTGATGTCTGAAGTGTTATTTTATTGAAGAAAAGAAAAATCAAACATTTAAAAATCTTTCGCATTTTCAAATTATATATGTCAGTTCTGTTTGATTCCAGATAACAAGTTGAGAGATATGACATTTTGGAATTTTATAAAAATTAGCTTCTTACAATTTGTTACAATAACAAAATTAGGTGTTTATCCAGAATTCAACTAAAAAAAAATAAAAAATCTATATGCTGTACATACCCATTACAGACCGATGATGTCATATTTCAAAATCATGTGAACTGATCAAATTTTTTTTTTTGTTTTTTTTCATACATAGAAAATTATTTTTCTACGATTTTTAATGGATTACAATGAATTGTAGCCATTATAAGGATAATTTTGATCTCTATTTCTGAAGAGGTGATTAAGGGGGAGGTAACCATCAATGATTTTTAAAGATGGCGGATTGATTCACTTCCTCATAATATTTAATCTTCTTAGTCAAAAAAGGAAAAAAAATAATTTACGTAATTTTTGGAATATGAAATTTTTGGTCTGTGATATGTATGTACATCAAAGAGTTTTTTTTAATTTATCTTAATTAGGTTCAATTCTGGACAAGAAGCCAAAATTAACTCACAAATTTTATAATTAATTTATGAAGCAAAACTTTCGGTTCTTTGATATTATACTTGCTTTCTATTTTAAACCCAAGCCAGAAATGACTTCTTTCTGCCTTTTTTTGTTAGCAAAATTTACTTTTAAAATGCCATGCATTAACTCAACAACTCCATTATAACAATCTATCATATACTTAATATTCCTGATTAAATTTTGATATACAAAATATCAATATTAAAAGTCATAAAAAGCACATGACCTACCTTTAAATATACCATCAACCCTAGGACTGGCTGGCAATAAAAAAAATATTCTTTGGCAAAGTAAGGGAGCTAACTCTTCGACAAGTTTAATTTTTTTTTTTTTCAAAAATTCAAAAATTGATTTTAGCAATGAGTTTCATCTCTTAAAACTTAATTTTCGATATTTTGTCAGATTTTTTTTAATTGATATTTTTTATAAAAAAAAATTGTTTCGAAATAGAAATTAAAACATTTCTTTATTGGTTGTTAAAGAAAAACTTTTCTATTGGATGAAATGAGACCTTTTTTTTTTGTTGTTGTTTTTTTACTTTAACTAGCCTATAAAAATGGATTTTTTCATCTGTTTCAAAAAAGAAAGAAAAAAAAAACTTTTTATAAAAATCAATCATGAAAAAAAAAACTTTGTTAAAGTCAATTGTTAAAATTTTTAAAAAGTTTACTTATTTTAGTTACCTCCTTTCTAGGAAGTTAGACACAAGGTATCTCCCATACTTTTGCTAGACTAAAGTAAAAAGAGCCAAACAATCATACTGTGTTCTTTCTTAAATGTTTATGGTCGACCATTTTGTTCAGGATCATTCAACATTTAGTTCAATTTCGCCTTTTTTTTTTTTTTTTTTTTTTTTTTATCGATGGCAATTTGGTAGATATTTAAAATGGCTGACTTGTAAATTACTTTTCGTTACACTTTAATTTTCAAAAGTAATTTTGAAGTCATTAACCTGACAAATAGAAAGTCATGTTTCTGGTTTGAATTATATTTTTACAACTGAAGTCATACATTATGATTCATTTGTGCTCCTATATCAAAAGAAAAACATTCTTTACCATATGTGCCACCGCTGTATCAAAGAACCAGACTTTTGGTAAATGTATTGCAAGTCAAATTACATCAATTTCCCCCAAAACTTTGAATACATATTACCGTTTCATACGTTTACTTTATATTTTCATTCATTTACTTATCAGATGATATATTTTGTATATAGTTTTGTTTCAATATTTATTTCAACAGTGCTCAATATGCTATGGTGTAGTATAAAAATATACTTATGGCAGGTAAGCTACACAGGAACGTCAGTTACATTCCACAAAAGAATTTTTCAGGCTAAACTGCATTTAGCCTGACAAATTCTCTCAGGGGAGTGAAACACAAACGTTTGAAGACAGTAGGAGCTCAATTTAGACTTTTTTTTGTTTTTATCCAATAGAAATTAAAAAAAAAAAAAAAAAGATAAAAATGGCTGACTTGTAAATTACTTCTCGTTACACTTCAACCTTCAAAAGTAATTTTTAAGCCAATAACCTGACAGATAGAAAATTTAATCCCCTAAATAATTTCTTAGACTAAACTGCATGTAACTTGACAGATTCTCTTGGAAAATTCAACAGAAACCTTTCTGTGAAGCTTACTTGACACAAGCACATATATATATAGGTAGGTAGGTAGGTAGGTAGGTAACACACATGGAAATTGGGGAGGGAGAAGCAAAATGGATGTTTATCTGTCAGAACGATGAAGACCATCTGATCACCCTGAAAGGATGATGGATGACACATGCTGAATTGTGAGGCAAGGGTTGCACAATCACTAACCGCTCCTCTCCTGACTCGGCACTGCTTGATTCCTGTGTCACGCAAAAGTCCACGCCAACTGGAAACAATGCCAAGATAAGCGGAGAGTACATAAAGCACTTGAAATTCACAAATGGTCACCCATTTTAGTACTGACCAGACTCAATGTTGCTTAACTTTGGTGATCTAACGGGAATTGGTGTGACAATGTGATTATGCCATAATTGTGAATCAAAAGAATATGGAAACAAAGAAATTAATGAAGGATCATGACTGATTCAATATTTTACCCCCACAAATCAGAACGTGATTAAAAGTGGGTGAAATATTGAATCAAATGATGGCCCTATTTTTTTTTTTTGGGTGGGGGGGGGGTGTTCATATGAGTTTTATCCCTCCCACCATGTTTGTTACCATCCTCTAAAAATACCTCACATATATAAACGCGATAAAAAAAAATGTGCATTTTTCTCTGTATATATATATATATATATATATATATGTATATATTTTTTTTTAATTATAATATTTTTGTTATTTTTAAATCAATGTCTCAGACGACACTTTTTTGTTCGTTTTGTGCCAAACGAAATGTTGCGATCAAAATACAAACAACCACTAAACATTCCAGTTACTAATACGAAAAGGATGAGCTCAACACGGCTATCAAAATAATAGTTAGTTGATATAGAATTGGTTGACGGGACATTATTAACATGGCAAGAGATTTTCACTTATTTTTTTTCCTTTGAGTTGAATTGTTGCAGTTGACGGACGACCCACAATAACCGAGCAATATAATATAATATATTTACTGTTTGGTTCATTGTCCATCTGATTTTGTCGTTTTGAAGTTTGAAGCTAAATGATGAGGACCTAGATAAATTATTCTGAACATTGCCAAAGGCTCAACGCCCCCATCTCACTCGAAAAGTATGACACTGAGGCCACCCCCATGAATATAGCATTCTTTGTGAGCAAAGAATCTTGTTTATTTTAATCACCAAGCTTTACAGAATCATCAAGATTTCTTTCTTAAAATCTTTAGTCTTCATTTAAGAAATTATATATTTTATAACGGATACAATACTTTTTATAAACATTTATGGAAGAAGATTTTTCAGCTCACTTACAGCCCTTCCTCCTTCACTGTAAATGATTCCCATAGAAATAGTCTACACATATAGCCCCGCCCCCTTACCACACACAAACATACACATGCACATATAAACTTCCTAAATAGATATACAGATAAGGTCCAAGATTTACAAAAAAAGCCACTGTCAACAATACCGGATGTGTACCTTTCTCTGTTCCCGAGGGTTAATATCAGCAAAATGGAAAAAAAAAAAAATTAAATAACACTAAGTCTTTTTCTATGAATGTTGTTTTAACAATGAAAGTCCCAGAATAGAGAAAATGATTTTAATCTTTTAATAATAAAAAAATTATATAACATTATTCGTTTTTCTAAATTTTCAAGTTAAACTTGTGAAATGTTTTCAATAACGTGATCAATTTTCTCTATTAAAAAAAAGAATTCTTTAAACTGCAAGCATATCAAAAATATGCCCTGAAATTTTTAAAATGCTTTTATATGCTAAAGCTATCACTAAAACAAAAAATATAAAATTGCAAATCTATTCTGGAGGCTTCCAGAAAGGTGCTATTATCTGAAACCATCCCATACCCCCTGTAAACCATACTAGGATTCCTCTTTACTTGGGGGGGGGGGGAGTGTGCAATGCAAGCAGTTAGCGCCAGCTCTGCTCATAAATATAATTGCTCATTCATTATCTAGATGCTGCACTTTCTGCATTGCTAATCGTATAAAGGGTACTTGTACAGTTTAGTCAAGACATTAAAAAATGAAAATATTGAAAAAAAAAGTTATATTGTATGTATCCGTTATGGAACAAAGTTCCCCGAAAAAAATTTCACTTAATTTCATCAAGTAGTTTTGTTTTTTTTTTTACAGCGAAAAAACAATTTGTTATGATACCGAGTAAAAGGTGCGATTTTTAGGAAGAAAAGCTAGAATTAAAGATGGGGAGGGAGTATCGGCACTTTACATAGAGTTATCTCCCCGTGGCATGTTCAGCAAATTTCAAAATGGCTGACTTCAACGTGTTCTCATACGAACGTGTGTCCCCGTTGTAAAAAAAAAAAAAAAAAAACTACTCGATCAAATTAAATGAAATTTTTTTTTTTCGTGGATCTTCAGTCCAAAATAGATACGTACAATATAACCTTTTTTTCGATATTTTCATATTTTTAATGTGTTGACTAAACTGTAAAAGTACCGAAGAAAGAGTTGATATTAATCTAAATATCAAACACATTGTACAGCAGATTACGAATCAGAAAAAAGAAAAGAATTCAATTTTAAAATGAAAGAAAAAACAACGCAGTCCATCCTCTTCTAGGGTTTAGTCTTACATAGCATTTAACTAGTAATGTTTTTGCAGCAATGTAGTGACAATATATTCAAATAGAAAGAAGGGGGGGTGTAAAGATGATGCTATAAAAAAAAGTATTTTCTAAACTTACTCCACTCGAAAGACAGAACGCAATGACCTGAGAGGGTGAACCTCCTAAGACTAGCCAGAACCACACCACAGCCTGACAGATGCAAGATCATTTCCAACTAAAAATATTGAAAACTGTCAGATTGTGTTGAAGACGTATTCTCAACTGGTATAAATATAACCTACACAGACTGTACTTAGTAAACACCCAAAAATTATCAACCATCTCACTAACAACAATCCGAAGCTCAGTTTTGATGTCCATGTGTCTAACGCACATAATCATATCTACATAGTTAGTGAACAGCATAGCTCTGCTGACTTTCGGAAACGTTCTTTGCATGACCAGAAAGACTGAAGCACGGGGGAAACTGTCAGCATCAGTTATTGGCTGGTGAGACACTGCATCCTTTAATGCTCTCATTTTTCATCATCTTCTATTCATTAGACATCACTTTTTCCTTGTTCAGAGATCAGACATTTTTCACTATCACACAAGCCTGCTGTCCAGTTCTTATGGTTCAGCAAGTCAATTGTCTCCAAATTCCACTCTGTGCGGTCTTGTGCAATCAATTTTCTTACAATTTAAGACATCCATGTTTCTGAAACGCTTTATCCAGAAGAATGAACCTAACCAGCACAAGTGATTCATCCACAGGATAACTTCTGCAGCAGACAAATGTCGCTTATTAAAAACACTGAACCTAATCCGCTTAATAGTTTCATTGTTTCATCCATAATTCATAGGATTGATCAGCTGATTTATTTTATTATTTTACTTGTTAATAATAAAAACTAATTATTTCATTGAATATATATAACAGATACCTATTATTGTCAACCAAACAATAATAATAAAAATTATTTCATTATTCCTCTATTATTGGAGCATAAATAAAATTTGTCCATAAATTGAACACTCTCTGAAAGGTTATATATATATATATATATATATATATATATAAAACACCAGTAACATTCACCCCAGGTGGGTTGAATTATCTTCCTCCAAAGGAGGAACTGTCAAGGGAATATTAAAGTCACAAGCAATTCTCAGCCGCATGTATATTCTGATCAAGGAAAATAACAACATTAAGTTTTTGCAGTCCTTGTAGGGGGGGGGGTCAATGTCCTACATACAGCACTTGGTATTCCAAAATTGTCACCCATCTTGTACTGACCAAGCTCAATTTTGGTGATGTTATATGAACTGTTGTGTTAATGCGACTATGCCGTATATTAACTGTTTGCCATAATGATTTAAATGCAGTTAGACTTATGGTAATACCCTTTTCTATTCTTAAATTATGATAACACTCTTTTCTATGAAGTAAATTCCTTTGAAATTGAAAAAAGAAACAAAGCAATCTACTGATTACATAATGAGAACCATGTCGGAGTAAAAAAGGTCAAAGATCAGAGATGATATCATGTGATTTTCAAGGGAATATATTTCTCTCCTTTTGTTAGATTACAAGGAGGAAGGGCGTGCGTATCTGTCAACGATGGAGGCCAACATGCACGATGTGGTTGGGTTACCCATCAATCTATCTATGAATAAAAAAAAAAATTAATCTATGTAATTTTTGATTGGTGCCAAACTTGTTCAGGACTAAGTATCGATGAGGATTCAACGACTGATTACATTTATCGATCAGGTGTTGGAGTGGAATCAACTCTTGACAAAACCTGGAAATTTGCTACTAAGAATAAGACAAAGCTCAAAGTTTTGAAGACATTGATCAAATCCATCCTACTCTACAGACCAGGCTCTGGGACTCTAAAAAATAAAAAAAATAAAAAAATTAAAACACAGAGTAGAAAATGAACCTTAGTTTACTTTCAACATCCTCATATAACTCCTGCTTCCCTTATTGTGTCCTTTAATTCTTCCATTCCATGAAAAAATGTTTTTGACAAAAGGGGAAAAATTGCTGTTTTCTGGGTCAGAATCTATTCATCTACCTCTAATTGTTGGCTAGTATTTGATCTTGAAGCAATTTTTTTTTGAAAAAAATTACTCACATCAAGTGGCTTCATGCTTTGTCTGGAGGAATTTCCACTAAAAAAAAAAAAAAAATCCAAGAAACATGATGGATGGTACACAAGGATTCTATGCATCATCTATAACTGATCATGGCAAGACCACATAACAAACAAAAGTGCTGTACGCTTGTCTTCTACACATATCTACAGCTGGGCATGTATCTCGACACAATGAAAACTGCTTCTGTGATTTCCAAAAGTCAAATGATGGTCTCAGAGATCTCATAATACCATGATGACTCTTGCACAGAAGTACATTCGCTTCTCAGGATTAGAGCTTCTGACTGCAGTGAGTGAGGAAACATTACGGTGCATTAACTTTGAGGATGTTTCACGATCATTTGATGGACGACCCCAGAGGATGTAAATTTTTTTTTTTTTTTTGGCATTCTATAAAATAAAATACGCATTTGCTGGATGCTATATTTTTTACTTTGTTTTAAACATAGTGAGGAAATCCTGTAGCTTAGCTTAAAAAACTTGAACAAAGAGGTTGGATCAATTTTGGATTCAGAAAAATAAATCTAACCTAACAAAAACGTTAGATAAGTAAAAAACGCCAGCAACACACATACAGGAGATACATATTATTATAAAATAATGTGTTCTTGTGACGATACAGATCATTTAGCACATTGTTTGAAATAGCAGAGCCAAAGAATTGTACTAATTGTAATCCTGTTTTAATAAACAGGGTCATCGAATTTGTGAGCAACATTTACAGCGACCTTAGCAGAGTAAGGAATTTTAAGACCAAAGAAATTAGAAAAAAAAAAATCTTACAATTATATAAAAAAAGGCAGACAGCATTGGTAAGGCGCATGAATAGTTACAACAATCAATTTCAAATTGATCTTTTTAACAATGTAAACATTAGAAATATTGAGGGACAAGAAAATTTGGTATCTATTTGGTCTAAGGACATCATCTAAGGAATTACCTCCTCCTTTAAGGGAGGAAGGTATTGCTTGTTGCCAGATGCCAGCATTCACGACAGAGTAGCGACTGAGTGCTACAGTTATCTTGCGGGAGTCTAGATTTTCTCCAATATTGAAAAATGCTGCCACCCTCATTGGGAACTAAGTTTATAGGGACAATAAAGAGAGCAACCTAAATGTGACTAACGTTATTTGAAACATGCGCTTAGCACTCGTATCTATCTTAATTTGATGAAAACAATTAGTTGCTCATACAAGAGTAGGCATGACACATTATCTATGCACAATTTTGTGGATAAGAACATGGCACTGACGTTCAAGTTTAGGAAAAGGGCAGACAACTTAGTTGTACATTACTAGAAAAGAAATACGAGTTCTGAAGAAATTAGCATAGAAAACTGTAAGTAATTTTTTTTAATAAAAGTTTTTCTATATTATTTTAATTGGAATTCTTTATTGGCTGAAACGTCATGAAACAACGATTAATAAAGATGAGAATAATAGTCCACAATAAATAAATATAAAAGATTTTCTTCTATGCTGAAAAAGCATCCACGGTTAATTGCACCAATTTTCATTTGCAAGGTTAAAAAAAAAAGAAAAAAAAAAAAAAAAGAAAAAGACTTTTACAAAATTTCTTATAAGCAGAAGAGGAGCTACTAAAGTTTTAAATAACATTAACACCCCTATGCAATCCGAATAATCCCTATTTATTTATATACACATATAGATAGCTGTGAGTATCAGCTTTTAAAACCTGCTCAATTTCGGATTGACACTTTTACACACTAATCATTGTATTCTTATTAATAATTGACTAAATTATGTTTTTTTTTTTTTAAATTGGTAATGACCAGTGATTTTGTGTCTTTAGTGACCGTCAGATGACCTCAAAATGATCTTACAGGTGTTTTGTTTACTTCCAGTATCACGAAGTTAAACTGGAAGTGTACAATGCAACTATAAGATCATGTTCGGGTTCTCTAAAAATAGCTAAAGGCATATATTTCCACATTGTCACTACTTGTTTAGTATTATTAGACTGGCCTAATGTTTCATAGAGATGCAGAAGTGTACAAGATCATTAGTCACTAGAATCTAACGTAACTAAAAAGTCAGAATAGGAGCAAATAGGTCTGACAAACACAAGGCAAAAAAACTGCCAGTCACCATATGCTGTGGATTCTATTTCTGCATTCTTTAAACTTACATGTACACTCTATCACCAATACTGAGCACTTCCTGTTCATAAATATAGCAACAAATAAACTATATATAAACATATATCTTAAAGTTACAACACATCAATGTTGCTTTGACTGTAGTTTAGTTATTTGGATTCAAATAAAAACTAAACCACAATTCTTTGAGTTACAAAACCCGTTATAATGTTGGGACGTGTGGGTTAGTTCAAACTATAAGAATTGTATCATATCCGGTTATATAGATATATATTTATTTATAAAAACGCATAACATTGAGAACTTTACAAAATAATTTTTTTTTTAAATAAATACCATTTTATTGGTTTTAAAAACATTTTCTATTAATTCACTTTGAACATTTTTTAAAGTTACAAATTTATTATAGATTGAAATCTTGGCCAAACACTCAAAACATAAATTTTCTGCGCTTGACAAAACAGGCATATATATATATCTAATATATATATATATTAGAGATGTCTCATTTATTCAACATTGCCACTCGTGACAAGAAACCCCTCCCCCCAAAAGCAAACATGTCCAAGACATTTTAGACCCCCAAACACCCTTTAGTTCTTGGAATTGGCCCAAACCAAATTGGCCACACTCCCAAAGAGAATGATTAACACACTGTAGAAGAAAAACAATTTTTTTAAAAAGATTCAAAGTAAGAAAAAAAAAAAAATTATACAATGGATTGTAAATGACGTTTTGTTTCATTTTTTTGTTTTTTGTTCATACATTTTTTTTTTTTGTGTGTTGCAAATCAAGTTGAATTGTTCATGGTATCAAAATGTCCAACGAAAGCCATGTAAAAGAATTTAACATTTCACAAAATAAAAATTAAAATAAAAAACAGAATTATAAGAACTGGATTAAGGGTCGGGTCAAGGGTCAGATATAGGTGAAAAGTGGGATCAGGTATTAAAGAGGGTTGATTTAATAGATATCTTTGATACAAGAAAGCTGCATTGGAACATTTATGGTTTCCTTTAGTTTAAAATCGCATAAACCAAACCTTCAGCCAAAAGAAATTTTTCTAATTGGCTGTTTAAATGCTTACAAATCACTTTAAAATTTCACCTGCTCACAAGGTACAAAAGTGCATGGCATTTATCGTTTGATAATGGATTAAAATGGCCGCCGTATCTTTTCTTTTGTGACTGTTCAAAATTCAAAAACTTTTTTCAAGTTTTAAAGGCATTTTCTAAACTTATTTAAAAATTTAAGCCAATCATTATGGTTTATTTGTGCTCCTAGTCCAAAGGAGACGGCACCTCAGTCATATCAAAGACACATCTAGTGGGGTCAGGTATTAAAAGAAATATTGGTATAGGTGATAAATGGGGTCAGGTACTAAGAGGTATTGATATAGATATTATAAGCGAGTGGGGTGGGCTTTCAGGTGTTGAAATGTAGAAATAACAATTTACAAAATGAAACCCGAAGGAAGACGCAATAAGGGTGAAAAAAAAAAAAAAAAAAAAAAAGAAAAAAAAAGAAAAAAAAAAAGAACGGAAATATTTTGATGAAAATTCCAAGGCTTGTGCAAGACCTCAATTGAGCATTTCTGTTGGAAATACATTTACAGAAAATTTGATTTTATTGAGTGATCAAAAAATGAGAAAATATTTAAAAAAAAATAAAAAATAAAAAAATAATATGGAAAGAGAAAAAATAATACATCAAAAACACACAATCACACGTTCTGTACGCTAATCAGGAGCCGAGGCCGCCTTCAAATTTCTGGCCTGGTTGACTTGCTGTACAGGTTTCAGGTAGACCGCTTCATACTTATATATGTGTAATACAGCAGGTCACTGAGTTTTAAATTTGGAAAACTTAAAAAAAAAAAAAAAAAAAGATTTAAAAGCAAAAAAGAAATCATTGTTAGTTACTTTCATAATAAAATCAAGCATCATTTCTTCATGGATAATTAAAGAATTCTGGTTCAGATTGGTTTAGTATTTTTTGTTCCAATGTACATTCCTAAACATTATCAAAATTCAACAGAATGGTCGACAACTGCGAATAAACTCATATTTTATACTAAAAATTACTTAGTAATATAAAAAAAAATGTTCAAATATTTTAATAGCATCAATAGATATTGAGGTTTTGTGTTTAAAAGTTTCCGTTTTTTAGAGAAATATGTATGGAATAAGAGAGGAGGAGAAGGGGAAAGAGAGAGAGAGAGAAAGAAAGTGCAATAGAATAGAGAGGGATAAAAGGGGAGGATAAAAGAAGGATAAGAAAATGAAAGAAATAAGGAAAAGAGAAAATAAAAGACAGAAAATGGGGAGCAGTAAGAGTATGGTAATGAAAGGGAGGAAGTAGTAAGAGTGAAGGACAGAAGAGGGGTAGGGTAAACACAGTGGAGGACAGAAGAGGGGGAGAAGTGTAATAAAAATGAAGATCAGAAAGGGGGAGGTAATAAGAATGAAGACTAGAAAGGGAAGGGTAATAAAAATGAGGGATAGAAAGAGGGATAATAAGGAAGGAAAGAAGGAGGCAATAAAGATAAAAAAACAAAACAAAAACAAAAAAAGAAAAAACTGGTAGAGAAAAGGGAGACAATGTCAGAGGAAAGAGCAGCAATTAAAAGTGGGAATGCCAGGAGATAGTAAATACAAAATCAGAATTGAAATACAAAAAATAAAAAATAAAAATTAATTGAAATATTAACTTTCTTTTGGATTATTTGTAAATACAACTCAAATTCTAGTTGAAACTATCCAAGTTTGGTTTCATGAGATGATAAGTATGCTAAAAACAAAGCAAAAACAGTCGACCATTTGACATGAATTTTGAAGGAAGTCCAGAAATGCCACCAAAACAAAACAAAAGGGGGGGGGGGGTAGCATCAATCATTTGCAGTTTTTCTCTTACTTCAACAAATGATCAAATAAATTAGATTTCCAGAATACAATCACTTTTCCTTCTTTCATTTCTTTTTCTCTCTCCCCAAATGAACTTTATCCGAGCAGTTAGGAAGGTGAAATGTCCAATTTTGTATTTCCAGGGAAACGCCTTACGGTTAAATAACAGCCAGCACCCAGTAGGGAGGACAAATTTAAACATTTCCTTTTATTTTTTTTTAATTTTATATACACCTGTTGTTTTCGGGAAGTATTTGTTTTCCTAATAAGGGAGGGGGTGGGAGATGGGATTGGATGGGGAGTGGAGAGGAATGGAGGGGATGTAATTTATTCACCTTTTTTAATGTGAAAATTCAAAACAGTTTGAAAAAAAAAAAAAATAATAAAAAAATAATAATAACAAGGTGTTTAAGAATTTTCTTTTCAACAACTCAAAAAAAGAAAAAAAGCATTATTTTTTTTTTATCCTGTGGATAAAAAAAAAAAAAAAAAAAAAAAATACTGAATTGCACATTTTTATTTTTTTGTTTGTTTATTCCACCCTCTCCTGACCCTTTTGAATAAATGCCTGTCTGAATTTCCTGTTTATGGAAGGAGGGGAGGGTCAAAAAAAAAAGAAAAATTATAATATTTTCTATTGCTTCGTCATAGACGTTTCCATGCCTTCCTCAGCCTGGGTAAATTTACGTTGGGGGTCAGGGGACTTTGTAGGTTTACGCATAATTGGGGGCTTTGCCTTCAATGGTGGCTTGGGCTTCTCAGGTACAGGAGGGGGCGTTTGACAAAGCCCATCATTGGGGGCTTCAGCTAGTCCAGCAGGAGGCATGGGGCTCGGACATATGCGTCCGCCAGGCACCTGTGTGCTGTAACTTCGTTTTAGTGATGACTGCAGAAGTCCACCAGGCGGCTGTACCTCCTCGGGGGCACTGTGCCGATTGAGAGTGGTGGCTGCGCGCAGCAACTGGTGCCCCTTCTTTAAGGTACTTTGATTCGACTTGGCAAAGGCGTCAGCACCACTGATAACAGTGGGGCTACCAGGCTCGCTATTTTCTTGGGAGGGTGGGGAATCAGAACCCTCGGGGAGGTCCAGAACCAGGTCGGGTGTGTGCTTCGGGGTGGGTTTGCTCTTCATGGCTGGCAGACTCATTCTTTTATCAGTCTTCTGTTGAACCTCTAACGACTTGATTCCCGACATCACCTTTGCGAGAGCGTCCTCGATAGCTGCCACCTCCGCGCTGCTTACTGAGCTTGCTATCGTGGGGGCTGCTCCGCCCACAGGAGGTGGATCAGCCTTCTCTTCCACGATAACCGGCTCTTTAGGAACCCGTTCTCGAATCATTGGAAGAGGGGGTGCTTCCAGTTTTGTATACATTTTCGGTGACGGCGGGCACGTTGCCATAGTCTTTGGACTATCAGGCCTTTCTGGCTTTTCGTGTTCCTTGAGAAGGATGTTTGGTTGAGACAGACATTTCTCTAACTGCTGATTGGTCGCGCTGTCATCGCTTAGCTGTCGCATTGGTGGCTTCAGCGGCAACGATTGTGTCGAACTATGTTTATCTTCTTCTCCACTACTACTGTGACTCCTTTTATCCTCCCGTCTGTAAAAAGATAAAAATAAAATAATTAAAATATTGTCAACATATTCAAATAAGCATTTTTCATTATATTTAGATCTATAAATCCAAAACTTTTATTTGAAGAACCTGACCACTAGAATTATTATGGGTTTATTTTACAATCCAACGAGGTACAAAAATCTGGTCAAGAATTTAAATATATACTAAACATTATCAAAGGCAAGACAAATTACTGGAAATGTTTTCAGTGGTTTTACTCACTTCAAACTGTTTATTCGGTTCGAAAAATAGTGCCAAGCGTTATGCAAAAACAAGAAAAATGGCTGCAAAATTGACAAAATACTGTTAGAAACGCAATCAATATATGTCACAGTAGCATATATTGGATGGTTTTCTAACAGTATTTTGTATAATTTTTTATTCTTTTTTAAGTCATTACCAAAACTTTTAGGTGTCATTTCACAACCATTTTTCTCGTTCACACATAACGTTCAACACTGTTTTTCGAACCGCATAAATGTTTTAAGTGACTAAAACCATTAAAAACATTTCCAGATAAATAGAAGAGGAACTTATCTCGTCTTTGATAACATTATATATTTCAATTTTTGACGTTTTCATACCTCTGTGGATTGTAAAACAAACCCATTATTGCTTTACATTAAACAATAATACATCTATAAAGAAATGTTCACATCTTATGAAGCATCATGTACGCATGAATATTTATAAAAGAATTTGAAACCAAACGAAGATGCAATTTTAAAATTAATAAAATCATTTTTTCTTTTGTTAATGTTAAGACTTTCATTAGAAAAATAGTTCCTCAGAGCAAGATGTTTTATTTTTTCCTTTTTTCATTTTGTTGGTATAAACCCTGGGGGGGGGGAGATGGAACGAACCTCCTGTTGAGGCAGAAAATGTACGTCAAGGTCTAAATTAAGTCTAGGCAATGTATCATGTGCCTGTGGTACAACGATACAGAGCCCTTTTCGGGAGCTTGAGCTCCCCACATTCTAAACCTCATGCACAATTTAAATCATGTTACTATAAACATAACGACTGCAGCGCATGTTGTCAATCAAATATTATATTAGATGTTTATAAAATCCCAGCTGTGTCAAAGCAATGGAGGTTGACTAGTGCTGTCGAAAGGTCAAATCCAGTTAGTTGGTAGCAGACTTTGTAAATGTAAGAACAAATATATCTTTGTTTCTCTTTCACATGTACACGTCTGTCTCACTTTTTTCATAATGAGGGCAGATCTGTAATTCAGTTGAAGCTGGCACGGTTTGATTTGATTGCAAAATGTTTGGAAGTATGACTCATCATGGACAGTCGCATGCAAGCTCAACTCTTAAGTACTTCTCCAAATGTAAAAACATTTTTATCAAAAAAAAAACATGCGTTGATCGATTATTTCATATTGCGTTCAACTCTGGTACCAAAGATCTAAGCCCAAATTATTAATTTTCAGGAGAGAATTAATGACACCAAGACCTTGCAGAAAAGAGGCATCAAGCAGACGTAACAGATGACATATCAAACCCTTAATCTAAAGGGGATATACCTATCATTTTATCATGTTTAAGACTCAGAGAGCTGGTTGCTGTGCCAGGACATAACAGCCCTTCAAAAAACAAGCGTGAACTTCTGATAAATAATAATAATACATGCTTTGTGGGACATGTATACTTTCCCTAGGGTTAATGCTAAAAAGATAAGTAAAATGGAAAAAAACGTCTTCTGATGAAGTCTCAACATATTAAAAAATAAATGATTTTATTCATGTTAAAATTGCATCACAGTTTGGTTTCAATTTCTATATAAATAAAACGGTAGATTATGCATGTGTGTGGGTGTGTGTGTGTGTGTGTGAAAATATTTAACCGCTAAACTCTTAAACTACTGGTCACATAACACTGAAATTAACAGGAAATAGTAATCATACACAAAGGATAGTTTATAACGAGTAAAATCTTTGGATTGATAAATAACGCATACAGAAATATGTCTTCAAGTTGAAAGACAAAATATTAATTTCAACTTGCTGACATTTGTTACTTTTGTGCATGCGCAAATTCATTCATAGTTTGAAAGGGTTTAATTTTAAATATTTCTTATCTGTTGGATTAGCTTAAATGGTAGGGAACACAGTTTGGATGCTACATGTTTTGATTTTAGCTGATGGTATTCAAGTCATTTTTTTTTTTTTAACTTTGCGAATGAGTACTATATATTAGGTACAATATTCAATAGACAATTGGCTCCGTAATAATAAATATGAAATCTGCATGAATTAAAATATATTTAAGCGTATTTACTATATTTTATTGTTCAACTCTATGGCTTTTGACCCATTGCTCCCTGACCCCACTTTACGTCACATATCTTTCATTCAATCCTTGGAACGATTCTGTTTTTACAAATTTAGGTTATCATACACTCGGAGTGATCCTTATCAAAATCCGCATCAGCTAACTATCGACGTAGGCTCCCTAATATGCAACAATCCGACAAGTCACAGTTTATGATGCTGAATGTTGGCCAGCTACAAAAGAGCTGGAAAACCGTTTCAGTGTCATGGAGACGAAGATGCTGCATTGGATATATCGTATAACCTTACTTGATTCAATGACAGAATTCATTGGTAACCAATTGCGGACAAGCTTCATGAATCTTGATTGAGATAATACAGAAAAATAATCATAAATGAAAACAGAACGTTTTTAAGTTGCAATTTTTCAATGTAAATTAATCCTTTAGAAGTTTAAAATCAAGGGGAAATAACTGCATTCTACTGTTTAAGTTGTTTTGCATAGAATTCAATGATGCTATTTTTCAGGTTGGCCATCTTGCTTTTTATCGATATACCAACACAGTCATATCCTAATAACAGTTGATAATAGTTGAGGACCAGTGGGTGAAGTACAGTCAAAACAGTGTCGGCTCAACATGCTTCACAACGTAATTATTTTTGTATTATTCTCATCTTGTTTTATTTTCACATTTTGACCAATGTAACCTCGGACCTTCTCCAGGCATATGATGTCAAACTTGCAAATCTTTCTGTCAAACTCTGGAATCTGCACAGAATTTTCAACAAAACTTTATTTAATCCAGAGGGTAGCATGCTCTTGTTCCATCAGCCATGACAAGATACAAGTTCTAAATAATTCACAATTACATTTTGAGTATCGGTCGCAAAAATAGGTTTAAAGCTCTCAAAATTTATACTAGAATCGTCTGCAAGGATCCACAGCATAGTGGATAAAATGCTTGGTAAAACTCAGTTGTGAGTTACTCTCTTTTGGAGGTTCAAGATTCAATCCTCAATATGAGTGAAAAAGAACAATAGTCTGGATAATCCCAATAATATATCACGAAACAACTTCCAACAGTCTTGCAAATGCGGTATACAAGCCAATAGTTGAAGACCAGTGGGTGAAAGGAGATTCAAAACAATGTCGGCTCAACATATTTCAGTAAGACTTAAAAACTGAAGTAAATAGAGGCGCCAAATAACATCTGAAAACCCTGTGATATGACATGGGATTACGCAAGAAAGAAAGAGAAGGTCATGTGACATAATGGAAACCAGATTTTCATGAAATGAACCGATACTTGGAATTGCTGAGTAGAATGACCTTTCTGATTTTGTGTTCGATTTTTCCAGAATATCAAACAAAGCAAAAAAGGGATGAAAAAATAAATACACAACAGATGTTACCAAAAGCAAACTAAGTTAATCTTCTACCTACCTGGATAAAGTTTTTTTAAAACTTATTTTAAAGTGTTTGTTTTACTTTAGAATATAAGTAATGTAAAACGTGATGGAATTAATTCCTATTTACTTGCTTCCCCACAAGGGCAGAGTTAGACACGAGGTCGATTTTTAATGTTCAGAAAATTCACTTCCCTCCAAAAAGAGTACTCTCGATTGAAACCAAAAATAGTCTATGGGATTTCTCCTTCACTGACCAAGGACAGAAAAGATGAAGTGTAGTATCAGAAATACATTTTACTCCGAGCACATTCTTTTAAATAAATTCTTTTTAGGTACATAATAAAATGCTAAAACAATTTATGTCTGTACATAAGTTATCACTTCCCACTTTTTTAAAGGATGGTGACGGCAGATGCAATGCAAAAAAGTAATTTTAAAAATTTCATCTGCTGTCACTATAGTATTGAACATTAAACTCAAACTAAAATACACCTTCTTGGCCTTTGAACTAATATCGCAATATAGTATCTGAAATTTTGTCTTTAATAAAACGGTTTCTACAAAAAAATTTTTTTTGCACACACACACACTAATGGGGAGGGGGTGCCCAGCTTTGCCCGGTTGTAAAATATGCTTAAATATGATATTTTAATTTATCCAGATTTCATATATATATATATTATTAATTTGTCCAGATTTCATATATATTATAGAGTTGTGATTTCGAAAGTAAAAAAAATTTATTTGGATGCCATCAACCCTGAAAGCAAAACTGTAGCATTAAAAACTAATGACGTCATCACTACCAACGTGATATGCATACGAACTGATTACAAATTTTAAATTAAAAATAAACTAGGATGAATGTACAAAATGTATAACGATTTTTTCAATTTTGACACATTTTTGACTCCTTAAAAACTATTATAACTGGCTAAAGACCCATAAAAGAACGGCCCGTAATAAATCCAATCATTTGAGGCCCCTAGCACTGCTCTGCGACTTTTAATCTCGGAAGAGATATAGTCAGAAAATATGGAGCCAGGCAAACACACAGACAGACAGCCTTTATGTATTAGATTTATATTAAAAAAATAAACAGAGTTGATTTGGGAATCTTAAGTAGGACGACCCCTGATGTGAATGTGGTATTATGGTAACTGAGAGCTCTAGTTAGGATTAGTTTAGTCAACAAAGGCACAGAGACAAGGATGACCATAAACCCCCTCCTCTCCATTTTTTGATTGGCCTTGTGCCTAATTTTGTTTTATAAACATGTTGTTCTCAGAATAAAGTATATAGATCACAGTGTATTATCTGTTCAGTCGAAAGATGATACAATAATACTGTGAGGTCAGTGTTTGTAGCAGACATCCATAAAATGGAAATATACCACAAACTCCTAAAATGCTGTAGAGATTGTGTTTGTATTGGACAGCCATAGAATGCAGATGTGGGGGAATAAACGTGGAATTTCCACAATCCACAGTAGTATGCATTCATAGATAATATTTTTATATCACACAAATGGAAAACTAAATTTGCATTAATTTGAAAACTTAGAAAACCAAATAATGTTATATAATTTTTGGGGGCGCTTCTACACTATTGGTACAAAATTTAGGAAATCATAAAACTGAATTCCACATGAAAATAATGGTATCTATGTATTCCTCATATTTTTAAGATGATTATATCCAAAAATTATGAAAATCGATAAGGTAGAAAATTATTTAATAAAGAAAATAGAATTTGATAAAAACAATCGTAAGACACAGGAGAGTTCAAAAGGGAGTTAATTTTCTGTTTTGATTTAAACAAGATGGCGACAATTTTTCACCTGTTAACATGATTATAATTGTTTTGTTGGGTTTGTATTACCGTACACAGCAAAAAGAAATATGTCAAAAAACAAATATATAACAAATAAATGTTATCAAAGGCAGGATAAGTTACTTTTCTACTTAACTGGATAATTTTTTAGTGTTTTTATTTTATGTAACATGTTTATTCAGCTCGAAAAACATACAGGGTTTACCGATGTATTCGAAAATTGCAAATGGCGGGGCACTCTCTGGTAAACACGGTAAGCTTTGAGTTTTATTTTCTGTTTAGCTGACGAGTCGCTTATGATGTAACGTATTTTTATTTAAAAAACAAACAACAACAAAAACTCATTGAAATGTAAAGATTATTTTTTCATGTAAACTTTTAAACTATATCTTTTATTATAAAACCATTCCGAAATTAAGAACAAATTATTAAAAATGAAACCTTTCTGAAAAAGGAACATTTCAAAGTAAAGGCTAGTTTTTTATGTATAGTTTTAAAATTAAACTGGAATATATGTGAACATTAATCAGGAGGGACTTTTCCTTGGAAATGACATGATTTCCACTAAATAGAACAGTCAAAATTAAATATGTTTAACATAACCGACATTAATATATACTATACAGAATTGCCCGTATCGACAAGTACATCGATATAGCATCAGTCACCTTGCCATATGAAAATTTATAAGCGTTCAAATAATAACAACGCTGTGCTGTTCTGCAAGTGTAGTTTAGAAAAAAAAAAGAAAAAGTGCCAGTTGGTCTAAAATTATCTTGCCTTTGCACATCTGTACAATTCCTTGCAAAAAGGCCACCGGTCACGTGTGCAGTTACAAGCATTGCCTAAACTATAATAGAAAGCTTTCGAAGAGAAATGTCTAAGCTAACTTTGTTTACTAGTCAGCAAAACATGGCAGAAGCGTTCATGCCGCCAGCAAGAAAGTGAAGTAGCATGCAGTTTATAGAGCAGCTCAGCAGCCATGCTATGAAGAGATATATTACCCCCCTCCCCCATACACAACTCGGACAATCCTTCGATCACTAATCGAGTGTACCTCATTTTATTGTAACCAAAAATTAGATAAGGAAGAGGAAAGCTTATCTGTTTCCTGACTAGCCACATCTTAAAAGTTGACCAAACCTCTAAAAAAAAAAAAATAAATAAAGGGGGGGGGGGTAATGTAAAAAAGCTGCGAGAATTTTTAATGTTTTAATTAAATGCGGATTTGTTGAGAATCGTGAAGCCAGTTTAAAAGATTTTTTTATTCAACAGTATAAATGCTGTCTTTCAAATTTTTAAGAATTATACAAAGAAATTCTTTTTTTGGATTACTCGGTCTACTGTTCTCAGTTTTAGTTTTATTTTTACATTTCGGCCGATGTAACCCCCAACCTTTTTCAGGTATATATTTTGTCTAATTGTAAATCTTTATGTCAAACTTGGGGATCTACACAAAGTTTCAAACGAAACTCTTTATTTAATCCGGGAGCAACATGCTCTTGTTCCATCAGCCATGACAAGGTACAAATCCTAAATAATCTGCAATTGTGTTTTGAGTGTCGGTCGCAAAAATAGGTTTACGGCTACCAAAATTCATACTAGAATTGTCTGCAAAGACCGGCAGCATAATGGATAAAATCCTTGGTAAAATTCAGTTGTAAATTACACTCCTTTGGAGATTGAAGGTTCAATTTTCAGTCCAAATGAAAATAGCATTAAAGATAAGAACAGTAGCCCGGATAATCCCAATAACACATCATAAAACACCTTCCAACTTGTACTAACTCAATATAAATATCCTAATCAACCTTACAAGTGGCAAAATTCCACCCCTTCACTGCAGAGGTTTCTAAATGTCAGAAAACTTTCTATTCTAATAGTTTCTTTCCTCAAACTGTTTGCTTTAGGAATTCCCTCCCTGTTTCCTGACTGTACCAACATACAGAAATTTAGATGTAATGTAGACAGACATCTCGTAGCACAACTCCCCAAATGTCTCTACAAATCTAACCCTTAATTCGCAGTAACCCTTCATATGTCAGTAGTAATACATATTTTTGGGAGTGGCAAAAAAAAAAAAAAAAAAAAGGAAAGGGAAGAAAGTATAACCATTCGGTCTTTTTTTTTTTTTTTTGGGTAATGCTCAATTTTAATCTATTTCCAAACCAACTAGCAGGACTACCCGACATTGCCCAGGGCCATAAAAACTAAATAGAAACAATTATAGTATAACATTTTTAGGTTAAAACTTCTAGCTCTCCTCCTCCTCTCTAATTGTCTCTTTATCTTTCTCTACTCCCCCCTATCATTCTGTCCACCCCCTCCTCCACTTCCAATCAACACATTCCTATCTTGTTTTAATGTGTTGAAAACGAAAAAAATAAATAAAAAGTAAAAAATAATAATAACATTTATCCCTTTTAAATGTAAATATTTTTTTTCCTAATTTTTAGATATTATACATCCGGAGCAAAGCCGATCAAGATAATATAAACTTTGTGGATCTTTGTTTAATAGTTTTCAACTTATTTGGGCATACAAACACTCGGACAACTGTCCTTTACATAATAGACTAGCAGAGCTACCTAGCATTGCCTAGGGTAAAAAATGTGCAACTTATTTCTATTAAAACTTCAATCTCTCTACCTCTCCCCATATTTATTTCCCCATTTTACTTCTCCCTCTCTCCAATCTCCCTTTTCTCCTCTCTCTCTCTCTCTCTAGCTGGAGATGCACACAGAAAATTCTCCTTTATACAATAAATGTCTGCAGGAAGGAGCCTGCATTTTCTTTCTAAATTAGTACAATACGAAACCTGGCCCAGTTGAACCCCAGAGAATGAATAAATCTGTCTACATTTTAGATATTATTCATCCAGGGTAACGCTGATTAAGAATATACCAACTTTGAGAGAATAATATACAAGCTTTGAGTATTTTAAATTCCTAGGAATACCAATTATTAGACTTAGCACTTGCATATGCTGGTTTTCTGCTAGAAAATACACAATTACAAAAAGGGATTCCACTATGTAACAGTGGAAAAATTTTTTAAAAGAAATTTTAACTTAAATTGTAAAATATAAAACCAGACAAGCAAATAGAAAAGTGAAAGGAAACCTAGACATCTCTCTCTCTCTCTCTCTCTCTCTCTCTCTCTCTCTCTATATATATATATATATATATATATATATATAAATAAAACCACCCACTGATTACAGGCCAACATGAGTAATTTTGATTTTTTACTGAATTTTACATATTACATTGCTTTGTATTTTTTCTTATTGAGAACTGTTTTTTTCTGATGAGTCCACAGAAGGAATTATCAAATGTTAAATATTAATTGTTCTCATGAACGAAACAGGTCTATGAAATGTATCAAAGTTTTTTTTTATTTTGGAAAAAAATAATGATTGGTAAGATGAATAAAACCTTGGACTTTGGAATATAGCAAAATTGTTATTTATATATGTTCTGTTGACAAAACTTCGGATTTAAAGAGGAGTGGTAAATACAAAGAGTAGATAATATTCACAAAACCCACACACACGCTATATATATATATATATATATATATATATATTGTAGAACTTATTCTTTGAGAAAGTCTCCACTAACTTTTTTCTTAGCTGCAATAAGTATTTTCAGTTAAAAAAAAAAAAAAAAAAGGATAAAATATATTCATAATAATAACAAAGTGGAAAAAAGTAGAAAAAAAACAAAAAAAAAAAAAAAAAACAAGAATCGATATGGTAGATGAATTTGAAAACAAGATAAATTTATGTTGGACTTTCTGAATTAGTCATAACAAAAAAAAAACATTATATAAAATGTACCAAAATATCCTACAAAGCTTAAAAAATATTGAAACACATGAAAATTTTAAATTTTCTTAAGCAGAATATTTCAAAACAAAACCAAAAAAAAGAAAGAAAAAAAAAAAAGATCAAAACGTTTTCCTGCCAAAAACTTGTACAAAAACAAAAGCAAATATTGGGTAATCACAAGACATTCAAATAAAAATCATGTTTTTTTTGTTTTGTTTTGTTTTTGGTCTTAAATGCAGAAATTTGAGCAAATAATTATTTTAGTATTTAGAAAAGCCAAAGAAACATGAAAAGTTTTTTTTTTCATATAAAAGAAAAAAGGACTGGCCTTCTTCTGTTTGGCAAGGCAATAGATGTCCCTTAAAATACTGCCGCCAGCACAATAAGCAAGCTTATAGTGAAGCAAGGGTTGTGCTATCTCCACCATCTGCACTTCTTCTGACCCAACAATGGCAAGAATTTTTCTACCCACGTGTTGCTAAACTTGAACTAATTCTTAAAAAAAAAGAATTACCACATCCAAAGGAAATAACGTAGGCGCCACATAGAAAAATTAAACAGACGAATGCAGATTTTATTGGCAAGTCACACGATCAGAATAAAAACCAAGTAATCACAGCTGTATTGCACATAACTTTTCAAAGTGAAAGTACGGTTCTGGTCTTAAATTTTGGTGTACATACTTATGAAAATATCATACTCCAAAAATCATGTAAATTTATCAAGTAATCTTATTTTTAAACAAATCGAGCATGAGCCCCCGCCCCACACAAATGGGAGCGAATTACTAAGTTTACTCCTATAATGCCTCCTAGAAGAGTGGGGAACCAGTTATCCCAGAAAATTCATTCTGGCAAAACTTTACTTTCACCGTGACTAATGTTTGTGCAAAATTAAAAAAAAAAAAAAAATCCAAGACGTGGTTATTGAGAAAAATGTGGACAGACAAACAGGAGTGAATTACTAGGTCCAATTCCTTCTTTGTTGGGGATCAATAAGAAAATCAAATTTTGAATAACCAAAGAATGGCCATCTTGTCTGCCATTTTGAAAAAATTCAAAAATAATAAAAAGAGTTGGGGAATTCCAAATTGGGACATTTATACTGTAATGCCAACGAATTTCTATTAATCATTTAATTTTTTTTTTAAATAAAGCTACTTGATCAATTTAGATGATTTTCATGGAATTATTTCCGTTCCATCACATGCACGTACATCATACAGATTCTTTACTTTTGTTTTTTAACATCGGGCGAATTTTGGACAAAAACTGAAAATATTTACTTTCCTCCCACATATGGCACAAGGTCAGAAAGTGAGGATGGTAGATCAGCGCACAAGAGATAGCGCACTTTGGTTCAGCAAGACCAAAAAGGAATGCCTTAACAACCCCATCAGCATTCCATGGTAGGGGTACCTCAGGCGATTGGCCATAAACCAACCTTTTTTCAAAGATAGAAGATAAAGCCTGGAAGGGTAGACCTTCTAGAACTACCCAGAATAAATACCATAACCCAACAAAGCAAAACCAGAAGATGCCAGAGCAGCCCACTATGCCGGTGTAATCGTTGAGAACATATCGATTGGTAACTATGTACAGAAGAAGAACAATTAGGAAGGGGAGACAATCTAGTTGCATGTGTGTGTGTGTAAAAGATGGTTGTCCAGAATTCTCCTTATATTAAAAAACAGAAATCAAGAAAAAAATTTTATGATGTACATACGTGTGTCGGAATGAAAAAATCATATTCTAAAAGCATGTAGTAGTTTTTCTTTTCTTTTTTTATCATAAAAATCATTTTTAAACAATTTTAAGCGATTAATGGTCTTGCAAGTTTGAATTATTGCAGAATTATTTGCTCATGCTTCCTTAAGCTGGCGATGCAAGACAGTCTCTTTTTGCTTACTCATAAAATTTTATTTTCTTATTCTAAAATAAAACTACTAGATTAATTAACATGATTTTTAGAATATATTTTTCTTTCATCACAGGTACACCATACAGATTGTTCTTTTTTAATATAGGATGAATTCTGGACAAGAATCAAAAGTTCTGTTCGTTAATTGGTCTGTCAAGCATTTTCATTGCTAAACATGCAAGTTAAAGGAACATTGCATTTTGCTTTTCATATTTATTATACTAAATGTGAGTTCACAGTTAAGGCTTTTCTCCTAATGTACTTGGATAAAAAGTACATGCTAAAATATAGATTAGTTCTGGGATTGCGTTATGTTTGATAAAATGGGTATACTTTAATCATTCTAATTAACTAATTAAAAATTATTCATTTCTGATTTTAATTGTTTCTCTTGATTCTCTTATTATGTTGATTCAACCATATTCTAAATGTCTGTGAGCATTTATAGAAAAAGAGCGACTTTTTTTTCTGCATAGTCATCTATTTTACATGCATGTGTTTGTATATACCACAAGCACTCATGTAATTTAGATGAAATAATAAGTCTCCTTACTTCTATATATTAGGTTGGTGCAAAAACAATATCGTTTTCTCACATGTTACTTTTATATATGATTTCTGTATTAATTCATTAATATATATATAGCCATGTTATATATCATTTTGAAGCGCGTTTCTTGCTCTATTGAATCGTGTTATTTGTTAACTTTTTCAATCCCTTCATTCATTTCTTGCAGGCTTTCGACAGCATGGACAAAATTGAAATATGCACGATTTTCTTGTTCAAGTTCAAACTAGGCCGAAAAGCTGCTAAGACAGCTTGTGATATCAATGATGTGTTTGGCCCAGGAATCACTAACAAACGTGTGGCACAGTTGTGGTTCAAGAAATTTCGCAATGGTGAGGAGAGCCTCAAAGATGAAGACGGTCGTGGCCGGACGACTACGGTTGATAACGAACATTTGAAAGCCTTAATTTTTTTTTTTTTTTTTTTTTTTTACAGTGACCACCACTTATCAAGGCCCGGAAGCCACTCAGGGATAAGGGTTATTGCAAGTACATTACGTTAGTGTGGAGATTTGATGAAGTGTTTAATTAAGGGGGCGGTTCATTAGGAATTTGTTAACATTGGACTTGAAGACATCCAAGTTGTAGACCGGAGGGAAGCAGGCAGACGGAACAGAGTTCCACAGGCGTGCAGTTCTAAGAAAGAAACTTTGTTCATGGAATCCGCGTTTTGATTTAGGCACAGATAAAGAGTGGGGGAAATTTTTCACAGTGGATTCAGCTAGACGGGTGTTTTTCGTGAAAGATTGGCGAGGGGGGGACCAGAGATTGGAGTTCAGACGAGCACCTGCCATGGAAATAACGATAAAACAAGGATAGGCTCGCAACGTCTCTTCTGTGGGAGAGAGGTTGCAGGGTAGAGAAAAGGGCATCCCCACTAAGCCACAAAGTCTATTTTGTACTCTGTCAAGGCAGGATAGGCTTTTTTTAGCAGCTCCTGCCCAGATATGGCAACAGTATTCCATCCTTGGACGTACTTGGCTTTTATATAGATAGAGATTGAAGCTAATCCTTGCAAAACCACATGAGAAGTTGCTGTTGAACTTGAGGTCAACCACTCAACAGTTATTCACCATTTAAAGCAAATAGGGAAGTCAAAAAAGTTGGATAAATGGATGTTGCATGAACTGAATGATAATCAGAAAAATCGTCGTTTTGAGGTGTCTTCTATGCTCCTTCTGCACAACAAAAACAATCCATTTCTTGAACGGATTGTGACGTGTGATGAGAAGTGGATCCTCTACAACAACCAGCGACGTCCGGCACAGTGGTTGGATGCCGGAGAAGCTCCCCAACACTTACCGAAGCCAAAATTGCACTGAAAAAAGGTTATGGTGACTGTTTGGTGGTCTACGGTCGGTCTCATCCATCACAGCTTATTGAATCCAGGTGAAATGATTACGGGTGGAGAAGTATTGCTGACAAATTGACAAAATGCATTAGAAGCTTTAACATATGCGCCTTAAATTGGTCAATATAAAGGGACCAATTCTCCTCCATGAAAGGCTTGCCTGCATGTTGCTCAACTGACTCTGCAGAAGCTGAACGAATTGGGCTATGAGACTGTCTCATCCGCCATGTTCATCGGACCTTTTGCCCACCGACTGTCTCTTCTTCAAGCATCTCGACAACTTCCTGTCTGAAAAATGTTTCAAAAGCCGAGTTGATGCCGAATCAGCCTTCAATGACTTCATCGCTTCCAGAACTCCGAATTTCTATGCTAATCAGATAAATACACTTGTTTCTGGCTTGCAAAAATATGTCGATTCTAATGGTTCTTATTTCAATTAATAAAGTTTTATAAGGTGTTATGATCTTTTGAAGTTGAATGTCAAAAACGACATTATTTTTGCACCAACCTAATAAAGAATAATAACACTTCGACATAAAATAATTATACTTCTATATAATAAGAAAAAATATTTCTATATAATAACAAAGAACAATACTACTACTATATGAAAATAAGAATAATGCTTAAAAATAATACTTCTATGTAACAAGAATAACACTTCTACATAATAAATAATATTTCTATTTAATAACAAAGAATAATAATACTTCATTATGAGAATAATAATATTTCTACATAATAACAAAGAAGAATAATAGTTCTATATAAGAAAAAATGATTCCTCTATATATTAAGAAAATATTACTTCTATATAAAAATAATAATTATACATTTATATAATAACAAAGAATAATAATACTTATATACAATAAAAGGCACTAATAAACTGGCGCCACACTAAATAATTCCGGATAGTCAAGAAGGATGGAAAGACCAAGGAGAGAAAACACTAATCAGATTTCCACTGGATGAGTGTGAAGAGAACTGGGACCTTGGAGAGGCTTGTTTTCACCGAAATTCTAATGAAGACCAATGGTAAATGGCATTGAGAAGTCAATGACAAGTGGCTGTTGCGATAATGCAAAAATATTTGCAAATTTTATTGCAATAGGTGGATAGTACTGGAAATCTGAAGAAACTTGTTGTCACTCAGACTCCAGGGAACACTACTGGTTGTTGTCAGAGAGTAATCTTTGATGATAGCTTTAATTGAGAACTAGTGAGTACAAATATATTTTTATTCCGCCGAAATGGATCAGAGATGATTGCAAATTGCATTGTTATGATGACAGTTTTCATCTCTGTTGCAGATATTGACAGTGTGAGACTTGATCCCTGTCATTGAATTTCTGAAAAAAGTACATTGAGAATGGTGGTAACTATGTACAAAAATAAATTCTGGAGAACAAAAGGTCACTTGTTTTAATAGTACCATTCCCGTCTTCAGAGCTCTTCAACTTTATGAGTTAAACAAAAAAATAGGAGGCTTTACTTTTGGAACAAACCTCATAATGACGATAATGATAACATAGGAGTAAAGAGACTTATTTTTAATTCTGCAAGAAAAAATGTCTTTAAAGATATGTTACAGTTTATGGCTTTCCGAATGCAACCCAAGTAGAATAGTCATAGTGGTTGTGATCAAACAGCTAATAGGAATGTCTAATATTAAATAAATCCTAAGACGTGTCTTATGAATTAGGTCCGTGAATTAGCCAAAAATATTAAAATGTTACAAACAAAAACACCCTTAAAATTTGTAGAAAAAAAAAACTAAATATAAAAGAAATATAAAAATTAAGCAAAAATTAAGTGCACTGCAGCGCAGGTAAAAAAAAACTTAAAAAAAAAAAAAAAGAACTTAAATTTTTTTTTTTTTTTTTACATGCAGCGGAAGGTGGCAATGGATAGAAACTTTACTTTCAATTTGTTAGTAAAATAGTTTCAACTGAAAAAAAAAAATGAAGAAGCTCGTTATTCATTCAAAAAGCGTTTGGATTGTCTTCTAGTGAATATCAAAGCAATAATAGGTCACCATTCGTGAACTGGAATGATTTGCAAGGCGAATGGCTGAATATTGGTTGGGTTGTGGAGTAAACAAGGGGAGGTAATAATGTCAGTGTAACATTTTTACCACAAAGGGGGAAACGTTCAAAATCAGAGAGGAGGCAGCAGTGGAGAAGAAGGAAGAGGAAGAAAATTCAAAATATTTATATTAAAAAAAAAAAAAAAAAAGAAGAAAACAATGGATAAATAAATAGCTAATAAGACTGGGTTCGTTTTAATAAAATTGTCCCCAAATTAAAAACTTTTTTTTTTTTTTTTTTTCAACCTATATTAATGAGAGGAGTGTTGTCAGAAATTAAGCGCAATTGATCATCATCACCTTATTTGGTTTAACGTCCATTTTACATGCTGGTATACATCACAACATTATATCTGCTGATTAGTAACGACAGAAGTTCCCTAAATAAATAGAAAAAAGGGTTCTTGGCCCTCGGACCAGGATCAAAGTGTAATACCTGTCCTGATACTGCACTTCACTTTTTTGGTCTCGGTTAATGGATGAGAAATCCTTCATGAGTGATACATTTTATATTTTATTTTTGTTACTAACTAGAGTGCTCCTTATTGGGGAGCTGGTTTTCCCCCACATTAAAAACTGACCTTGTGTCTAACTCTGCCCTCGTGGAAAGACAAGTTAAAAAAAAAAAAAAAGACTAGTTGTAGCACCTGTTCCACCCTATGTACTGATGATGTCACAAAGGAATTAAAACTTTATACTCATTAGGTTTGTGTGTAGGATTCAACCTAGTTAAAAAACAAAAATACAGAAAAATCTTTATGATGTACGTACCGATCACGGAACAAAAATGTCATATTCTAAAATTCATATAAATTAAGTAGTCTTTTTTTCCATTTACTAAAAAAAAAAAGTTAAATTTATGAGGCAACAAGGACGGTGTGTCTCGTTTTGCCATTTTTAATAAATAAAGGAAGATAATTCAATTCGAACTACCGAGATCAAAATCAGCTCTGCAGTGGCTATGATTTGCTATTAAAATTGCTAAAACTCATTAAAAAATTATATATATATATATATATATATATATATATATATATATATATATATATAAACTACTTGATCAATTTGTGATTTTTGGAATATATTTTTTTTCTGTAATACAAATTTTTCTGTATTTTTGTTTTTAATTAGGTTAAATTCTGGACAACAACCTATGCTTTCTCCACATCTGAATTGTCACCAGTCTTTATTTTCTTACATTTCTTGCAGACAAACTGGTTACCATCTCTCAACCTACCTGCAACCTTCATTGAACATAAAAATTATTATTCTTTTTAAGAGGTTAATGTAGTTTTGTTGAAACATTGTTTAGTGTGTATATGAAGGTAATTTATAGAAAGCAATACAATGCAGAGGTGAAATGGATAAACACGAACTGATACAAATTCATATAATGATGGAATAAGCTATGCAGATTCACCTTTCACTAGTGTCTGTAAGTATCTATATATTAATACGATAGTGTGTGTGTTATTTTCTGGTTCACGCTTACATCCGGGTAGTTTAATTGTTATGTACTTCCATTTCTTGACACGAATAATTTTATCAGGAATTCTTCATAAGTTTTGGTTTCAGTTTCGATTATAGCTGATGGCACTACAGTAATCTATTTTTCTTTTTATAAATAATTTTATCAAGAATTCTTCATAAGTTTTGGTTTCATTTATGGCTGAAGGAACTCAAGTTCATATATATATATATATATATATATATATATATATATATATATATATATATATATATATATATAAGGTTTTATTTCGGTTTCAATTCAAGCTGATGAACCCAAGTCATATGGATATTTAAAAAACAATTTTTTTAAATCATGACTTTATAATATATAAAAATCGATAAAACATTAACTCTATAATAATATATACAAAATCTGCAAGAATTAAAATATATTTAAGCATACTTTATGATCGAGCTTTGTAGGGCGTTTGTGCTAGCTAAGATAAATACTTTTTCAGTTCTAACAAAAAAAGCTACAATAATATCAGAGTGTCTCCATTTACACTGAACATTTACAGAATGCCAACATCAATATATTACATATGAATCAGTCCACTGTGGAATTTCAAGAGGTCCTGCTAGATAAAATTATTATTGTAATAATTATGTCAGCCTCTTTAAGAAACTCAGTTTCTTAGTGTGAAGCACTTCAAAGTTGAAATAGAAAGTCGGTCGCCTAAGCTCACAGCACAGATCATGATGTTATAACCATTAGATCACTATGGCCGGATGTTACGACATTTAAAAAATAAATGTTAAAATTTCAACGATATTTCACGTGGTTGGGATTGGTCTTGAGGTTGGTTCCTTACTAATGGTGTCAGAGATGGCTTCATAGCCGGGTTCAAATCTCCTGACCAGTAGTAATCATGTCACCCTGCACTAATGATTCCCAAAAGGATGAAACAATAGTGTCTGTAAGTATTAAAATTATTATTGTAATATATATATATATATATATATATATATATATAGTGAATTCCAACATACTTAAAGAAATAAATGCTAAGATGGTCAACATCTGGGAATTTGGAATATAGACTGCTGTCATTTATTTGTATTTGCTTTGTAATTTACATTGAGCTTCATAAATAAATGGTGTAATATCATTGGATAAACATATTTCCCCATAAACACATATACATATATATATCATACTTTTAATAAAATTCTAGGTCTATTTAAATTACTATGAAACTGTTCACATTTGCAACAACCTCCATATGCATGTTTATACTAGAGTCGAACATATATCTGATGAAGGGATGTATTACCGAAATATCATATGATACAGACAACACTGATGCAAGAAAAAAATACATTGTATTAATAAAATGTGAATCTGCATAGCTTATTCCACTGTTAAACGTTATGATTTGCTTCAGTTTTTGTCGATCCGTTACATCATTACATCATTTTTGTTGTATTTGAGAATTTTTTTTAGATGAGGATTGATAATTTTGATTATTGCAACTACTATTCTCATTTTGGTTATTATTTTCAGATGACAAACCTTTTACACTAATTGTTGTTATTGAACGGCATTCACCCAAGGCAGGTTGAGCCAGGTTCCTTCAAAGGAGAAAATGTCTAGGGAATATAAATTCACAAAACATCCCCAATCACCTGTAATGTCTGGTGCATTTTTGGTCAGGAAGCCAATATCTTCAGACAGCCTGATCTGGTAGCACTAGATGCCCTAACAGATATTACCAGTCTGGGTCAAAGTTGACCTGGAAGCAATGGTAACTGAGGGGCAACTCTACAGACACCAAATCGGGTCTCACCATTGGCTGTCTTTTGAAATCATATCCAGGACTTTTCTACTGGTTGCAAGATTTGTAATCAGAATACTTCCAAGATAACCAAAAGAAGTCTTGTTTGCTTTACAGCACCTAATGTATTCTCTATAATCTGTTTATCCTGGCATTTCATGCTTATTTTGATCGTGCTGAGGGACTTTTAATACGGATTTTGGTTATCATTTATGTCTATGGTTGTCAGCTTTGCTCATGTACCATGTGTTATTATAAGGGCTATTACAGCAGAATATTCTTACCATTGTTATGACTCTCTAGTATATATCCGACACAGTTAATAAACTGAGAACCACATCACATCATATAAAAGCATATAAGACATCAACAGATACCCACTCGAGAGTCAAAACAATGAAAAGAATATACTGTTGTCCTAGCCCTAGTTATTATACCCCTCTTGTATTTCCTCAACAATATATATATATATATATATATATATATATATATATATATGTGTGTGTGTGTGTGTGTAGCAAATCATTGATACAGGTCTGGTTAAAGACAGTTTTCACATTTTGTAATTTTTCAAACAATATAACCTTCAAACTTCTCCCAATATTAGGAATATAGAAATCTGATTCATTCTTTCTTGCTCAGACATTCAAACAATCAGACATGGTCCAATTGGCTGCCATTTTAGCATCCCTACAACAAACTCTCATCACAGTTGTCTTAAAACCTCTGCTTTTGTTTGCAACCATAGCCTCTTGGATCAAAAGAAAACCGAATTTAGACATTCTCCATGCATATCTCCTCATCAACCATGACAATACATGTGCTTTATCAATTGCTTTGGGATATTAATGTAGTCTTTGTTTTATTAACTTTATGTGTGATTTTTCACCTTTTTATGTATTTTGTATATACCCCCTCTTGCATTTGTTAGCTGGTTGTTTTTATTTTATGGCATACCAACCCTTTTTAGGTTATTTAATGCAGAGTCCAGTAATTTTGGAAAAAGTTTTCAAGCTTCAAGTTGTTTATATCTTCAAATATTTATTCATGGTGTTTGGTTTGATTATTTTGTTTCATGGTTTATCAACTACGTTTGTGTTTGAAAAATTAATTCAACATAAATGTATACATGTACTGAAATGTGGAAATTAAACTATACAAACTATTTCTTAATTATTGCCGTTTCTCTCTTTTACTCCAAATGTTCGCCCGAGAAAACACAAACAAAATGGCAGCCTAATGTTGGAGAAGAGACCCAAACATGTGCATCCCTAAAAGCAGCAACGCTAGAATATTCCATATTCATTCAGCTTTACAAGACCATTTTCGACTATAGGTAAAGTGTAGTATCTGTTTTGATCCTATATTTAATCTTCTCCGTCCTTAATCAAGGACAGAGAAATCCTAAGTCAAGACAATTTGTATTTTTGTCCCTATTCAAAGGGCTCCTTTTGAGGAGCTAGATCCCCCCCCCCTCATCACGGACACGCACATTAAAATATGACCTTGTGTCTAACCTTGCAGTCATGTTCGAATCCACGTAAATTATGACGGCACTCCTCTGACAAAAAAATAGTTGAACAAAAATTTTAGGAAACATTTTACTAAAAAATGAACAAATTCTTATTAGCTATTTTATTTGGTAAAAGAGAAACTGTTTGCTTGATGATGACTTCCGATTTAGAAATTGGATATTGACAAATAATGTTCATTAAAAATAAAAAAAAGTCCCTTATTTTCGTCCGCTTAGATTTTTGTAGAATTTTAAACATTTCAATTAAAAATTTTTTTTAAAAAATGAATAACTTAAAAATATTGAATATATATATATATATAGATATATATAAAATGGTTGTATAGTTTTGTTTCCCAGATGTAAATTCACTGAAGCCCATGTGATTATTAAAGAGTGCTCAATGGAGGACAGAGCCGGTATATAGTATGTTTACCATACAAATAATGCTTGCTTCAGGGCAAGGTCCTTCTGCTATTGTACTAGTAGTAATTTTTTATCCTCTGTTTATTATACAAATAACGTTTGTATAATAAACATACTATATATATGTTTATTATACAAATAATGTTTGTATAATAAACATACTATATATATGTTTATTATACAAATAACGTTTGTATAATAAACATACTATATATATGTTCTACTAAAAAAGACTAATTATTTAAAATTAGATTTTGATATGCTGTGAAGTTTTAAGTTTGATTATTTGTAAAAACAAATCCAATTATAAAAACTTTTGATATTTTCATGTATCAATAATAATAAAAAAAATGAAACAAATTATTAAACCTCCTTCAATAAAAAATAACAAAAAACAAAACAAAACTAAAATATCGCGAGTAAAAGTTATTTAATAAAACCGCTTGTCTGTTTCCAATATCGAAACCGGAAGCTATCATCAAGTACACTGTTGCTCCTTTATAAGCTATTTAGTATCCATTAATGTTTCAAAAAAAAAAAAAAAAAAAAAAAAAAAAAAAAAAAAAAGGGGGGGCAAATGTTAAAAAAAAAAAAAAAGGAAGAAACTTTAGTGATCATTGTAGTTTTTACAAGCCAAACATAAATAACGTTGGATCGTGACAAACCTCTCTGTATTGGCTGAGTAAGTCCCTAGAAGATGTGGAGGGGGAAACCATATCACATGGGTGCCCCATCCTTTTGTCGAATACTGTATATAGAAAAAGATGGCGTATCATATTTAGTATACGACGTATGTAAAGGTAATGTGGGGGGGGGGGCTTAAATGACGAAGAAATACTTGTTTTGAGAAGACAGTTTTAGGGTCAAAGGTCACCCTGAGAAGAGAAAGAGAGGAGAGGATACAAAGAAAAAAAAAAAAAAAAAAAGAAAAAAAAAAGAAAAAAACAGTTCAGTATATGTACAATTTTTTCCCACAGCAAATATAATAAAACCTGTTAGCTTATTTTATTTGGTTAAGTACTAATGACACAACGATTCCAATATATTTCCCCAATCAATTCCGATACAATTACCAATTCTGTTCTCAATTGCTGATTCTGATACAATTACCAATTCTATTCTAAATTCCCAATTCCAATACAATTACAGATTCTGTTCTAATTTCTCACTTCCAATAGAATTACCAATTCTTTTAAAACTCCTTAATATTTTCCTGAGTTGTTATTTTTTTTTTTTTTTTCAGATTACCTTTTATAAAAACCCATGTACACACATACATATTTGCAAACATAAAAATACATTTGTGGCGGGTGACCTATAGATATTAGTCTAACTGGTAGTTTAAAATCAATAAATATTTATCATTTTTTGTTCATTAATACCAGCAATGGAAAATTAAGTTAAAAAAAAAAAAAAAATTTAAATAATCGTTTTTGGTATTGGAAAATATGTACAAACTTTTCCAATACCGATATTTCAATATGTTCTAATTCTTTCAATTAATCTCATTCCAGTACAAGTAAATTTCATACTCCTCTTATTCCAAATAAAAGAATATCTTAAACTATCTGAAAATTTCAGTCTATTTTTAGTTTGACATTATCATTTACAGTTTATTATAATTTAAAAACTTGTTTGATACAACAGATGGATTCGAATTTCTTCACTTAAACAAATTCCTAAGAAACATTTTTTATGGCAAATACTAAATCAAAGAAAACTTTGCAACGCTCTCTGCCCCCAGTAGTTATTGGTCTTTAGCCATGAAATTGTGAGTGGCTAACCATCTCATACAACTTTACCTGAGCCTGCCATGCACGAACTGTTAAAGTTCAAAATGTAATTAACCACCAAGACAAAGGTGGTTCAACTTAACTAAAGTGAACGTTATGGCTCAAAGTGAAAAAAAAAAATAAATAAAATAAAAATAATTCACATATCAGTAAAAAAAAAAAATCATACCTTGAGAATGGTTGAGAGCTTGTTGGAAACAATTTAATCCTCTTATGAAAATTTTTTTTTCAATAAACTCAAATTCCGGAAGTTCAGGTTTGAATTACTTTTTTTTGGACATTATTACGTCTGATAATTGTTATTGGTTTATTAACCTAAAACTGATCTAAAGACGAAGTATGGCGATTAAAAGATTTAACAATTTACTGATTAAATAGCAATGTAGAAACCACCTGATATATATAAATTAAAATCTATGGTACAGGGCTCTACGGAAAATTTATCTTTAGTTGACCTTTGACAACCTAATATTTTTGTTTACTAGCCAAATAGAAAAGTTACTAGCCTAACCTACATGATTTTTAGAACATGACATTTTCATTCTGTGACGAGTATGTACATCATAAAGATTTTTCTGTGTTTTCTTTTAATAAGTGTAATTCTAAATAAACAACAAATTTTATGTTCATACTTGAAGATATAAACATTCGAATTTCTTCAAATGTTTTTTTAAACAGCATTTGTTAAAAAGAAGTATATTGTTTTGTTAAACCTTTTATTGTTTAAATAATTTGACTTGGCTTGTTTTATTAAAAACAAACAAGTTGAAAAGATATTCTTCATGCAGTAATGAGCTTTTGGAAGATTGTCAGTGAAAGAAATGCAATCGCCAAAAGATAAGCATTTAATTATTTATAGTCGCCACTTTGAAAAATCACTTGCAAATGTGACTGCTTCACTCACAATATAGATATATTGATGCCAGATGGGGATCAGAACGTTGATAATGTAAAGATAGAAGCTTGGTTTTAGATGCATTAAAAGTAACCAGCCACTCCTTTCCCCATTGTACCACGTGGTCAAGATCGGAGGAGAGAGAATCAGAGAGAACTTGGTCGTTTACGGTCTTAGATGTGCTACCATAAATGGTAGTGTCATCAGCATAAATGTCTACGACTGATGTAAGGATGTGATTTGGAAGATCATTATTGTAAATCAGGAAGAGAGTTGGGCCCAGGATGAACCCCTGAGGGGTTCCAGCATTAATACTGCAAACTTTTGATTTCTGCCCATCAACTACTACTCTTATGAACCTATCAGAGAGAAATGATTTAATAATTGAGAAGACATTTCCAGCTATACCATAGCTGGAGATTTTGTGAAGTAAACCTTTATGCCATACCCTATCAAAGGCCTTTGATATGTCAAGAGCAATTGCCCTAGAAAGGTTGTCTCCATCGAGCGATTCGCTAATCCTATGAATATAACTGTAAGCACATCTGCTGTAGATCTAGCAGAACGCAAACCATATTGTCTGTCACTAAGAAGGTTATTTTTGCTGAGATGGTTGATTACTCCTCTATTTAACAGATTCTAGCAACTTACTCATGATGTACAGGAGACTTATTGGCCTGTACTGAGAGGGAGATGAGTGATCACCCGAATTCTTAAATACAGGGCAGACTGATGAGATTTTCCAGGGTGATGGGAAGCAATTCTCCTTAAGACAATGTTTAAAGAGTTTTGTAAGTATGGGCGCTAGTTCTGGTTGAAGTTTTTTTAGTACTATAATTGGAATACCGTCAGGGTTGGTTGCTTTACTGGAATCAAGGTTTTTGATTAGCTTGGCAACATCACAAACAGATATTTGTATATCACATAGCGTGTTTTCTGATACAGGAGGAAATATTGGTCTTCAGTAGTAAAATCGTTAGTGGCTAGTCATCTCATATGAATAGGTCTACTGTATTAATATTATATTAGAAGGGACATTTCCAGGGCATTTTACAATCAACCAGAAAGGCCATTTCCGGGACATTTTATAATTAAATCAGAAGGGACCTTTCTCAGGCATTTTTGTAATGTTGAAACTTTGTTACATTGAATATAGTTGTATAAAAACAACTCATCTTTATTAGCTTTGTCTTAAAAGCGACACCAATTTTTTTTTATTAGATATATATTTGGGAGTATTCCACTTTCCTATTTGAAATATTCCACTTCCTTTTAAAGAGGTGGTCAGGATGATAACGGCTGTAGCGGATTGCAATATTGATATAAGGATAATTCTATGTATTTTTTTCTTTTTTTTATAAGTATAAAAATGTTGCCTTGTGTTCTTGTGTTAGTATGGTCTGATGGAAGTTCCATATTGTATAATATTTCGGAAAAATTTGTCTTCTTCAGGCTTGTGTTCGAACACCTTTAGTCCAAATATGCATTCATTTTAATTACTGTAAAACTGCTCATGTTTACAACAGCCCCAGCATGCATGTTTGAAGTAAAATCAAACATATCTGAGGAAAGAAACTTTTCCACGAAATATCATAAGATACAGAACTTCCAACCGACCACACGGATGCAAATAAGAACACAATCTGCATAGCTTTTTCTACCATATCTTAATTTGCTTCAGTTCATGTCTATCTGTACACCTCTGCATTGTATTGCCGTCCATAAATTACATTTATATGCACATTAAACAATGCTTCAAGCAAACTACATCGACATCTTATTTATAAATTTATTACCTTAATAGAATTGTTTTTTTTTTATTTGTTTTAATAACTTAATAACCATATGATCATATAGAAATTAAATTTAACTTTCAAAATTACAACGCTCTATAACATAAATCTAAGACAATGGCAGAATTGTTAGAAAATGGCCCCCAGACTGTAGTGGAAAGAGGCTGCAAATGGATGGTAACATTTAATGCTTGTAAGACTAACCAGCTCTCCTTTAACAATTACAAGACGCCTCTCCAACTGCCTATATCCATAACAAATAACACACAACCTGAAAATTCTTCCTTTAAACTCCTTGACCTAACATTCGTGGGCAATATGAACTGGAACAAATACATTATAGACATTGTGAAGACTGCTGCAAAAAAGGTGAGTTTCTTCTATCAAGCTAGAAGACGACTCATACCCGAGAGTATCCTATACCTCCACAAGGCCACCATTCGCCTATGCATGGAGGATTGTTGCCACACCTGGGCTGATGCATCCACCGCTAGCTTCTCCCACTTGGATAAGGCCCAAAAAAGAGTTTTCAATCTAATAAGTCCCACTTTGTCAACTAAGCTCCAACCTCTGTCCCATCGCCGCATTGCTACATCTGTACCTGTTCTACAAATATTTTAATGGAATGTGCTCTGATGAACTCGTTGCACTTGTGCTATCTTGACGTACATATCCCCAACAAACTCGCTTAGCAACAAAATCTCACCCCTTCACTGTTGAGGTCCCTAAATGCCAGAAAGTTTTCTACTCTAATAGTTTCTTCCGTCGAACAGCTAGACTTTGGAATTCCCTTCCTGCTTCCCTGACTGCACTGATATGCATTAGTTTAAATGTAACATAAACCAACATCTTGTTCTTTCCCAGGCATTATCCCAAATAGTAGCCCCTTACATTAAAGTGACGATATGCCTTGTTAGGGATGAATGCGAGTAAAAAAAAAAAAAACTATTTGAAAAAAAATCAATAAAACAATTTAAAATGTTCTTATTAAATTATTTTATTGATTTTTATTTAGCATAGGTTAGAAAGAAAAGAAATATTTTAAACAAAAATTAAAAATTTTTAAATCCTAAGCAACGTCGGGAAGGGACAGCTAATTATAAATATTAAACTCTTCAAAAAATACTGGTCCATTTTTCAACTCACTTAAAAATAAAAAAAATTTTTTTTTTTTTTTTTTTAATGGAAATTGCTCTAGACAAGGCATGAAGCTACTTATTGTAAGAAGCTAATAAGAATGAATGATGATTATTGCAAAGATAAGAGATGCTTCAAAAAGACCAATGCTATAGGCAAGAGAAAAACAGTCAGTAGAAAGAGTTTCATAAGCTTGCAGTTCTTGGATAAAATTTACTGAAATAGGAAGCTGCATGACAATGAGGTATTCAAAACAGTGAAATGATGAAAACCACTAGACCAAAAAGTCAAATGAGCTGGAACAAAGGAAGCAGAGAATAGATCAGAACATATGCCATAACATTATTTAATCAATTGGAATGCTTATTGTTGAATCACTACAGTTCCGGTTTCAATTCTACCCAAAGCTGGCCAGAGGCTTAGTTGACCAAAAACGTGCTAAGATGAAAAACAACTATGGAAGACAGTAATTGCTGAGAATGCAGTTAGAAGATTCGGAGTTCTTATCCCGTCACGGTTAACCACCTGACGAAGGCCAGAGGAATAGTTGGCCGAAACATTGTGAAACAACAACTAAAAAGATGAGGATAATAGTTTGCAAAAAAGAAATGAAGAAAGGAACATGCCATAATAGTATTTATAGAAAAGACAGACTAGTAGCATCACGTCTGTGAGAGAGGGAGCAGAGAAGAAGAAAGAGTGGGGCTAATGAGTTGCTATTTTTGCAACGTTTTATACAAAATTGTTTAATAATTGGAGTATACACTTACAAAAAATTGCATTCTTTTCGGAATGTAATGTTGGACACTATAATCATTGAATAAGGAAAATGAAACGTGAAGAAATGCAACAGTTCAAAATAAGTCATAACACTTTTGAAACAAAATGAGGATTCACGCATGATCGAGCTGTATGAAGATGGGGTGATTCTGTAGTACGGTTATCAGGAAAAATTGAGGTGAATAAAACAAATTTACAACAAATAACTTGGTTCTTGTTCAGAATTTCCCTCATATTAAAAAACTTTTTACAAGCCTTCAAGGCAACGATAAAAAAAAAAAAAAAAACTTAATCTAAACTACACAAGTCAGTAGAAGATTAATTTTTTTTTTTTATTTATACAAGTTATTTGCGTTCTATTTTAAAAAACCCAAAAAATCTATGATGTATGTATCCGTGACAAAGTGTAACTATTACATTCCCAAAATTACATAAATTGATCAAGTAGTTTTATTTTTAAGAAAAAATCATTTTTAAACAATTAATAGAATTTTGAAGGCATTATAACAAATCTTGCAAGTTTATATTATGTTGAGTTATTTCCCTTTGGGGACAAGATAGCCGTTATTATTCAATTACTACTTGATCAATTTACGTGATTTTTAGAATATGATGTTATCATTTCATCACATCATACCGATTTTCTTTTTTTAAAATTCTGAATAAGAATCCAAATAACTTTTACTAATGCAAGAAAATTCTTTCATTGACTTGTATAATTTTTGATTAAAAATTTATTTTTTAAAGTTTTTTTTTTTTTTCTATCGTTGGTTTGAAAGCTTGTATTAAAAAAAAAAAATTAAAGTCTGACCGATGTGAAGATTCCATTTTATATCACTAAAAAATCGAAAATTAAACTAAAATACAACCAATAACACTCATCAAAAGGCTAAAAATTAAAATTTCAACCAATCTATATATTTTTAACTTACTGAAACTGTTTTTATTTATATATTTTAAGTTATTTTTTTCAAAATATTTTTCACTATACCAAACCATTCAGTCAATATGGCTGACATTTTATTTCAGATTGCAATACAAAATCTGAAAAACAAATACTTCACCAAAAGTTTCAAAATTAAGAAGCTACATTGATTGAAAGAAAATTAAATTTTTTTGCCTTTGGTAAAAGTTATTTGTTGTAAATTTGAATTCTTTTTTTTTTTTTTTTAAATTTATTTTTCTCTATTAACTATATACACTGAATGATGATGGAAGATGGCTTTAGAAATTCTGTAGTGGTAACAAGGTTGTGTAACAGTAATGACATTGCTGAAAATGAAGGTAAAGAATGACCATGAATGCTTGAAAGTATCTTTTTAGCTCTTTACATTATGTGGCTTCATGCTATGTCTGGAGAGATTTCCATAATTTTCCATTAAAAAAAAAAAAAAAAAACATTTTACAAGCCTTCAAGATGATAAATTAAAAAAAAATTTTTTAATAAAAAATTACACGAGTCTGTAAAAGATTAAAAAAAAAAAAATATTATGATGTATTTATCCGTGACAAAACGTAAATATCACACATTCTAAAAATTACATAAATTAATCAAGTAGTTTTATTTTTAAATAAGAAAAAAATCATTTCTAAACAATTAATGGAAATTTGTAGGCACAGAGTTATCTCCCTTTAAGGACAAGACAGCCGTTATTCAGTTACTAATAAAATTTGATTTTCTTATTTAAAAATAAAACTACTTCATCAATTTTTTAAATGAATGTTTGAAAACAAGCTATTTACATGAAGTAGCTTCATGCTATGTCTCAAGTGATTTCCATAAAAATGTTTAAGGCACTTGATGTCAGTATTTCAATGGTGTCTGACCATCTGAAATAAATTAATAAGGGGGAAAAGTGTGATAACTGGATCCTGGATATCTATTATCTGGATTATTAAGACGACTATTCTCAAGTTTCAAAATTTTTGAGATGCGGATTGATCACTGTAAACATGAGCATGTGAATGGCAGACGTGCAGTGATAGACGCTTGGCCAGAGAACTGACACCACCCAAGAGATATCCTCTTTGTTTAACATTTGAAGGAAAAGTTCTGCTGGGATCAGTTTTGTATGAGAAACAATGTCAGACACCAGTTGGATTTTATATTTGGGAAGGTCTTCTCTGGTCAGCTGAGCAATGACCATTAACAAAATACCAGAACCAGACAAGAGAAAGGGTAGTCATAGCTTCCCTCCTCATCTGTAAGAGAAGAAAGACGAGTGGGAATCAGACGTTTGAGGGAAGTTGGTTTTGGGGAGAGCTACTAAAGACAGTTTAGGCAAGTGTTCTCTGGCTGGTTGGATCCTTGAGGTTCTCAGTAAAACACTTTGTTAGCGAGACTAGTGTCTTGATCTGCTCAAGCAAAGATTCAATACTGCAAGTCTGTCATTCGCCTAATTAGACAGGTACCATCTGTAAACACAATTATTCGTTTATAAACTGGACTTCAGGTTTTGCTATGATGTCATATACAACATTATAACATATATGCATTATATATATATATATATATGCTATGATGCCATATATGATAACAGGTGACGTAATGTAAGGGGTTGGGCAAAATGAAAGTAAAGATTCCTCAGGCAACGCTTGGCAGTTTGCTAGTATGTATATATATATATATATATATATATATATATATATATATATATATATTTATATAGGAAGATAGAGTATATATATATATATATATTTATATAGGAAGATAGAGTATATATATATATATATATATATAGGAAGATAGAGAATATATATATATATATATATATATATATATATATAGGAAGATAGAGAATATATATATATATATATATATATATATATATGAGGGAGAGAGAGAGAGATAGAAAGAGAAAGAAAAGGAGAGAAAGAGAGAAACATATATATAGAGAGGGGGAGATAGAGCGAGAGAGAGAGAGAGAGAGAGAGGCAGTGGCATGTTAAGGTCTGATGTTGCCTTAGGCCAACTCCTTAATTGTATGCTGCAACAATTCAAGTGTAAGTCCTAGTACTGAGAAATATTATAAGATAATTTGAATGGATGCCCCCCACCCTCCACACCTGATCGGATGACACTGGACAGAGGGAAGTCAGGGGAGATACATTTAAAGAGATAGAAACAGAAAAGAAACATGTTGAAAGGTTTAATTTCTCTTTTATGAAAAAAAAAAAAAAAAAAAAAAAAAATTGGGGGTGGATTACGCAAAAAAAAAAAATTGTACAACCGATTCATGATATGCACTTTATTGAATGGTTTCTATTTTAGCCACAGTTAGAAGGAAACTGGGGTTCATACCCTTCGTATACCAGTATTAGTGCTAAAATGACCACAATAGATCCGATGAGATTTGAACTGTGCATAGTCAATCTAACAGTCTGAAAAGATATATTATTTTTGTAGCGATCGATCACCGATCAATCGCTACAAAATAGACCGACAAATATAAGCTACCATGATCATCAAGATGACATTTACCATTCATTTTTCGATGCACCCTGAAGTCACATTTAACAATTTAATGCAGAACAAGGACCGTGTGCTGGAAGGTGCTGAATGAAATTCTTGTTATTTTCCTTTTTTCATGCAAACACGAGACAATTTTTTTTCAATGGAAAATTGTAAAATTAAAACAATATTTGTTTTGTTGTTATGAAGAAAATACAATGAATTATTGGATAATTTTTACAAAGCTTTAAGCTAATTCAAATCAAGAAAAAAAAAACTCATTGTAAGGTAAGTTTTATGAATTTTTTGAATAATAAACAACTGATAGCAAGTAAAAAGATTTTATATTTTTCTTTTTATAATTTTTGTTATTGTTTGAATCAAAACATTTAATTTTTTTTATAAACCAATTATAACAAATAAATGTTTTCTTAATGGTTGCTGTAATTTTATTGAATCAGCATTTCGGCAACTTTCAGTGTTTTAAGTAATTTGTCTGAAAAATTTTGACGATAGCATGGTCCTTATTCTGCATAAGTACTAATCGCTTTAAACTTTCCGCCAATTTTTGTTATTTTTTGAAGACAATCAATCAGCAGCACACAAAAAGTATGTACATTAGATGAAGACGCAGGCGCAAAAATCAATAATTCATTCTCTATTAAGCGTCAAAACCTTATTGGCTTGACAAAACATTTAACCAGTTTTGTATTTTAACTGAAACATGTAGCCAGAAATTATATATATATATATATTATATATATACACACACACACACAAAAAAAAAGAAAAAAAAAAGAAAAAAAAAAGAAAAAAAAAAAGAAAAAAAAAGAAGAAAAAAAAGAAAAAAAAAAGAAAAAGAAAAAAAGAAAAAAAAAAGAAAAAAAAAAAGAAAAAAAAAAGGTATGTTTAAAAGATAAATATCTAATTGAATTTTTCTTTTTTTTGACCTATCAACCTCTTTGGGTTATTTAAGGTCAGTTATGTTCTTTATTTTTCTTGATTCAGATCTTTTGATATATTATTAGCTATTTTAGGAATTTAAAGATGTTTTCTATATTAATATGTTGAAATAATTTTTTCATATTACTTTTCAAGAAAGATTTTTTGAGGTTCTTTTGTGTTTCACATACCATAAGAATGTGTTTGAGTCTGATAGGTGTTTGGCATGTGCTACAGTTTGGTTGTAATTCTTTGTTCAGAATAAAGGAGTGTGCGAGATTTGTGTGCTCTATGCATAGCCGGGATCGGATAACATGTTTTTTTCCTAGATTTTATGAGGGCACGGATATATCTACTATCTTGGGTCTTATTTGAAATAATTTATTGATTGAATATGTATCAGAAGAAATAAGTGACACAAGCAAAAACAAAAAATTTACACAGGTTTTTATGCTGATTACTTTTTGAAATAACATATGCAAAACTTTGTCAAGAACGACCAAAAGTCGGGGCAGGTAAAATAAGTTTGATCTTTTTGTTTTCCAGCATATCAACTCTTTCCAGGTTATTTAATGCTGAATCAAGTAATTTTAGAAAACGTTTTTGTTTTTGACATTGCAGAACATGATTGAGTTTTGCAAAGAAAAAAGAAAAAATGTTTGGTGTAGTTTAGGTCAGGAAGCCAGTATCTTTAGACAGCCTGATCTGTTAGCCACATGAGGTAAAGTAATAAATAGTGTTTGAGTAGAAAGGAAGTGATGATATGCTGTTCTTGAGTTTATGGATGATCGGTAGTGAGTGTAAGAGGAGGGAAGTGGTAATGTTATTGATAGGTGGTGGGATAGTTTGTGGAATGTTGGGTGATAAAAGAAGATACCCCCATTTATCGGTTAAACACACCTGCCAATACAGATATATACACAAAATAAATTCTATACGTCTTTGCAAAACAACAAATATGTATAAATCAAATTTTTATAAAATAAAATACATATCAAGTGCACTTAAAAGCTAAATCATAACGTAATATAAGGAAAACAAATATTTTACTTGTTTGAAATTTATCACAAATATATTTCAGAGGTATACTCCATCTTCAGGGTGTTTTCTTTTTTCTTTTTCTTCTTCCTTGCCATGTTGTAAAGCTTGAGAAAGAAGTCTATTTGTAAGGAGCCGTGCATTATATCTGGCTGTTGTATTTTGAAATGTTTGAACTGTGCATAGGCAATGCGAGAATAATGTCAAGAATGAGAGTTCATATAAAAACGTTTTAATTTGACTAAAATAAAATATGCATCAAGTGCGCTTGAAAGCCAAATGCAACGTAATATTAGGAAAATAAACAAATATTTTACTTGTTTGAAATTTATCCAAAATATTTTCAGTGTTTACCTACGCACAGTTCAAACATTTCAAAATACAACCGCCAGATACAACACGCTGCTCCTTACAGACTTCTTCCTCAAACTTTACAACATGGAAAGGAAGAAGAAAAGGAAAAAAAAAGAAACAAAACACACTGAAGATGGAGTATACCTCTGAAATATATTTGTGATAAATTTCAAACAAGTAAAATATTTGTTTATTTTCCTAATATTACGTTGTGATTTGATTTTCAAGTGCACTTGATGCGTATTTTATTTTATTCAAATTAAAACATTTCTATATGAACTCTCGTTCTTGACAAAAAATTTTTTATTATTCTATGTAAGATAAAGAATACATTTGAAATATTGTAACTCCCTTATCCTATAGGATTTCGATGTCTACCATCTCTTCAGAGGAGAAAATATTAGCAAATAGTTATAATGGTTTACACCTTATTAAAAAAACTTAATTGTGATTTTCCATGTCTTACTGGCTTTAGCAAATAAGGTGTAAAGCATTATAATTATTTGCTAATATTTTCTCCTCTGAAGAGATGGTAGACATCGAAATCCTGTAGGATAAGGAGTTAAATATTTCAAATGTATTCTTTATCTTACATAGAATAATAAAAATCTTTTTTGATTTGAAATTTAACTATTTCACGTCATAAATTTTTAATTTTATTGAATGACTAAAATTTGATTTATTTGCTCTATCTTCTATATCGAGCAATTTTTATTTAGATGGGAGTCCTTATAGAATATTACTGCCAATAATATTTTGTAAGACCTATAATCACAGATTTCCATACCAGTTGATTTGTTAGATAACTTTATTCTGAAGTATATATATATATATATATATATATATATATATATATATGGTAAAACTGGTAATTAGTAAAAAAAACTTGAAAAGAGTGCTCAATACTATTGCAGAGCAAATATGTTTTTATTTTTTTATTTTTAAAACGGTAATATATATATATATATATATATATATATATAAAGATAAATAAAGGCTAAAATGTTTATGAAAATGGTTACTTACCCCGTTTTAAGTGTAACATATTTGTCCGGTATGAGACCTTCCTTTCCATTAAAGCATCCTTCCCACCAGTCGTCTGACACTTGTTTGAAAATCACCAATGTTTCCCCCTTTTTGAACGATAACTCTCGTCCACTTCTGCCCTCAAAGTCATATAGTGCTGTAGCTTCAAACAGATCATTTTCTGATGGAAAAAAAAAAAATAAACACACATACATATATACAAACGTTTTTAAAGAATATAATAAAATAACTTTGCTAATTATAATCTTATAAATACTCTGGAAAAAAAAATAAATAAATAAATAAAATACTATTGACCAGTTCAAAGGATTTTATCTGCGTCCTCCTTAAGACACTTTATCAAATCTCCAATACTAACTATTACTACGATACTAACCCATTGATTACTGTTCACACAATAACCCTTATCCCCGAGTGGCTTCCGGGCCTAGATAAGTGGTGACCTCCATGTAAAAAAAAAAAAAAAAATACCCCCATACATCCGGATTTCTATTTCCCTTATAACTATAGCCAACTGTCATCCCACTATTCGCAAATTCCTTTCTCACCCCAACACACTCTCCTACAACGCTATGAATCCTATTACTTGCTATCCACATTACCAATAATCGCTACAGAATCTTTCAACTAACAAACACCCACTGTCTCCACCCTAACCTATACACATTTCTTACAACCTGCTCTTTCACATTTTGAATTTCTTACTTCCACCAACATACACATATTGACTCCATTAATTCATCATGCTATTCTTGATAAAGCATGTGCTCAAGGTAAAATATTTAATCAAATCATGACTGTGTTAATACGAGGTGCCTTCAATAATTTTTTGTACAGGCATTTAAAATTGTCGTAGACTTGAAAATTCAGTATGTTATTGCTATACATCTTGCGAGATGACTGACCAATTTTTATGATTTCAAGTTCTAATGAAGAAATTGGAATACACGCTACTAAAGCCTGACTGTCACAGCTAGTGAATTTAAAATTTAAGTGGCATAAGAGATTCAAGGAAAGCAAGGAATCTGTGAGGGATGATGAGGTGTGGGAAAAGTATGGAAGTTAAAATACCTGAATTGATTGGCCAAATAAAGAATTTCATGAATAAAGACCATTGTGTGTCTACAAAGACAAGTACACAGTTTAATGTCAGTGTGGAACTGTACACACAATTATTTACGAGGAACTGAGGATGCGGAAGATTTGCGCGAATGCACCAGGCCACAACTTTATCCTTGACAAAGACTATTTGACTTAGATGGGCCTCAAGACAGTTCCCCACCCTCCCTATAGACCAGACCTTGCTCCCTGTGACTTTTGGTTATTCCATAAGCTCAAGGAAAATTTTAAAGGCTGTCGTTACGAGACACTTGAGATGAAAGAGATTGTGATGAAGTTCATTGATACGTTCACAGCAGACGACTTCCATGAGGCATTCCAGAAGTTGTTGGAATGATACAAATGCATTGCAGCCGGAGGAGATTACTTTGCAGCAGATTAGAGTTTCATGTGTGTACTATCAATAAAAGTGCCCATACAAAAAAAAAAAAAACAAAAAAACTGGAAACTTATTAAAGGCACCTCGTTCCTTTATAAATGATGGGTCACTGTGTATGAAGGGTCGGGGACCATTCATGGATAAGAGTTAAAGAGATTTTCAATTGGGTGATGACTGCAACCACAAGGATCTGAAACAACAGGTGGAATCGGCAGGAAATTACTTAAGAGGAATTAATTATCCAAAAGGATTGCTCAATAAGTATTTGTTTACATTAAACTTGAAGATCATGTAGTCGGTTGGAAAGCAGCCTTGTGGTATTTGTTTTATAGATAGGACCTTCTAGGAAAGAAACTTTGTTCATGGAAGTTCTGTTAGGTTTTTGGTACAGAAAGAAAAATTAAAGTTTTTTGCTGTGGTTGTAGCTAAACTGGTTTTTGCTATGAATGTTTTAAAGGAAGGGGGGATGCTGTGATCGGAGCTCAGTCGAGCACTTACCATGAAAATAACAATACAGTAGAGAAATGCTAACAACATCTCTTCTGTGTAAAAAAGGAGGTATCACTCCACCCTCCCACTAGATTGCGTTGTACTCTGGCACCTATCCAGATACAACAACAATATTCCATTGTGACATGGATCTCGTTCTTATACAGCTAAAGGATAGCATCAGGAGCTAAGTATTTTCTGGAGTGGTAGAATGATGCAACCATTTTTCCATCAACCTTGATAAGAGGTTTTTGTTCAACTTAGTCACATTTATTAATTTTCATTTTTGTGACCTATACATTCTATTGAATTAATTAAAATCAAGCTATGATGATACTAATCCTAATGTCTAGAATACTTAGTCTCATTTTAATCAAAATCCATTACATGATTTTGATTCTAGAAAATGTCTTGTTCGAATTCAAATCAACGGAGTTGTTCTGGATTACGTTAAGTCATGTGAACGGAATTATTCGGGACTGTGTTGAGTCGTGTATCTGACATTGTTCCGTTTCTGTTTATCATTCAGTTAACTTGACAATTGTCACAATCGTACTGTTGCGTGTGATAACAATTCTCTTCTCTCGTAAAGCAACATGAAATAAAGAGAATCTTGCTAATATCTAATATTAGTTTCTAATATCAATGCAAATCTGAAATATTTCAATTTTCAAATGAGAGGTTGGTCCCATCTTATGTTCCCTAAAGATCCAACTAAACAGAAATTTGGAGAACATTAATACCTAAAACTGTTTGTTCAAATTTCAAAAAACTTGAACTTTCACAAGGGACTTTCACACCCATCCCTCCATATATCCTAAATTCATAAAACCAAAACTAAACACATCTCACATTTTGAACCTTTATACCTAGGAGCTGTGTTTCAAAATTCCAAATGATTAGTTAATAAATTTAGCAGCAAATCCTGTATATAATTATTTAACGTTTCCTCCACTTACAGAATATGCACTGACATTGCCGAGGGTCCGTGTAGTCTTACGTGTTCTCTTCATTTATGTTCATGTTTCTCCATTTGCAAATACCTTCCTTGCAACTGATTTTGAACGCATATTTTGCATTGCCCCCACACTAGAATACTTAACGTAACCAATTGAAGATGAAAGATATCAACTCTTTACTGCCAGAATTTGTTTAATGCAATAAATACATTTTTTAATCAAGAAATTCACACGTGACATAAGTTAGCGTGCAACTGACGCACGGACATGAACTCCTCATTCACTTGTTGAACCATGCATAGACTTGTACTTTGAAAACTAGTTGGGCTGACAAGCCATAAGAGTAAGAAATCTTTTTTTTTTAAATTTTTTTATTAAGGTGACTTTTTTAAGGTACTGATTGGCAAAAGTTTAAATGTAATGTAAACCAACATCTTGTTAATCTTTCCTAGGCATGATCCCAAATAGTAGCCCATACGTCCAATGGCACTATGCCTTGTTTAAGGTGAACGTGAGTGAAAAAAAAAAAAAAAAAATGCGACTTTGAAAAGTTTTCACATTTCGACATAATTTTATTGTCCAGTCGACACATTCAAGTACATGCAAAACTACAGAAAGATTTTCATTTTAATCGTGTATAGTATGTGCTTATGTTAGGAAGATTTTGTTTCTTTTTAAGGCGGCTCAAGTTAAGCCGATTCTATGATTTACAGTTGTTTGACTGTCATTAGCACCAATCTATGCCCCCCCCCACCTGTCAAACTTTCACAAAAACATGTGTCTAGCTACAACTACTATCGATAATTTCCCCCACTCTCTATCTGTGCGTAAATCTAAACGTGGATTCCATGAACAAAGTTTATTTTCTAAAACTGCCCACCAGTGGATCGCTGTTCCACTGGCCTGTTTTTCAGCTGACTACGATATGGTTGCCTTAAAGTCTAATGCAAACAATTTCTTGCTGTGCTGTCTTCTTAAATAATCAAATCATATAAAATTCCCACGACTAACGATTACTACACTGTTGTCTTGATGACTACCGTACACCAATTAATCCTTATCCTTGAGTGACCTTTGGCCATTGATAAGTGATGACTTTGTAAAAAAAAAAAAAAACACACACACAAAACGAAACATTATTCTTTGTTATTATCATCTACAGTAGGGGTTTCCAAAACTGGTTCTCCCAAACCTCATTCTTTTAATCATTTTCTAAACAAAAAGAAAAACCCACTACACTATTGTCACACATTTAAAAAAATTTTTTCTGAATACTTTTATATTTTTCATAAGAGCTCTGCGGGCCAGATTAAAAACTTTGGTGGGCTGGATCTAGCCCATGGACTGTAATTTGGAGACCCCTGGCCTATAGTAAAGATTGAACCATCAGCATCTGACAAATGGTCGCTTAGTACTTATTAACTAACAATCTTAACCGTCAATGTGAAAAAAATCCATATAAATCTACAGGAAGAACACATGTATTACAGATTTGCAATCTGATTTGCTAAAGTATCTAAGTTTCGACGACATTAACTCGTACTTGTTTTGTCATTCACCTAGGAGTGGTTGGGCAGCTCCATCCACTCTCCACTTAGAATGCACCCTATAAACATGACCCCTGATCACAGTAGCCCTTTACATCTCACTGGCAATATACACTGTTCTGGGTGAATAAAAATTTTCAAAATGGATTAAAAATTATTTTATTTCAAACAACATGATCCAATGTACACAAATGATAACTGGCAAAATGGAATTAAATATTAATCTTTTATGGGAAAATATACTTAGCATTTATATACTTTGGCTGGGTTTATTTCATTAAGATAAAAAAAAGACGGTAATGTGATCAATTAAACAACGATAAAGAATGGCAGACGACAAAAATGACGGACAAAAAGAATAACAATAAGAAAAACAATAATGCAAGACGTTTATGTTTTCACTGAAGCAATGGAATTGAAAATTAAACAAAACATTTGCACATTCAAAAAAATAAATAAAACTCAAAATAATAGTTGGCATTTATTTAAAAACCAGCAGAGCTGTTCAGGGCAAAAATGTAACATACTTCTTTGAAAACTTTTCTACATCTTCCCCCCTTCTCACTCCCCCCCCCCAACCTTTCTTAATCCTCTGCACAGCTCATTCCTACAGTTGGACATACACACAGAAAACTCTTTTATATAAAATAGATTCCTTGGGGAATGAGTCAGCATTTCATTTTCAAATTAGTACATAACAGTGAATGAAGCCTGACTCACGTGATCCTCACAAAAATGAATAATTTTTTTTTTCTAAATTTTAGATATTATTCATTCGGAGCAACACTGATCAAGAATTTTCTAACTTTGTGGATCTTTGTTTAGCAGTTTTTTTTTTTTTAACTTTTAAATGGACACACACACGGTTGCCTTTTATATAAGGCTAGCGTGGATACTTGGTGTTGCCCAGGTGAACATGAAATTCGGTTTGGACACAGCTGCTATTCTAAGGATATTGAGCAACCCCCACAAAAGAACGGAATCGCCCCCCCAGAAAGAAATGACAACTTTTCACCAGATATTTTGGCAGCCCATGCGCTGCCCCCCCCCCGAAAAATTAATCAAAACAGTTTTTCTTTCAATCAAAATAGCAGCGAATGCCCGTGCAACCGCAAAAAGATTAGCTACAGTAAGCAGGCTCGAACCTAAAACACGAAAAGGGAAAGATGGGGAAAAAGTTACTGGCAAAAACTTTTATCCATCAGATGACGGCGACTTATAATCATGATCCTGCAAAATAACATTTTTAAACATAATTTCAGCCGTGCGAAAAGTGACCGTCCTTACAAGAAATGGTCCAGTTGACCGCCACAGAATGAGTCTTTTTTTTCTAATTCTCAGATATTATGCGTCCAAGGCATTGCTCTTTCAGGTGGTACTGGTTTGAATCCGGTCCGATGCTGCTGCTGACAAAAGATTTTAGCAGACATGCGAACACACACACAAACAAACCGATGTTTGAGATTTATATAATAGACTAGCAGGGGTGCCCGACGTTGCACGGGTGTTTGGAGGTGTAAAAGAAAAAAAACGTTTTGGTAGGGAGGTAGGCTCGAATCCAAAGCCTTGACGCAAAGGTGGAAAAGAAAGGGATAAAAAACCTGACTCCTTATCGCTCCGTCACGACAGGACAGGAAGTGAAAAGTGTTTTAATTTAACGATTAAAAAGTTACAGGTGTGTAAATTTAATGAGATCAAACATCACGCCATAAGGGAAACTTAATTTTGAAGCCAGTTTCTGCATATTTGTTTCCCCCATGTTGGGGAAAACCAGCTCCCCATAAAAAAGAGGATTTTCCAAATGAATAGCAATTGTCTGATATGACAGCCCCCCCCCTTGATCACAGCTGATTGCTTTCTGGACGTCTAAGCATGTAAGGCCGAGAACATGACTTTGCTTTCACAGTTTCGCTTATATATGAAAAAGCTAAACAAACACGCAGAGATTTTTACAAATCGCAAAAATAGCGTGTAAAAGTCGCTCAAATTAAAGATACACATGACCTCGTTTTGTAAATCGGAGATATTACAATCTAGGGAGTATATAAAAAGTTCTAAGAAACAGTGACCACCCCCACAAGTCTTTGGCGGACAATACACAAAAAGTGCACACACACACACACTAACACACATTTTTCCTTAAATATATATATATATATTTATATATATATATTTATGAAAAGTATTAAAAAAAATAAGTTGTCATTTCATTTTTTAGATTACAACAGAATATATACCCCCCCCCCATTACATCGAACTACACTGCATAATGCAATAAAAATGAAGGGAGCTAGTGTATATTTAGTATTCACCTTATGCTAGCATCTGAAAGAAAAGATTTAACATGGCACATACTTGTTGTAATTATCAGAAAGTTGCGTTGTTATTAACGTTATAGTGGTCTTGTTTAGGTGAAAAAAAGGGTAATTTTTCTGTACCATTATTAAAATTAAGTTTTGACAAATCAAGGGAGATAACTAAAGTTATGAATGAACTTTGATGAAAAATTAAAAAAAAAATGACTGAACAACAAGTTATGAATGAATGGCAACACTTTTCTTTAAATTTTAAGAAAAAAGAATGAACAGAAATGAAAACAAATGTGAAAGACGAGTTGAAATCTGTTCTGCATTTAAAAAAAACAAAAAAACAATGGATATCATTCAAAATATTTTTTCTCTCAAAAAAGAATTAAAAAAAAAAACTATTTAAAAGGTGCAACAACAAGAAAAACAACATCTTCCGTACCATCTATCAGTAAACAAGTGTTTCTTGACAACATCAATATACAACGACCAACAAATATCAATACTTAGGTGTGGTTACTTGTGTGTGGAAACTAATGGGGCAGTGAAACAAACGCACATAGAATTGGTTTGTTTTGACTGAGATGACAATGTTTCTATATCTTATTCTATCTTCTTCATCTTGTTATGTTCACAAAGTTTTTATTATTGTACTTTAAGACCTTCAATTACCATCTGAATATTAGTCAATGACCTTTTCAGAATTTGGGACTGAGCTCTTTATCAAATCCACTGGGGTTGATTCCATTAATTCTGTGTTCCATACTCTTGGTTATAATAAGTATCAGTTAATGCAAAGCTACAGTGATTTCTTAAACGAGCCTCTTCTGGAGCTACTAGAAGAGGCTGTCTGAAGATGCACGCTTACGTAAAATCCACCAAACATTGATGCGATTTTTTTTCTTGTCTTTTGCGAAGCTCAATATAAGAACCAATTTTCCTTTACTAAACAATCAAACTATACACCAGAGAAAGATTGATATGGTGTAAAAGAAAACAATCAAACCAAACTAAGCCTCTAGGAATCATAGTTATCTCCCTTGTAAAAGTCTAAACTCCTGTAGTAAAATTTAAAAAAAAACAAATAAATAAATGAATAAAGGTCGACTCCAGTGGATTATTAAAAAAGGGTTCAGTACGAAATTCTCTGAAAGGTGTAGACTATGACAAAACCACCTGAAAAGTTATGAACAATTGTGAACATAACCCTGACAAAGAAAACAAGCACATAAACTACAATTTTTTGCCTTTTGTCTGTCCCTCTAAAACATTAGTTTCTCTTACCGTTTATAGTTAAACAGAGAGTGGGAAAGATTTATGTGTGCGTGTTGGGTAAGAGAGTTGGGCTTTAATTAAATGTGCTGTAAGAATATATCTTATAAGAAAAAGTAGTATTCATAAGAAAATTATTTAAAAACAAACACCGGTGCAGATTTATCGATTTACATTTCTTGAAGGATGACGTATGGTTATATACACATGCACACAACTATTAAGCCTGTACATCAAATTTGATACATTGCATTTAACAGGAAGACCTGTTAATCTCCGTTTTTCTAGTATATGCATTTATTTTGAAAGATTTCCAAAGTCAGACCTAAATAGCATTCAAGTTAAGCTAAATTTTACTTTTGACCATTTTATTGGTAAAATATAATTCGCCCTAATTCATAGTAAAAATGACTTAATTTAGTGTAGATTGCTAGTCAACAACATTTCTTAAAAAAAAAAAAAATATTAACATTAAAAATGTAAACATCAGCAAGGGGAATAATTCATTTTAATTTAAAGAATGTAATTAGGGGGTTTTGTTTTAAGTTTTAAAACAAATAAAGAATCTAAAACTAAAATGGTTTCATTACATACCCGGTTACTTAATGGTATTTAAAAAAATTTATTTCATTGATTATATCGGTTCTTATTGTTGAGCACTTTACGTTAAAATGAAATAAGTCGGTCACTTAAGCCCACGTGCACAGATCATGATGTTAAAAATCATAAGATCACTCTCGGCCTTCTTGAAGCATTTACAATTTTATATAAATGTTAATTTCAACTATATTCTCGCCCCCGGTTAACATTGGCCGAGCGATTTTTTCCTTGCTAATGGAGTCAAAGATGGCTTCATATGCACACACACACAGAGTAGAAAGCGGATCTTGTGTTGCGATGTTTCTGACAAAGAGGGAAGAATTGCTGTTTTCTAGGCCATAATCTACTCCATCTAACACTTATCGCTGGCAAGTTTTTGACCTTGAAGTAGTGTGTGTGTGTGTGTGTATATATATATATATATATATATATATATATATATATATATATATATATATATATATATATACTAGCATGGGTGCCCAGCGTTGTCCGGGTGTTTGGAGGTGTGTGTTGAGAAAAAAAAAAGTGGTAGTAGGAAGGCAGGCTCGAACCCGTACTGCGAAGGAGGAAAAGAACGGGGAAAAACATGACATCTTTGCTGTTACTACCACCACCAAACTGGAAGTGACGCAGGTTTAAATTAAGGCTAGACAATCGAAAAGAGGGGATGACTTTTGAAAATATCGGTGAAAAAAGCGACCCCAAATGCCCAGTTGAGGGTGAAGAAATTTTCGACCCAAACCGATTAAAAAGCTTGCCCTATGTCTAATTGGATTTTATGTAAAATTTCAAATCTTTAGACCAGAAATTGGTGTAGTAATTTGGTAGAGACCGCAGAGGTCAAATTTTTTTAAACTTTGACCCCCTTAACATTTTTTTTTCCGACTCAAATCAAATTAGAAGATGGCGAAGGAGCTGGGTAGAGTTCTCAAAGGTCAAATCGTTGAACTTTGACCCCTTAACAGCCAAATTTCTGGCCGAAAACGGATTACAAAGATTTTCCCAAATCTCCATACCCTGTATATCAAATTTCGAGTCTGTAGACTGAAAATTGTGTAGGGAAATGTACACAGGCAGATATATACACAGACACTTTCACAGATATATATATATATATAAGCCCTTTACATTAAATGGCTTCATGCCTTGTCTAATGCAATTGCCATTATATATATTATAAAAATATATATACCAATTAAGCTACACAGAATATTGCGTGTTTCATTCTCATGAGAATTCTCACGAGATTTAACGGCTGAATATTCTGTATAGCTTAATTGTCATATATATTTTTATAACTTAATACCTAGCTCTACCTATATATTGAGCACTTTTGAAGTAAATACTGAAAATTTACGCATAAAATTATATTTTTGCATATTAATTTATGTGATTAAATGAAGTAGACATATATATATATTACACACTGAAAGGAGGTATTTTTTATTAAATAAACAATTGTCTTGAAAAATTCAAGATATAATTGAAAAATCTTCTTTCTATAGATAATTGAAGAAACTGCTGTTAAAATGAATCCTTGTCAAAAAAAATTAAGATACTGCCATTGGAATCTCCTTTTTTTCCTATTGTCTATATGTTGTCTAGTTATAAATGCTTTTGAACTATAAATTAATATCTATTCAACTTATACACTGAAGACATGACTATACGAATCGAATACACACACTATATATACATATGTGTGAAAGAGAGAGGGAGAGAGAGAGATATACAGGGTGACCAAAGGTAAGTGGACAACAAGTGGGTTGAAACATTTGGTAAAAAGACAAACTATTTACCTGATCTGTGAAAAATGTTTTTTTTTTTTTACCGTTCATTTACTTTTGACTTACCCTTGGGCTTATTATAAAACAATATCTGTTCCAATTGTACTTGATATTTCAGTAGTTATTTTTAGTGTTCATGCATGTATTTTGTTTCTTTTTAGCCTATATTGACAAGTCATGGTTTCTGTCTATGTAAATCTTCTTCTCGGAGGCACTATCCTATTTGACTGATAAAATATCGATTTTTCTAGTTTCATTGGATTAACAAAGCCAACACAATCAATCATTTATGCAAACTTCCTATTAAACCCAATATATTTTCCAAACCTTTGACTAAAGAGTGTATGTTGTTTCATCAAACTATAAACATATATACATACATATATGCACACATATATACGTACATCAAGAAAACAAAATTAAATAAGTTGTATGAATGTTGGCAAAGTAGAGGACGAGATACATTGAACAAATAATTAGCAAGCCGAGACCAGAGGAAAAAAAAAAAAAAATAAATAAATAAACAAACACGCATGCCAGTAGTCAGTTAAAAAAGATAAAAAGGGACATAACTCTTGCTCTTAAGCAAACAGAAAGCTGGCATCTCCAGCGAGAGCATTCTGCTTGGAATTTTAAAGAGTAATAGTTGTGTCCTTTATGATTAAGTACATATCTGACCAAACGTTTTTCAACCGGGAACACTATTTTTCTTTTTTTTTTTTTTTTTTTTTGTGGTGGGGAAAGGGAAGGTGACAGTATGTAGTACCATATATATATTAATTTTAAAACAAACTGCTTTTTTTTTTCCTATAAACTATAATTCGGGAGAAAAGAAGTTTATAATATTTAGACAGATGTGACGTCAAACATATGACAGAGACGGTAGCAGGTGCAACTCTTGGAAGTGTAAGCAAGACATTTGAAAATGATCTAATAATGTGATAAATAATTAAACTCACTTAAAAATTAAATTAATTAAAGTCACTTTTTTCCCCTCTCTTTTACTTTTTAGTTGCTAAGATTGTGTTGTTCGTTGATTGGTTATTTGTTTGATGGCATATCAACACTTTTTGAATTATTTAATACCGACTCCAGTAATTTTGGAAAAAGTTTTTATGCTTTAAGTTCTTTATACTGTCAGATATTTATGCATGGCATTTGCTTTGATTGTTTTGTAGAAGATTTTTTGTTTTTGACTTTGCACAATTTGATTGGGTTTGCAAAGGAAAGTGAAAAAAATATACATAAATAAAAATCCCAATAACATCAATGTTTGGTGCATCTTAGGCCAGGAAGCCAGTACCTTCAGACAGCCTGACCCGGTAGCACCAGATGTGCAACGCTAAAGTGGACTTGGGAGCAATGGTAACTAAGAGGCAACTCAACATTCACCATAGCCCCCAAAAGGACTGCTGTGAAATAGATTTACCAATTAATGTTATAAGCATAGCAGATATCCTTGATTGCAGCTAACAAAATTATCTCAGTCCTCAGAGGCAATAACACATGCACTCATGATGCTTCCCTAGAAACACGGTATAATTTCAAGAAGTAAATGATTGCATAGGGTCATTTCAGTGACAACTCCAGTGCTATACAACATTTTATCCATGTTTCTGACTATTTTCCTTATCTGACAAGGGAACTCTGGAAAAAAAAAAAAAAAAAAAAAAAAATGAACTGATACTCGATATTTAAAAGTCACAAAATGTGAATGATGGTAATCCCCATGAATGGCATACTTGGAATATTCCATTTAAAATTGCCAAAAGGTTTGGTTTATGATAACAGGCACCCGGAGAAGTTAAGAGAGAACATTGCGAAAATGGCAGAAAGCAATGTGAGGAAATCTGTCTGACACACGAAAATTATCTAAATATTTACTAATCTCTAGAAAGACCATAAACATGTATATTTTTTTCCCGTTGCACTACAGTTGAAGGGGTGCAACAAAATGGCTACTTGAATTTCAAACTGAGTCTTAGGTCCAGAATTCAACCTAATTAAAAAAAAAAAAAAAATGCAGAAAAATCTTTATGATGTATGAAAATGTCATATTCCAAAATTTGCATAAATTAATCAAATCGTTTTTTTTTTTTTTCTAACTAAGAAAATCAAATTTTATAAGGAAGTATGAATGGCGTGTCTCACTACACCATAGTTAAAATTCATCACTGGTTACCCCCCCCCTTAACAACCTCTTCAGAAATAAGAGATTGAAATCAACATTCTAATGACTCTGATTTACTATTAATTGCTAAAAGTAGTAAAATATACTACTTGATCAATTCATAAGAGTTTTGGAATACAACATTTTTGCACTGTAACAAGTACATATATCAAAGATTTTTTTTAAATATATATTTTTTTTATAATTAGGTTGAACTCTGGACAAATGAGTCTTTTAACAAGACATGTTTTGAATGATACTCAACTTTAAATGAAGACATTGAACAAAAGGATAAAGTGTATAATCTGTTCTGAACTACAGCTTGCTTCTAATTTATAAATTATGATAAATGAACACCTTAAGTATCTACACTTCATCTTTTCCTGCTTAGTTAATGAAAGAAAAATATTTCTACACTGGGAAAATTTATATTTTATTCCAATCGGGAGTGCCTTTTTTTGAGGAGCGGAATTTTGAATGAAACTCTTTATTTAAATCCATGGGAGTAGCATACTCTTGTCCTGTCAACCATCACTGGGTAAATGCCCTAAGTAATTCACAATTGTATGTCGAGTGTCACCTGCACTGAGGATTGAACTTATAACCTTCAGCAGAGTGTAACTTACAACTGCATTTTACCAAGAACTTTATTCACTATGTCACAGGTTTGTACAAATTCCAGAGTTTTATAGAAAAATTCCTAGAGTTTGACAAGAAGATTGGGAGTTACATTGAGCAAAATATTATGAAAATAACACAAGATGAGAACAATAGTCCAGAGAATCCAAATAATATGAATAATCAATCCTCATCTCAAAAATTCAGAGAAAAAAAAAAAAAAAAGACTTAGTTTATAAAATAAGATAAAAATTATATAGGGGATCTCAGGAATATGGAAATTATTTCAACAGTTTAATAAGAAATAAAAATGGTTGAGAAACGGTGATCAGAAGTATCAGTTATATTATTATTAATTAATTATTATGTATTATAAATCATTATTTTCAGACACCAACTGAAAAGTTTAAACTTGAAGATATTTTAATCTAACAAATTGCTTTGCTCTTATGAGCTGAATCTTCAAAAAATGTAAATCAAATCTCTAAAAACCTGGAAAAAAATTGGGTACTTGTGCATTTTAGATTAAAAAAAAAAACAAAAAAAAAAAACACTACTACATACTGATGTTAAAATTAGAATACATTTTAAAAATTATGTTTGAATAGAAGATCTGCTAAAATTAATTTTTGCAAAGAAAAAAAAAAAAAAAAAAGAAAATATTTGCAGGCCACCATTTCCTACCGTGAAATGGTAGATTACAATTATTTTGTCAAAATCATAGAGTGGAATTACCTCCCTTGGATTTTAAGTTTTTCAACATTAACAAAAACGATAAAACCTTACAATTCAATAAATTTTATTTTTACTTATAATTATTTTTCTACTTGATCATTTTTTTATGTTTTTATTTTTTAATTTGGACATGAAACGTACGTATGTAACAATGTTTTTACATGAAATGGATTTATTTAAAATTCCACACTGCACCAGCACCAAAAATTGTTAGCTCTATTAAAGGAAATTGAGCGAAAATGTGGTTTACTGTAATTTGGAGTTTTAATTTATTTATTTTTTGTAATGATTGAAATCACACGTGTACATTTTTTTTTTTTAAATTTTTTTATCAGATCATATGTCTTTTCTGAAACAGCTTTCTCGACAGTCTCACACACCAAGACTGAAACAGCTTTCGACAGTCTCACACACCAAGACTGAAACAGCTTTCTCGACAGTCTCGCACACCAAGACTGAAACAGCTTTCTCGACAGTCTTGCACACCAAGACTGAAACAGCTTTCTCGACAACCTCACACACCAAGACTGAAACAGCTTTCTCGACAGCCTCACACACCAAGACTGAAATAACTTTCTCGACAGTCTCACACACCAAGACTGAAACAGCTTTCTCGACAGTCTCACACACCAAGACTGAAACAGCTTTCTCGACAGTCTCACACACTAAGACTGAAACAGTTTTCTCGACAGTCTCACACACCAAGACTGAAACAGCTTTCTCGACAGTCTCGCACACCAAGACTGAAACAGCTTTCTCGACAGTCTTGCACACCAAGACTGAAACAGCTTTCTCGACAACCTCACACACCAAGACTGAAACAGCTTTCTCGACAGCCTCACACACCAAGACTGAAATAACTTTCTCGACAGTCTCACACACCAAGACTGAAACAGCTTTCTCGACAGTCTCGCACACTAAGACTGAAACAGCTTTCTCGACAGTCTCGCACACTAAGACTGAAACAGCTTTCTCGACAGTCTCACACACCAAGACTGAAACAGCTTTCTCGACAGTCTCACACACCAAGACTGAAACAGCTTTCTCGACAGTCTCGCACACCAAGACTGAAACAGCTTTCTCGACAACCTCACACACCAAGACTGAAACAGCTTTCTCGACAACCTCACACACCAAGACTGAAACAGCTTTCTCGACAGCCTCACACACCAAGACTGAAACAACTTTCTCGACAGTCTCACACACCAAGACTGAAATAACTTTCTCGACAGCCTCGCACACTAAGACTGAAACAGCTTTCTCGACAGTCTCGCACACCAAGACTGAAACAGCTTTCTCGACAGTCTTGCACACCAAGACTGAAACAGCTTTCTCGACAGTCTCGCACACCAAGACTGAAACAGCTTTCTCGACAGTCTCGCACACCAAGACTGAAACAGCTTTCTCGACAGTCTCGCACACCAAGACTGAAACAGCTTTCTCGACAGTCTCACACACAAAGACTGAAACAGCTTTCTCGACAGTCTCACACACAAAGACTGAAACAGCTTTCTCGACAGTCTCACACACAAAGACTGAAACAGCTTTCTCGACAGTCTCACACACAAAGACTGAAACAGCTTTCTCGACAACCTCACACACCAAGACTGAAACAGCTTTCTCGACAACCTCACACACCAAGACTAAAATAGGATATTTCTTTTATTTCTTCTTATTGCACTTGTCATTTTCCATAACAGTAGTTGTTGAAAATATTGCTAGACAGGATATGATTATTAGTGGTTTAACAATGTTTTTATGGTTTTCCTTTTATGGTATACATAGTAAATTTCGCAATCCATTCCTCAAAGTGCGAGGAAGCAGTTGTCCTAACTGCGAGTACTCCCTCCCTCTCACAGTTTAGAAAAAAGAGGACGATTTAATCAGCTCATCCACCAAATCTCACTGAGGACATTGTCTCTGTGATACAATATCCTTACACATCGCTTAATTCTAGTTTTAATGGGGATGTAATGGTGGCTAAGTAATTAATCCTGGGTGTGCCATGTTCGAATCCAGTTTGATCTACAGCAATAGTTCTTTCGTAATTATTCAATATTTTTTTTAGGAAAACTTGCTACTAGAAAGATATCAGGAAAACCAATTCCAACAACAGAATAATCTGATTCATACGAAATGAAGAACAAACTTCTAATGGAATTTTTCACTTTTCTCCTTACTCTTTACTTTCTAGTCTTGTGTAAAAAAAATTCCGTTTTTTTTTTTTAAACATTATTTTTACACAGATGTAATCTTCTTACACCTCTAAAATCCCTAAATATATTTTCATTTCATTATTTTATTAAGGTTTCTAAACATGGATTTTATAACAATCAAATCGTTGAATTTTAAAATTAATACGTATTATTTCAATTATTGGGACTTTAGTTCTCATCGTGAGTGTTATGTTCACAATGTTTCAGTTGATGCAGCTCTCGACTGGCCAAGTTATGCTCACAGTCTTCTGGGACGAGGACAGAGTAATGATGGCAAATTTCATGACAAAGAATATCACGATTACACGAGTTTATTATGCTTCACTTCCGAGGAAATTAAGAGAAGTTATCATAAATAAAGAGGCGGGACAAGCTCAGTACAGGTATCCTCTTCCTGCAAGACAGCACTACGATCCACAACACGTATGTCATCAGATCAGAAGCATAAACGTGTGGTTATGAAATCCTTCCCAATCCCCCCCGACTCTCTTGATCTTGCACCCTTTGATTTTAACCTTTTCCCAGCAACGAAGTTTATATTTAGTTCTGTCCCACTGCAAGAACATGGACATCAGGGTCGGAAAGTGGAATTGAGAAGTCAGCTCTCTAGAGGAGGGGCACTCTGACTTGCAAAAAATTTTTTACTTTGAATTTTTCTTTTTAATAAAAGCAATTTGAAAATTTATTAATAATGATAGCAAACAATCATTTGAGGTTTAACAAACCTTTTGATTCTTTTTAGTTCTTTTTACAGTATACAAAATGCCCAATTAGTCTTCCCCTAAATCCAGCCCCACAGTGAAGGAGATAAGAAAGCAACTGTCCCAACTATGTTGGCTCTCTTGCAGTTCAGTTAAAAAAGGAAAATTTTGATCAGTTCATCTGCTATGTATCACTCCAGACTTTTCACTTACATCATATTCCGACACACAGGACTTATTCTAATAATATTTTAATTAGCAATGGAATTTTCCACTTTTTTGCCTAATTTAACCTTATGTTGAAAATACTGTTTTTGGCATTATTTTTACACACATAAATCCAATATTGCTACATACAAATGTACCAGTGAAATTTTAAATTTTATTTTGCAACTTTGAATTAACGGTGATTTTAAAAATATTTTGTAGAGAGAATCAACGATCGAACCCTAACCTGAACCTAATCATCTTGCCTTCCAATGGAGGTCTTTCTTTCTTGTTTACCACATCCCACTTTGGACTTCCTGCATGACAATTGGGATCTTCACACCTGTTCTTAATTCTAATTTTTATCTTTTAATGGAATTTTCCAAAATTGTCTCGTCTCCTCTTCCCTCAGTCCATCAAGGACAAGACAGATTTAAAAAGATTAACAGGACAAATGATGTGGGTATCTATCCAGACTCGACCGGATGTATCATTTGGTGTGTGTAGGATGAATAATACTGGAAAATCTCCTAAAGTGAAGTTACTTTTTTTTTTTTCCATTGGCAGTAGAAAGGGACACTTATGTTGGGTTTAATCTGATACCGTTTATCATTGATGCTGGTATTACTGAAATACTTGCACCAGTATGCACTATAAACTTTAATATGGTTGTTCTTAATAATGTTGTGATTTGTAGAAGCGGCGAACTCATGGGAAAGACATGGTTCACGCTGTTAGTTTGCAGAGTTGCTTGGTGTAGGAGTAGGTGGCAGAGAGTTGGATAGCATTTTTATATTCTTTTTGTTAGACCATTTGCACTACGGTCTTTGCCTGGTTGACGAAATAGATATTGTTAGTTCACTTAGTACATCCCACGACATTGGATGAACACGTGTTCACTGATAGCCGAACGCCATATTGAATATCCACTTGAGACAAGGGAAATAACTAAATATATAGAAGAAGGCCACCAAGTTTGATAACTTTAACAGTCCTCATATCCAGATTCCTAGGAATATAGGTGGAAATGATAATGAAATGGAGAAAAAGAGGGATAAATTAAGACCTGGTCGGAGATACAGGTTAGCTTGGAAATCAATTTCTAAAAGATATCCAACACATGTCAGCATGTAAAATGGACATTAAACAAAACATGATATGACCTGTAGAGTTAAATACGACGAAGCTTTGAAAAGGGTGCCTGATCCAGTGGGCTTACTTGCCAAAAAATATACTTTGCTATCCTCTTTCCCGTGTTTCATTCAATATTTCGTGTTGATATGTTATATTCTCATACATAAACTAATCTTTTAGCCTCTAATGGAATTTTCCACTTTTCTGCTTAATCTAACCGTATGTAATCATTTTTAAACAATTCAGTCCAATATTGCTCCACACGAA